>NW_022900929.1:8815060-8957925 GCF_012274545.1 Fukomys damarensis
AATTTTTTTTTTTTTTTTTTGGTACCAGGGATAGAACTCGGGTCCTTGCACTTGTGAGGCAGGTGCTGGAACCACTAGGCTAAATCCCTGGCCCTGTGCAAAATAATTTAAAATGTGGGCATAATGTTGAAATGCAAATATGAAAGCATTTAACTCTTCAGTGGACTCACAGTTCATGTGTCATATTTATGCATGCATACACATTTTCTTTTTTTTAGTCTTTTTATTTTCATTAGTACATGTTTCACAGTACATAATGGTTACATCCATTGGGAGCAGTCGGTATACAGACCTAACTCGTCTTAATTTGTTTTGTCCCCTTCTCCTCCCCTCAGTCCCAACTGCATCTTTTGTCCCATCCCCTTCTTCCCCTCTCCCTCCATCTTCTGACTCCCCTCCTTCCCTTTTTCTTATTGCCTGTCCTTTATTTTGCTTTTTATTTGTATTTTGGGTTTTATGTATCCAAGAAACTGTGCAACATTTAAGCTTTATATCTGATTTATTTCACTTAACATCATGGTCTCAAGGTGCATCCATTTTCCTGCAAATGACCCAAGCTTATCCTTCTTTATGGCAGAGTGGTACTCTGTGGTGTGTAAACACCACATTTTCTTTACCTGTTCATCCGTTGGTGGAAGTACAGGCTGCTTCCAAGATGTAGCTATTATGAGTTGTGCTGCTACCAACATGGGTAGGTGTGTGTCACTGTAATACGATGCCTTTCACTCTTTCAGGAAGACATCTACAAGGAAAATGATTAGGTTGAATGGAATTTCTAGTTTTAGTTTTTTGAGGAACCTCCGTACTGATTTTCATAGTAGTTGTACTAGTTTACATTCCCACCAACAACGTAGAAGGTATCCTTTTCCCCTGCAGTCTTGCCGATATTTATTATTATTTGATTTGTGTGGATATGGCTTTTTTTTTTCTGGGATAAGGTGGAACCTCAGTGTTGCTTTAATTTGCATTTGCCCAATGCCCAGTGATGTTGAACGTTTCTTCATCACACAGGCATATATGCTTTCATCTCTTCCAAACCAGAGGAAACACTGCACAAAAACAGGGAGAAATCATATCTGTTCTTATTTTAGTTCTTAAAATGCAGACAGTCTAGCTACACTTTTTACTTTCAGTAAGCTGATGAGGAAGGAAGGACTGAAAGAATGAGAAGTGTGGCTCCCCTGTGCTTCCTTTCCCTCCAGGACCTCACTTTTTAGCATGTGGTCAGCTACCATGGGACACTGACCAGAGTAAGAAAGGATATGACAAGATTCCTTGGCCACTTACGGTTCTTAGAATGTCATTTCCTCTTTGTGCACCTAAAGCGAGCCTGGGTTGGAATGGTGAGCAAGGCCTCTTGGGGCTGCCTACACCTCACTCACTCAGCTGTAGACTTTGCTTGTGTTTATTTGAGACTTGGGGAACTCACATGTATGCGTACCTACCAGAATCCTACACTCACGGTACATCGCCAAGGCTGAGCATGCGCAAACGAGGTGGCATGGATCAGCAGACGCGTGCACTGTATATGTCTGTGCTGTGCACTAAACATGTGCACTATTCCATGTCCCATTAGGGTTACAAAACATGGGCTCAAAGAAACAGGTGTGGAGAGTTGCAGGATGACTATAGCAGAGCATTAAACCAAGGCCACATTCTTCTGAGATTAGCTCTTGGCTTCCTGCCTGAGAAACCAGCCCTAAGGGCAGAGCATTCTCAGATAGAAATTAGCTGCACACAGAGAGAAGTTCCTGCCGCCTGACTTTCCCCACCAGAATTTTGACAGTGATAATTAGAGTGTGTCTACATTTTACATTACCTGGGTAGATTTTTAAGATCTTGAATCTTTTTTTTTTTTTAAGTTTTTGGATCTTGAAAAACAATAAAATATAAAGAATGAAAATTATACAAGTTACTATATTATTATCTTAGATGTCATTATAGTCAATGCTCCCAAAAGGCCATCTATGAAGTTCTGACATTAACCCTCCACAGAGATGAGAAGCCCCTGCCCAGGGTATGGAGGCCGATCTGGTCTGTCTCACACTGGACTTCAGTCTCTGATGTGGAAGCCCATTCTTGCTCTATAGTAGTTACTAGCAGGTGATCCAGGAAGTTAACTCAGATTCTGTGTTTCCTCCTCTCTTTTTCTTCATGTTGCTTCATCTTCCGGGACCCTTCATGGGAACCGTGCTCTACCTAACTGTGTTTGAATGAGAATTCTGTTTGAATGAGGGTACAGAGTGGAATTCTTGGACAGAAGTTGGATGAGGGGTGGAGGGGGGATGTTTTCCCTTTTCAGGCTGCTGGAGAATCACATGTAAATTATTGTTGGTATCAGTCATGGCTCATTAAGTTAAGCAAAAGAAGAAGGAAAACATTGTCGCAGCAGGAGGGTGGCTCAAGGAATTAAAGAAAAGGCTGACCAGCCAGACTTTGGGAAGTGTAGGAGGAGAATTGCTCCTGTGGATTTAATTAGGAGAAACTGAGGGATGGTCAACATTGGAGAGTGCCACTGCAATTCATCTGCCTGTCTGCCTGTCTGCCTGTCTGTCTCTCCAACTCTGGAATTCCAGAGAAAGAAATAAAAGTGAATATGGTAGAGGGCAGGGGCAGGGGAGAATGGTGGCCTAGCTGGATGAAGTAGGGGGGCTTGGCTTGAGGGTGCCTTGGTTTGGGAGTGGTACACGTTGCTTTCATCATGCCAGAAGTAATGAGAGGAGCTTATCCCTACCCTCTACCATTCTCATGTAGTTGAGACCTATAACAAGATACCACATGTTGGTTGGCTTTTATTTTCTCACTGTTGCAGGGGCTGCAATTACAACATCATGGACTGGGCAGGTTTGGTTTCTCCTGGGGTCTTCTTCTGTGGCCAGCCAGAAAGATGGCCATCCTTTCCCTGTCCTCCCATGACCTTTCCTCTGTGCACAGGTCCCTGGTGTCTCTTCCATTCTTACACTGACACCAGTCATACTGGGTCGGAGCCCACCCTTATGTTATTATTTAAAGGTCCTGAATCCAAACACAAGCTCATTGAAGGTTAGTGTTTTAATATATGAATCTGGAAGGGGCACAGTTTAGTTTCTAACCCCCCAAACAAATGGTGGGGAGAGGTCAGCCAAGCAGGTGGCAGGAATAGCAGTGGGCCCACCTTGCATCTCTAAACTGCCATAATAAACACAGAGGTGCTTTCCCAGGTTATAATCATTTTAAAGTTTAAACCATGAGGTATCATTTTGCTTTTTAATGGCATAAATGTATTTGGATTATGGGGAGGAGATCTGGGAAGCTAAGGGAGTGAAGTTTCTTCTCAGTTAACCTTGGGTGCACTTACTCCTCTTTCTGCCCCTGCGGCAAAACTGTCAAGCGAGTTTTAGAGAAGGAGATGTGAGCAAGGTGAGAAGCACAGGGAGAGTTGGTGGGAGAGGGAGCTCAGCACCACCGAAGCAGACCATGTTTCAAGTTCTGGCCAGTTTTCTTCAGAGAATCCTTGAGTTAAATAAGCAATACTTTGATACTCCAATGAGGTTAAATATAAACAACAACCAGTCTTCTCTGGCTCCCTCTCTCTTCTTCTAATAGCGATTAGATCTCTCTTGGTGTCTTATTCTGTCTTCTTTCTACATCTTGGCTCCCCCTCCCAACCCCTAAGACACCTAGAGTAGAAATTTATCTCTACTCTGTCAGCAATTAGGTTTGCATTATTACCTACTTCTTGCCTGTTATCCATAATCTATTATTTTCATTCATTGATATGTATTAAGTGAATACTCACTATGTGTCAGTCCCCATTCTGCAGATTTGGAGGTGTCTGGGGACAAAATAGATGGGAATACCTTTTCCAAGAGTGCTTACTTTGTAGCCAAGAGGTAGCTAATAATGTACATCTAGGTATATTACACATGGTAGGTAACAATAGGTGTCACAGAGGCCAGGGGTAAATAGCACAAGATGAGGAGGATGGGGGGGCGCTGCAGCCCAGGGACACGTTGGTTAGCATGGTTGGTGGACATGAAGAACTGGATCATCTACATCATTCCTGTAGATCATCTTTGCCTTGTATCTTACTCTGTGCCCTACATGAGCTGCCCCAATAGACCCTCCTGGGTTAACCTCTATTTTTCCCCTTGTAGTTGGGCCAATGGGTGACACTACCAAAGAAAGCAGCACACTGAGATCAGGGTATTCATTCCAGCGCAAATCAGAAAGCAGACCCTGCCATTGAGCTCCCTCACTGCTAGGCACAGGCTGGCCATGGCTACAGTCCTCACTGAGGGTCACAGCTCTTTCTGGGATTCAGTAACTATTCCCTCAACATTGGGCTGCTGGAAGTGAGCCTTCCTGTCGCTGATCCCACGGTGCTTCTCTCTCCCTCACTGGTTTCCAGGAAGTCTACCCACACCTCTTGCACCTTTTTAAAGTTCTCCAATACCTTGGTTGAATGGACTATTTCCGGCTGAAATCTTGACTTATGGGTAATTAGTCTGAGGAGGAGGGACTCCAGGATACTGCCTCCTCTCTGGATGGGTTGTCTATATTTGAAGAGTGTATGGCTGGCCTCCTTGGCAGGAGAGAGGAAGAAATGATGCTGTTAATTCATGACATGCAAAAGTATATCATATCCAGTTCTTATGCTTTATTTTTTTTCCACTCCCTCAAAATATAGTGAGAACAAATAACCTCAATTGGAAAAATGTTCATATTAGTACCCCACTCTGTGGCATGGGGATTATATAGAGAGGAAGAAGCAGTGGGAGCCCCAAAATAATAAACCCAAAGCAACTGGCATCTCTAGAAGAAGTGCAAAGATAAATGCCATCATGAGAGACTTGGGAGGTACAGGGATAATTGTTCTTACCACATCTCCACTTCACCAGTCTATTTGGCTGCTGCAAAAGCCAGATGGGTCTTAGAGAAAAACTGTGGATTGTCCCAGACTTAATCAGCTTATGACAATCACAGCTGAGGCTTCGGATTGGGATCTTCATTGGAGCAAATTAATAATCACCTTAGTCACCTGGCTTTTAGCTATTGGTTTGCAAAAGTTGGTCAATAAACAAGTGGGAACAGTGGATGTCTGCCAGCCTACTTCCTCAGCTATACTGGTGTTTGTCCAATGGGCCACATTCAGAGTAGCCAAAGAGACAAAAATGAAGGTTTGTCCTTTCATTCCCAAGGCTGACTTGGCTAGAGCCATCACTGATCACCCAGCATTCCATCAACAGAAGCCAACTCTTGAGTCCCTAATAAAGCACCATCTGATGAAATGGCCCATGATTCATCCCCACAGGAATAAATCTATGCCAAAAGATGCACTCGTCCTGAGTGAGCACTTATACGTGTAGAACTACAGTACCTGGTAAAATGTCATAACCATCTAAACCTCTTATGTGGTGATGAAAGAGGTAGGCCGAGGGGTTTGTGACTTTAGTGGTGAATCTCCTGTCACTCAGAAGCAGAAGAAATAACAAATCATTTGAATGGACCCATGAAGACAATCCCTTATAAACTGTGCCATAAACCAATATCCAGTACCTGATACCATCATCCTTAAATTGGAATGCATAGGGCTAGGAGCCAGGGGAAATTAAAATTGGCTGGATGAATGTCTGAGGTCATCCTGAGGACTCAGGATTTGTGCCCCACCAGAAAACATAGCCAGCATTCAATTAAATTAGGGTTTGAGCCTAACTCTAGGTAATTTTGGGCTCTTCATGCCAATAAACTAATAAAGAAGGTGGTGGCCACTCCACTGCTGGGGTATTGACACAAGGAACTTGTGAAATCAACCTCTGAAAATACTTTAGTAAGTTTATATCCAATTGAAATAAATGTTTCAACAAATGGAAGCCACAAAAAGAGGTGGTTAAATGTCAAATTTACCACAAAGGGGTTCTCTCCCTTCTTTAGAGAAGCAGAGGGCAAAAGTCCTGAGTTAGCAGGTAATTGCCTTGTTCTCTCTTCCAAGGACATCTTCTGCCAACGTGTTTTCCTTCTAGGCACGTGTTCTTTGGAATCTGCAAGGCTTCTGTAGCCATCTCTTTAATTTGTTTTTCATATTTTACATAATCTTTATTCATAGCCACATCAGGATTTGATGATCAGCCCATAAAGTAAACACCATGCCAAAAAACATACAAGCTTTATCCAAGATTAAAACAATTGCCAAATTTTTTGGTTTGGGAGAAGGCAATTTTTTTTTCTTGATTGCAGCAATTTTCTATAGCTTTCTAGTGAGGGATGTTTTAAGAACCATGATTCTGCAATAATACTATGCTGACTTGAAGTTCACAAAAGTGATCACTAAATGCCTTGGTCTATCTTCCAGACAGGGTGTAATGGTGGTTCAATAGTGTCAAGGTCACAGGGTCAGGAATGGTGAAACAGTAAGAGAAAGCAACATTCTGGTCTGGCAGTTGGGTTATTTTCCATCACTGGAGGCAGACAGGCTTGGCAAGGGAAAGATTTGGCTGTCCTTGGTCTGAGGGCAGAGATAGCATCTAGGAAATATGCAAAGCTACACTAGAAACCAAGGGCAGAGGAAAACTGTGATTAAACAAGCAAGACTAGATGTACACCTGCAGTGGTTGAAACAGTCTCTTAAGGGCTACCATCAACTTTTAAGATGGAGGTACCTGCTCAGCTTTGCTGTGGTTGGCCAGATCCTATTAATTTAAATGGCCCTTACTGATTTTGCCCTCACTGCCCATATTGTCTGACTAAGGCAGTGTTGCCAGTTGGCTGGAGCTTGGGAAGAGAGGCTAAATCCCCAACTCTAGCATCTATTAGCTGTAGAATTTAAGAGGAGTTGTATAATCATTCCCAAATTCCTAGTTTTCTTATAGGAAAAATGGGAATTATATGTGCTGTATTAAATGAGATCATGTTTGAAAAGCACCTTAAATCATATTGACTATATGTCAAGGCGCAGGAAATGGCAGTGCTAGTGATGATGACTATGGTAGTGGTGGTGGTGAAGGCAATTTCTCCAAGGTCCAAAAGGACAGAGTGTTCAGGCAGTCCTAGGATTATTCTCATGTGTGTGTGTGTGTGTTTGTGTGTGTGTGTTTTGTTAACAAAAATGAGCAAGAACTACACTAACTAACTCTCAGATGGCAAAAAGGAGAAGTATATGAGTCACTGGCACTGAGCACAGTCAATATCCAGAAGGATTACAGTGTACCTATATGAGAGGAGGAAGAGGTATAATCACTAGCAAGAATATTCCTGGGAAAGTGACCAATATTAGAGGAACAAGAGAAACTAAAAAACTAGAGAAATAGACTGAGATGAGAGCTTAAGTGGTACTTCCAATTCTAGGGGAGAAGTGATTCAAAGAAGGGATGGTATAAATGGTCAAACAAAATGAAAACTGAGAATACAGTTGGACTTGGAAGAAAGTCTCTGCATCAACAAATGCGCAATTTCCATGAAGTGGCAACATGTGCCCATCAGGGCTTAGTTAGAGAAATGAATCCAGTGGAAAATGTATGTTATATATAAACACACACACACACACACACACACACACACACACACACACACAAAGGGATTTATTGCAAGTAATAGTCTTGTGCCATTATGGAGATCATCAGGCAGGTGGACAGGAAATAGGGACGACAGTTGCCTGGAATCCCACAGATATAAGCTGGAACTTGTTCTCAGGTAGCTGTGGAGGTGGAAGATCCAAGGAGAACGGAGGGCCTTGTGGGGCAGCAGCTGCTTACCAGCTCAGAAAAGGCCTAAGCCCCCGGTAAAGGATTTCTAATTCATTAAGTAGGGTTTTCTCAGAATCATCTCTTGATGAATTTCAAGTCAACTGATAGGGCACTTTACAGCTGTAAAATCCCCCTAGGGCAGACTTCGATTAGTGTTGGTGGAGTTACAAGGAGAACATGTGGAAACAGCTATTCCCTCCTTATGTCCTCCAGTTTCCATGCAAACATGAGAACAGGCCTGTAGGTCACTCAAAGTGGGAACATCTGAAGGAGATCATCTGGGAAATGTTCAGCTTAGCCATGCTAATGTATCGCAGAGGCATCACACTGGGGTAAGGGGTAAATACACAAGGAAAGTGTTTCTAAGAACTTTGGGAATAAAGTAAGTGATGTCTGCAACTGAAAGGAAAAAGCTGGAAGATTGGACCCAGTGGAGAGTGAAAGCATGAAACTGTAGCTGGAGAAAATAAGTAGGTGTTAAGATCTCAGCTTTGCCAAGGCAAATCTGGGGGTTTAAAGAAGTAATCCACTGTGAGCCCTGATCTCCCTACGTAGTCTTGCTGGATACTCCAAAAATGCAACCACCCAGCCACGCCTCTACCTGGGCCCGTTCTCAGAGATGTGTTTATAGTGGGCAATCTTGAGGAATAGGGTAACATTTTACCTCAGACAAAGAGTGGATTTGCTTTCTTTTGCTATAAATGCAGTGAATTCCCCAAGTGCAGTGTTCCCTTCTCATAATACAGCCCATGGCATATGCAGACACTCCCAGCAGCTGTGTCACTCACAAATTAAACACATCCTCACCTCATCCCCAAACTACAATTTCAAATGTATTAGACAGGAGTGTAATGTAGTGACCCTGTTTTAGAAACTAATATTTCCCCTTGAGTGTAAGCTTTGAGCCTTATCTTCCTTAAATAGAAAATGGGGACAGTAACACTGGATCAAGAGAGATAGCACATGTGACACACAGGATCAGGAGACAACAACACCATGAAAATGTTGGATTGCCTTGCCTTTCTCCTACTATTCCTACCTGACACACTGCCTTGGATGTATGTTTTTGTATATTTTTACTGCAAAAAGTGTCATTCAGTAGAAAGTCTATCCCTTAGATATTTTAAAGATTCAACCATGAAGTGATCTCCGTATCATTTTCTCAAGAGTTCATCTACTTAAATTCTATCTTTTCTTTTTTTAAAATATTTTTCAATCTATAGTCTTCTGAAATATGATGCTTTCTATTTAGTAAGTCCCATTTGCAATGCTTAATGCTTTATATAGCTTGTTTACATTTATTATCTTAGGTGAGTTTTCCACAATGCACTGTATTATGTATGGCAGTGATAATATTATAGTCCTCCACTTTGTGGACCATGAAACTGAAGTGCTACTGTTATGCTGTTATGATTTGGATCTTAAATGTTCCCCAAAGGACGGTGTATTGAAGGCTTGGTCCCCAGCCTGTGGCACTTTTGGGAGATGCTAGAACCATTAGGAACTGGGGCCTAATGGAAGGAAGCTGGGCCACTGGGGGCTGTTCATGAAGGGACATTGGAATCCTGTCCCTTTCCCTCTCTTTCACTTCCTGGACTCCATGAGGTGAGCAGCCCTCTTTTACCACTGGTCCTGCCATGATGTATCCAAAGCAATAGGTCCAAGTGACCATGAACTGAAATCTCTGAAACCTTGAACTAAGATAAACCTTTTCTCTTATGTGTTGAGGATTCCTGTTATCTGTCACAGAGGTGGAAAGCTGACTAACACAGCTATGATAGCACTCACAAAGATGGGCATCAGTCTGGGGGCCGTCATTCTGCTTTATCCATTTTCCCCTTTTCTACACATTTTCCAAAACTCTGAGCTTGTTATCCCATAGTCTCTTTCTGACAGTGTTTTTGTGATGACCCTATGTTTTAGGTAGGGTCCTTTCCACTCCAAGGCCAGAAATCCTACTCACAGGATGGATCAACTTAGGTAGAGAAGGAGGTGGTAGCAGGTGATCTTGGCACAGCTGGACTTGGGGATTCTGAGTTGGGTTAAGGACTTTTTCCTCTTCCTGCTTTAGCGCCACCTCTTCTGGGATTTGACCTTCACTTCTTGTGGTAGCACCTAGGGCAGCAACATGAGCCTTGAGTAACTCTATAGTTACCTGTTCCAGGGGAAGAGAGAGATTTTCTTCACAAAAGAACAGCCCTGTTTGGAATAGGTACCTACTCATGAGACCAGTCACTGGCCAAAGTTAGCATGCCATAGTTGTTCCTTTGAGCATTTCTGTGTATGGCAGCTCACCAGGGTCCCCTGATTAGAATGTGGGGAACATACTTCAGAGGACAGAATAGAATAAGAGAGTACCTGATGGCAAAAACAAAACAGAGACTCATAGATGTGCCAACCAAGCCTGGCATTTAAGATTGTTACAGATAATTCCATGCATCATAAAAGCTGATGTACATTTTTCCTTGAATTTCTATGTGAGATTTTATTTCTCACAGCAAAGATATTATTCATTAACATCAGTGTATGCTAGTTAATGTCTACAAAATACTTTTCATAAAATTATATTTAAAATTCAGGAGAAAAAAAAGTTTGTCAGACCTGACTGGGAGCTGAGGAAATGTGGCTCCACATAAGGAGGACAGCAGAGTCCAGAGGCAGCTGGGCGTCTGTCATCTCCCCACCTGCCCTCCTGGGGCCCTCATTTCTTGGTGGGGAAGCCAGCTTGCTACAGCATTCATGAATATATATTTAATGGTGTGACATTTACGCAATGCCAAGGAGACTTGGAAATGACTAAATTTAAAATAGATCTTAATACCTAAAGCAGGAGAGAGAAAGCAGAGGAAATGAAGAACATTGTGTGAGTTCAGAAGACACATTACCAAAGAGCTAAAGGCAAATATGCCAGCAAACTTCCAGAATAGATGCTTTATTGTTTCATTATGTACCTTGTCTCTTCCTTCCACTCCATTTCAGATGTACCAGGCAAATTAGGGAGCAGTGAGATAGCAATGGAGATTCCAATGAGGATGTGATTCCTGAGAATGACAGTCATTGATGAGCACTCCTTAGGTAACAAAAACATTGTCAAGCCTTTATAATTAATAATTATATCTCAGGTAAGGCTCAAAATCAAGAATGAATAGTATCTGTATATTGTTGGAGGAGACTGAGGTTTAGAATCATTAAATGTTTTGTCCAAGTTTATTCTGTTGATAATACTTGTATTAGTTTCCTATTGCTGCCTCAACAAATCACGCAAATCTTTATAGCTCAAAAAATATAAAGTTATCACCTTATTGTACTGGAGGTCAGAAGCCCAAAAAGAGTTTCACTGTGCTAAAATCAAGATCTTGGCAGGCTTTTACCCCCTTTAGAAAGCTGCAGGGAAGGAAACCTATAACCCTGTCTTTTCCAGCTTCTGGAGATGCCCATTGTTACAGTTTCTGTTTAGACCTCCCCCCAAAGCCTCGGGGGGATGAGGTACAACTTTCTTTTTCAGAGATAGTTGAATCTGGAATGTGTGAGGATGGGGTAAGGCCGTATGATTATTAAACCACTGCAAAAGCCCCACAAAATCAGAATATACATTCTTTTCAGCTGCACATGGGTCATTCTCCAAGATAGACCACATACTAGCTCACAGAACAGGTTTGAATAAATGTGAAAGAATAAAAGTTATTCCCTGTATATTATCAGATCACAGTGCAATAAAGCTGGAGATCAATAGCATAAGAAACTGTAGGAACTTCACAAACACATGGAAATTGAACAACACTCTCCTGAATAATCAATAGATCACAGGCTAAATTAAAGAAGAAATCAGACAGTTTTTACAAATAAACGAAAATGCCAATACAACATACAGGAATCTATGGGACACAATGAAAGCAGTTCTTTGTGGTAAATTCATAGCACTGAATGCCCACACCAGGAAAACAGAGTAAGCTCAAATAAACAACCTAATGATGAATCTTAGACTCCTAGAAAAAGAAGGGCAAGAAAAACCCAAAGCTCAAACAAGAGAGGAAATTATAAAGATTAGAGCAGAAATCAATGCAATGGAAACTAAGAAAACAAACAAAAAATAAATGAATCAAAGAGTTGGTTTTTTGAAAGAATAAATAAAAGTGATAAACCCTTAGCTAACCTTATCAAAAAAAAGGAAAGAAAAGGCACAGATCCATGCAATTAGGAATGAAAAAGGTGAAGTCACAACAGATCGAACAGAAATCCAGAGGATAGTCAATATCTACTTTGAGAAAGTGTACTCTAATAAAATGGAAAACACAGAAGAAATGGACAGATTTCTAGATATTTATGAATTACCAAAGTTGAAAAAAGAAGATAAAAAACATTTTAAACACCCCAATTATAATCAGTGAAACTGAAAATGTAATTAAAAACTTACCAACAAAGAAAAGCCCATGTCCTAATGGACTCACTGCTGAATTTTACAAGACATTTAGAGAAGAATTACTGCCATTACTCTTCAAAATTTTCAATGAAATCGAAAGGGAAGCAATAATTCCAAATTCATTCATGGAAGTATCACTTTGATTCCCAAACCAGGGAAAAATGCAACTAAAAGAGAGAACTACAGGCATCCGAAATGAACAGACATTTCTCAGACAAAGAAGTAAAAGCAGCAAGTAAATATATGAAAAAATGTTCCACATCACTGATCATTCGAGAGATGCAGATGAAAACAACACTGAGATTCCACCTCACCCCACAAAGAATGGCTGTATCAAGAAATCACACAATAACAAATGTTGGTGGGGTTGTGGAGAAAGGAACCCTTCTTCGTTGTTGGTGGGAGTGCAGTCTGGTGCGACCACTGTGGAAATCAATATGGAGACACCTCAAAGAGCTGGGACTGAAGGTTCTATTTGACCCAGCCATCCCTCTGCTGGGTATCTTTCCAAAAGAATTAAAAGACTCATACCACAGTGATATATGCATACCCATGTTTATAGCAGCAGAGTTTGTAGTAGCTAAAACTTGGAAACAGCCCATTTGCCCATCATTTGGAAACTGGATAAAGAAGATTTTCCTATAAAATGGAATACTACTCAGCCATAAAGAATGAGAAATTAGATTCATTCATAGAAAAATGGATACATTTTGATTACACAAGATCCTAATGAGATAATTAACAATGTGAAATAGGAAGAAAAAGGGCTAAAGGTGTAGGGAAAGTGGGAAGGGTTGGGAAAGGGAATAAGGGGAAAGAAAAAAATATGATAAAATGAAAAAATGGAAATAAAGTGTTTGTAAATGGGGAGGGGAGGAGCAGGTGAAGGGAGGGCAGGGACAAGGGGAAAAATGCCAACCAAGATCTGTCTTGTAAAGGTACAAGATCCCAATAATGAATGTAACTGCACTGTATACCTAAAATGTACCAATAAACTCAATAAAAAAAACAACACTGCAAAAGAATGATTAGTTTGGCACCACCTGTAGCCTGAATAAGATAAAAGGGGCAGAAAGTTGCTGTTAAACTCTCTCTTGCTACTTTTGCTGCCTTGTGTGTGTTACATTGTTTCACCTCTGCAATCCCCTTTTGACATCCCAGCCTTGGATCCCAGCTGATTATGGACTGAAACCTCTATGAACTGTAAGCCAAATAAACCCCTTCCCTTTGAACTTTAGGTATTGGGTATTTTGTCTCAGCAAGGACGGAAAAATAACTAACATGCCCATATTCTTCGGCTCATGATTTTCTGGCTGAGAGTTTCTCATTCCACTATCTCTCTGCTTCTCCATTTTTCACTTTCTTTATGGTTGCATAGAGCTCCCTGGGATAGTCCAGGATAATCTCTTTATATTAAATTCGGTTCATTAGCATCCTTCATTGCATCTTCTTTACTGCTTTCGTCATGCAGCCTAACAACACAGATCCACAGGCTTCAGTGACTGGGACATGGACATCTCTAGGGGCCATTATTCCACCCACCGTAGACTCCTCTGGCTACACTCACCTGCCCCTTCTCGTTTCTCCATTGCTTCTGAGCCTTGGACTTGTTATTTGTAATCCTGGACCAGTTGGTACTTCAGTTAAGATGGCTCATTCTAGACAAGCATATGCATCTTTGCAGGTACACACAACTTCCTCCAGGGACTTTTGAGACAACACAAGCTTCTTGGGCACTTCACTTAGTATGCATTTGCTGTGCTCCAGCTGTACACTGAAGATAAAAGATAGTCCCTGTCATCAAGATGCTCACAAAGGAAAGACAGGTCATTCAGAGATCAGAGAACCTTTTGATCGACTGTATTAGCTTTTCTGTCACTGAGATACAATATCCAATTCCCACAACATACAGGAGCAGAGATTTAATTGAGTTAATGGTTTAGCGGGATTCAGTTCATGGTCAGTTGGCACCAAGGCAGAAACATCACAGCAGAAGGCAATGGTGGAGCAAGGCTGCTTAGTTCAGGGCAGCTGGGAATTATAGCAGGGAAACTGCTGCAGGGGAAGGGGACAGGGACCAGATAGAGTAACAAGGTCACACCTCCATGACCCACCCAGACCCACCAAGAAGCAGGCTTTATTAATCTACTAGGCACTTCTTAATCCAATGAAGTTGACATATCAGGATTAAAGGCCATGTAAATACTGTACAGATGTGTGCATGTGGTTGGGGGAGTATTTTATGGAAAGATTCAAATAGAGGCTGATGCCCACCAGAGTTTGAAGGCATTAATGGGAGTTATTCAGGCAGAGTAAAACGATGAAGGGCCCTTGCCAGAGGGAACAGCATGAACATCAGCTGGATTAGTGAGTGTGCTGTGTTTTGAAACAGCACTCAGTTTGGCATTAATGGACTGCAGGGGTCAATGGAAAAGATGGTGACAAAGGCATGAAGAGAGAACAGACTTATTAGTGAAGACAGAGGCTATGACAGATGATTACAAGACTCCAAAAGCAAGGACCCCAATAAGACAGATTTTTACTCCTTGCTCATATTGTCTGGCTAACCTGGGCTGCTAGTAGCTTTGCTGAGAAGGAGTCCACCTAGGAGCCACTTTGTTCATATACCTTTGCCAGGTTGAGGATGTCTTGCAGCCACTTCTGGGTTCCAGCATGAGGGAGTAAAAAGTAAAGGAGCCCGAGCCAAGTCTGTTAAGCCAGTAAGGTGCAAACTTTGTAATGTGGCCACACCTACACTGATAGGAAATGTAACCAACAGCTGAGCCATCTTGAGAAAGAATCAAGAGCAGATTGCACATGAGGGGGTATCAAAGACTCTGCCACCACACAGGAGGATGTCAGGCTGGTTAGGGGAACATTGGAGGCCATTTGACAGAATCTATAGTCTATTGTGAAAACAATGGGCATCATTAAAGGGTGGTAGATTTAATTACAGAACTGCAAATTCTAGCACAATCAAGGACAGTAAACTGAAGAAAAGCAAGATAAAGAAATGGGAAGCCCATTTATGAGGTATCGTGCAGCCATCCAGGCTCTGGGGAAATTATAGAAAAATTGGTCCATGGAACTGAGATCTATTTGGGAGAATCTATAGGACTTGGTGATGCACCTTACTGTGGGGATGAAGGTAAAGAGAGGAGTTAAGGATGATTCTAAAATCCTGAGCAAAAGAGTGCACTCACCAAAACATCCAATATGAGCTGTGATTAGAAATATGGTTCATGTTTAAATTTTTAAAAAATTACGACCTTAAGAGACACGTTATCAGGAATCCCTCAGGATACCCCTCCTCACTTCAAGCATCCCATCAGTCTTGACACCTTTCAGGAGCAGTTCTGAGAATCCTCTTTCACGAGTGTCTTTCGTTGTGCTGTCCTGGCTGCCTTGATGTCCCGAATGAATTTTAAATGTTTATGTGTTATGGTTTTTTTTTAATTTGGGAGAAGAGCCGGATGTTTTTTGATGTTATATTTAGTGAACAAGGTGAATGAGGATGCACCATAATGTTTTATTGGACAGAATTTCCTATAAATATTTGGAAACAATTGAGAACAATGAGACAACCAGAGAGACCTACTCACAAAAGAGGACTTCCAGAGCTACATCTGAAAGTGGCAGGAATCACAGGATAAATGTGTTCCAAGACATGGGGAAGTATTTTGAAGGGGATTCATGATCCTATGTCTTTTATTGTAACAGATATTTAAAATTTTTCAACATTCACTGTATATTTTGATCCCCACTTATGTAAGTACAGAAATAAGGTTGGGCAGAGAAGAAATCTAATGAAGCAGCTAGATTTACTCTTTAAATCTCAAGAGAAAGGTCTGCCATTAAGATACAAATGTAGCTGTGCCAAGAGTGTGAAGGGTCATTGGAACCGGGAGAGCCAATGAGATTTCTGAAGACCAGAGGACAAAGTAAGCAAAGGCCCAGGGGTGTACTCTGAGAAACAAGTTTGTGGAAGGCAGCACCATGCAGAGGTGCGTGTGGGGGGAGCATTCTCCACAGAGACCTGAGAAGGGGCTTCTAGGGAAACAGAAGAAAACCAAAAGAGGACAGTTTGCTGAAACAAATATAAAAGGGCTTTTCAAAGGAGGCTCTAATAAGCTGTTAAATGCTGCAAAGAAGTCACACAAATTAAGCTGTTCAAGCTCATCCTTTAGGTTTGGTATTAGGAATTCACTGGACAACTTAATGAGAAATTTCATCAGGGACAGAAGAGGTTAGAGAATTGGAGACAATTCTCCCAGGTGCTTGACTATAGGATATAAGCCAATTTTTGTTTGCTTGATTTTTTTTTTTTGTTTTTTTACTATGGAAGAGCTGGAGGGATGATGATGAGAAATACAGCAGAGGAATTACCGAAGAAAAGTAGCTAGAAGGAAGGAGCAAATGGGATACTGGGACTGAGGAAAGAAAAGAATTCCAGTGACAGGACAGCCAGAGCCTTAGCACAGATCATTTCTCCCTTAAGACTGCGGGGGACAGCAGTATCGAGTGTCCACTTCCTTCCATCAGAGGTGGAAGACAGTAAGGAAAGGGCGGCAATGAGCATTGTTACTCCAAGGGGTCAGAAATTATTACTAGATGCAGCACATAAACCAAAACCTAAAGAGTTAGGAAATTTTCTGGGATAAGTAAATTTAGCCAAGAGGAAAAATTACGAATTGAGTCCTAAGAGTAATGTGATGTTATTGATGTAATTTATTCCTTGCAAATTCAACCAGAATTATCTTAACAGCCGTAAGAAAACACACAGGACCGAGCCAAATTTGCTTTTTTTCCCCAGTCCTCCCCACCCGCCAGCAAGTTTTTCCTCTGGCAGACAATTCTGTACTAAATCATTTTAATGATGAGTCCCCTCAGCCTGCGGTCCCCTTAGCTGATTTCCTGACTCCCTGAGTTCCACCTCACTGTCTGCAGCATTTCCCCAGGGGAGATTTCAGGCATCTGCATCCTCGTTTATCTCAGTGTCTTCCCTGCATCTTCTGCATTACATCAATAATCCGTTCATTTCAGACTTTGCCACTGCCGTATGGAACCAAGTCACTTAGTGTCTGGTTTTAGAAGAGTAAATATGAATAAACGCTGCCAGGTGCATCGGAGTTGAAAAAAGAAAGAAGCAAACTGTGTTCGCTGCAAAACCATGCAGCATGAGCAGCACTGCATCTGTCGGAATGAGGTAGAACTGGTCCCCGCGTGCATGGAACTGATGGATGTGAATTTCTCTCTGTGACTCTCAGTCTTATGTACTTAGCTACTTGTGTGCTGACTCTTTCCGTCCCTTTGCACACCCCCACGGAGTTCACTGTCAAGTGAGGGGGGTGGGTTTGATTAAATACTTACAAGGTGTGATCTAAATATATACTGTGAGTCATTGCACTAAAAGACACGTCGCCTTTCATTCCTCTCAAAATCCTCCCCCTCACTTCAGGCACACTCGTCCCATCCTACCCGTCCCTTTCTGAGGCAGTTCTGGAAGTCCTCTTTTCGGAGTGTCTCTATGAGGTACAATTAAAAATACAGAGAATCCTGCCGAGTGCCATCCAACAGAGAGGCAGACTTGGAAACACTTTACAGTGTGTCCTCATCTACCTTATTCATTGGGTCTGACACAGTGTGACTGCTGGCTCTTCCTCAAGATCCAAATGACCATGAAAGGTAAATGTTTTGAACATTTCAGGACATCTAGGCATCCAGGACAGTGCAACTAAAGACACACTTGACAGAGAACTTGCAGAACTAGTTCAGAAAGTGGCAAGGAGGATGGGATCAGTGTGTTTGGAGCAAGATGGAGGATTTGAGGGGGATTAGTGACAATGTATCTTTTACTGAAAGAAGTTTTGTTTCTGTTGTTTTTTTTTTAACATTCTCCAAATGTTTGAATCATAATGTACAAGAAGAGAATGGGAATGTGGGGGAATAGGATTTCAGTTACGAAGGGACGGAGGCATGAAAGTGCATATAGCAGGGCTGGGAATTTAGCTCAGTGGTTCCACCGCCTGCCTTGCAAGCACAATTTCCCGTGTTTGATGCCGGGTACCCCCCTCCCCCCAAAAAGCATATAGCTTGTAAGGAAAAATGAAAAAATGCAAGTCTAGACTGTGGTGTTCTCTATGATCTGGTTAATTATCATGTTTAGGGAGATTATAAAATAAGAACGTAAGCCAACAGTTTCTTAACAGAAGACAAGTTTTTTCCCCTATGCACTTGTTCTTTCTGTCATCCCCATTTGGCTGTTAATTCATCTGGTAAATTTTTTTATTTCTGATATTTTACTCTATAGTTCTAGATTGCTTTACTTGATTCATTTTATTTTTCTATTTCTTGGCCTTACTAACTCATTATGCTTTACATCACTGAGTGTAATTGTAAATAGATGCTTTAAGCCTTTGGTCTGCTAATTCTAATGTATGGATAATCTCAACATTGGGCTCAGTTTGAAACTATACTACAAAGCTATTGTGATAAAAACAGCATGGTACTGGCAAAGAAACAGACTTGAAGATTAGTGGAATCGATTGAAAGATTCAGAAACAACTCCAGATGTACTCAGCTACCTCATTTTTGACAAAAAAAGCCAACCATCCTCACTGGAGGAAAGACAGCCTCTTTAATAAATGGTGTTGGGAAAACTGGATTTCAACCTGCCAAAGATTAAAACTAGACCCTTATCTTTCACCATGCGCTAAACTAAAATCCAAGTGGATTAAAGATATAAATATTTAAAAAGAGATACTAAAGTTTCTGGAAGATAAGTTAAGCAGAACCCTTGAAGACATTAGCATAGGAAAAGACTTTATGAACAAATTCTCAATAGCATGGGAACTAGCAGAAAGAATCAACAACTGGGATCTCATCTTATTAAAAAGCTTCTGCACTGCAAAAGAAACCACCAACAGAGCTAAGAGACAACCTACAATGTAGGAAAAAATTTTACCAGCTGCTCCTCAGACAAAGGACTATTATCTAGAATATATAAAGAACTCAAAAATATCAGCCCCCCAAATATAAAGACCCAATTAAAAAATGGGCATCTGAAATGAACAGACATTTTTCAGACAAAGAAGTAAAAGCAGTAAGTCAATATATGAAAAAAAGTTCGACATCACTGGTCATTCGAGAGATGCAGATGAAAACAACACAGATTCCACCTCATCCCACAAAGAATGGCTGCTATCAAGAAATCAACCAATAACAAATGTTGGCAGGGCTGTGGAGAGCAAGGAACCCTTCTCCATTATTGGTGGGAGTGCAGACTGGTGCAACCACTATGGAAATCAATATGGAGATACCTCAAAGAACTAGGATTAGAGGTTGCATTTGAGCCAGCCATTCCTCTGCTGGGTATCTTTCCAAAAGAATTAAAAGAATCATACCACAGTGATATATGCACACCCGTGTTTATAGAAGCACAGTTTGCAATAGCTAAAACTTAGAAACAGCCCATATGCCCATCAGTTGGAGACTGGATAAAGAAGATTTGATTTTTCTATAAAATGTAATACTGCTCAGCCATAAAGAATGAGAAATTAGAGTCATTCATAGAAAAATGGATGCATATTGAGGTTATACTCTTAAGTGAAATAAATAAGTCACACGTGTAAATACTAAATAGTTTCTCTGGTGTGAAAAACTAAAAGTGTAAATAAGATCCAAATAGTATAATTGGCAATGTGAAATAGGAAGAAATGTACTAAAGGTGTAGAGGAAGTGGGAAGGGTAGGCGAAAGGAAATAAGGGAAAAGAAAATATGAGAAAATGAAAGAAAAGTTTTTGTAAATGGGGAAGGGAGGGGGGTAAAGGGAGGGCAGGGATATGGGGAAAAAATGAGAACCAAGACCTTGTAAAGGTACAAGATCCCAATGATGAATGTAACTGTACTGTATACCTAAAAAAGTACCAATAAATTCAATGAGAAAAAAAAAGAATTGATCTCAGTTTATATTTATTTTGAAAATACATTCCATTGTTTTGGTTATTTGTAACTTGGATAATTTTACAGCACATCTTGGACATGATGAGTATAAAGTTACAGACATTCTATGCTTTACTATTTAGTTTCAATGAAGAAAACATCTAACTACAAACATTATTTATTTTGGTTTGGCTGCCTTTGTCCACATGAAAATCTTTTGCTTTTATCTGAGCATCTTTTGGTCTACACTGTGCTCTTGTGGTTCAAGGGTGACCCAGAGGTGAGGGCAGGCAGGATTTTGAAATCATCTCTGTGACTCTTTCCCTTTCTGAATTTATCCTCACTCCCCACGCCCACAACTTTCCTTCTCCGGGAAGACTATTAGTTTCTTTTCACCCTACAGGTCACTCTGACTGCATGAGCTACAAGTGAAATGCGGTCCCTCTAATCCCCCTTCTCCAAGGCTGTTCACTTTGGATTTGCCCATTTTGTCCAGTCTCCAATGTCTTCAGCAAGGTTTGTCTTGTAGGGTATCCAAAGCTTATCACTGCTGTGCACCAAAAGGCCAGTCTGAGAGGGTCTTACCCAGCTCTCACTGGAAACAGAAGTAAAAAGTCTGATATTGACCCAGATGTATTTGAAGCAGGAATCAGCATAGAACTTGAGCCTGTGGACTAAGAACAAGGAACCCAGAATTTTACAATGTACCAATATTTCTAGTTGAAGTCTCATAGGTGGTCTCTTGAAGTTTTCTGTAAACAGGCTGGTATTTCCCCCAATTTATAGGTGAGGAAACTGAGTCTCACAAGTTAAATTGCCACATTTCACAGCGCTAGGATTCAAATGTTAGAGTACCAGTGTCCCAATGTATGTTGCTTCTATTATGCTCTGTACCATTTGTAATGAATCCCAGGACTGTATCAGGCTAAATCTGATTATTTTCATTTTCCCCTGAAATGTAGAGATAACGATTGCTTCCATTTTTTTCCAATGAAAATTAAATTCCTGAAAGATATTCAAATGACTTTGACCAAATCTTTAAAACTTCACATTGACCAGGTCTCCAGTTCTGTTATAAAGAAGTGTTTGAAATCCTATACCAATTGGATTTAATTGAGTTAAGAAAGCAGAGAATCGGAAAATTATGGAAAGTGCAATCCATATTTCTTCCGGTTCACTTTGGAGATGGCATTAAAGCTGAAACACGAAGTGATGAGCAAGGCCAAGATATTTTTTCCAATGCTGCCTCACATTCCCTTCTCACAAAGTGCTCTATGGTGTTGTGGCTCATGTATGCCTGACAGCCTGCCACGAAGATAATAATTCCATGCCTCATTTAGGCTTGCCTTGAAATACCTGCATGGTTTATCTCTCTCTTTGGGCTTCAGACAAGGGCAAAAAAGAAATCAAAAGAAGAAAGAGTTCCACATTGATCAGAGATGTTACTGACGAGACAGTTTCTCTCATGGTATTGAGAAAATTATGAGATTGGCACACACATCATCCTATTCAGGTTATTTGTATTGTAGAAAGCGCAGCATAGTTTAGCATATCCTGAAAAATCACACAAGAAAGGGAGTAGAGAGTCATGTCTTAGATTTGCCTTAGAGTTGAGTCACCTTTCAGGATGTTGCAGTGGTTCCTCTATTTTTATTGCCTAACTGCTGTCGCTTCTTGCTTCTCTCTCTCTGTTGCTGTGGCATGAATATGGATGTGTTCAAAATGCCTGGACACCAGGGAGGTGCTATTGGGAAGGTATTTGGAAACTTCAGGCTCAAGGAGGTGGTCTTTGGATCACTGAGAATGTGTTCTCAAAGGAAATTGTGGGATCCCTGACTCTGCTACCTGGCTCATGCAGAGAGTGGTTTTCTTTGTCTCATAGTCCTGCCATCATGTGCCACTTTGCTTGAGCACAAAGCCACGGGTCTATCCAATCTTGGACTGGAACCTGAGAATCTGCAATATACCTTTTCTATTTGTAAGTCGGTAGCCTCACGTATTTTGTTATAGCAATACAAAACTGACTAATCTGTCTTCTTTCCCTGCTGGTCTCATCCACTTCTCTATAGATCTGTCTACCTCATAACAGCTGCAGCTTCTGCTTATAGCTTACTCTCTAGATTTCCTGCCTTCCTTCACTCATTTATTCACAAATAATAGAAATAATATTAAAACTAGATATCAGTTATATCATGCCCAATTTGTGCCAGGTACTGTTTCAAGTGCTTGACAAAAGGTAGCTTATTTATTTAGTTCATTTAGGTGTGAGTATGAAGACAAGGATGTTTTAGTCCTGCTTATTACTCTAACGTGAGTGCCTTCCACAGTCTTAGGCACAAAGAAGGTGCTCAATAAAGACTTCTTTGAAATGTGCGTCTCTCTGGGTGTTTTGCTTCGAAATGCTCAGACAGACAGTCCCAATAACCAAATAATCACTTTGCAGAAAGTAGCATTTCTACTCACTGAGTTTCCAATCTAGTCACTCTGAACTTCAGGCCAAGTATAGGTAAGGACTTAGCATTTTCTACAGTGAATCTCTGATTTGCTAGGTTTGGACCATAATAAAGGGACAAAGAGTAAAAATGCATGGTGACTGTGAATTTCTTGGGCAAGACCATTGATGGTGGCATGAGCAACCCAGTAGAAGCACCAGCCTCTTGCATATTCACTCTTATACATAGTTAGGACATGCATTTCATGACTAAAAAATACACTTCTTGTAATATATACGTTAGAGTATGGAAAGGAATTAGAAAGGACTGCATATTTCCTTTCATTTTGCTGTTGGTGTTCATGAGGAAAAAGAAATACTGAACAAGCTGTGAACTAATTATCCAATATTCCCTGCCCAATATTGCAGTGCATTTACCAGGGAAAGGGCTCCTGGTACTAGGGGGAATCCAGGCATTGAACCGGATATAAAAGCCCCATTTTTCAAAACTCAGGAGAAATTATGATCCTTTATTTTTCTGTAATCACAGCCACACTCTCAGAGGTAAGGAGAGTAAGCAAAGCTCTTTGTCATTATCCTAAAAAACTAATTCAGGTAATAACAATAATCATGCCATCGAAATAGAGAGTAATTACAAAGATAGCTCTGAAAGTGTCATTTAAAATGGGAAACTGTGGAATCTAAATCTCCAACAATAAGGAGTTGGGTAGAGAAACAGTGACCAATTCATAGAACCAAATATTTTTCAGTTGGAAACATGTTGCTTAGAAGAGTAAGGAATAACCTAGGAAGATATTAAGAAATACTGTTAAATGAAAGCAGTGAGTTATAAAGTGTACGTGTTTGATTAGGTTTTCTCTGGGGAAGATCTATCTTTTACCTCCTCCAATCATTTTTATCTTCCTACCCATCAGTCATCCACCCATTGAAGGATAGTCACAAAACTGCTAAAACTTGTTATCTCAGTATAGGAAGATTATGGGGCATTTTAGATTTTGTTTTCCTTTTGCTTATCTTTGTTTCTATGGTATTTTTCTCTGTTCGATATTTTTTACTTCTTAAGTAAGAGAACTGTGATGCAGTTCAGTGAACAAGAGTGTGGGGGCATGGACATGCAAGCTGAGAAGAGTGTCCCCAACAAACAGAAGCAAGTCTGCATTTTTCCAAAGCTCTGCTGTGTCCCCAGGGGTCAGTCCCCACCTTAACTCTGAGGACAACTCTATCAACCCACCTCCTAAAGTATCAAGTCTTGTTTCTTTATAGATCCTTTTGATTACCTGCTATTGTATCAGCTGCTTTCTTGTTACTGAAACACAACAACAGAGGTTTATTTGGCTCATGGCTTCCAGGGGATTCAGTCCATAGTCCGCTGGTTCCAAGGTAGAAATGGCAGGTAGAAGGGCCTGGTACAGGACAGCCGCTCATCTATGGCAGCCAGAAACAGAGAGAGAGAGAGAGAGAGAGAGAGAGGAAGGAACCAATGACAAATGACAAGAGAATACCCTTCCAGGTCACACTTTGGTGACCCACCTCTAACCAGGCCCCACATGCTACATGAACATTCACATATGCACTGATCAATAGATGAATCCACTGACGGGTAGAGTGCCCTCTAATCCAGTCATCTTCCACACACACGAAAGTTTTGGTAGACATACTGTTATTCTAGACCTAAGACTTAACAGCTTTTTTTAAATTACTCATGCTTGTAACCTAAAACCAACACATGTGTATAACCAAGTCTCACTTAGAGTCTACTTCTCCCAAACCATGTAGTCATAATGTGAAAGTATTGTACTTTTTGTGAGACTCTGAGCCACAGATGATGTACGAGGCCACACTTATCAGTTCTATGAATGGCTGGTGCATTTTGCAATACATGTACACAAATACATATAACAAACTTCTTTACAAGGCAAGTAACACAATTATCAGTTGCCATTTATTAGTATATTTTTTAATTAATATTCTTAGTAGTTTTTTTCTTGACACTTAAACCAATTTTTTCCTATACTATATTCCTTGTTGCTGGCCCATAGTATATACTATATACAAATAAATGTTTACTTTTATACATTATATTTTTTTGGCATTAAAATTTCAAGAATTGAGCTTTTGTTATTTTGGAAATGATTTTTATGTTTGTAGCTTTCTTCTGTACTGTTAAAAAAAACAGTACACTCAGAATTAGTTCTTCAGAGCTTGTTTTCTAAATCTTTTCACTGTGAAACTATTTTACTGTCTCTATCAGGATCCTAGCCTAGACAAATAAATAATAACTCATGTGGTTCAACTAAAGAGCTTAAATGGAAGGATGGTTTACTGAGGTACAGGCAAGACTGAAGGAATCAAAAGGATGTGAAGGTAGCCATGACCTGGATCTCTAGGCCTAGATCTAAAGGGGCAGGAAGGGGAAAGGATATTCCTGCAGTCAAGGAGAGGCAGCCTGAAAGGTAGGTCATGAAGATATAGGCTGTGCATGGGGGCTTGTTTCAGCGATGGCAGAAATTAAAACCAAGGTAACCAACAACAAGACTCTACGAGCAGACTTTAATTGAGAAGGAGGGGAAATGGGGAAGGGACATCAGGTCCTGCGGAGAAGCTGACAGAGGCTCAGCTCTGGTGGAGAAAACCAGATGGGCCATTAGTGAGAGAAGGAGACTGGCTTTTAAAGTTATTGCTGGGATTGGTGAAGGTCTGGTAATTTTCCGTGGGTTCTTGACCATGACATTCTTTTCTTTACCATTTTCCTTGTGTTTTAAAGGATTTCCTCCCTGTATAGGATATGGATTAGCGGTCATTCCTGCCCCCGGGGACATACAACCCCGCACCCTCGTCCACAGTGACCCTAGGAGTGGTCTTTCCAGAACGAGCTGGGGACGGGGAGGGTGAGTCGCACACATTGCTGGCGAGGGAGCATGGGCAGATGACTTGGGTTCACATCTAGTGGGTACCAGGCCGTGGGTTAGGGCCTGAGAATCCATGTCTCTTGTCCCCAGGAGGATCCCTGACCTATTTCAACCCCACACAACTTGATATTGTAGAGGACACAGCCAGGTAAACACAAAGTACAGAAGCAATTCAGGTTTGGTGGCTCAAACTGGAAGGCTGAGGCAGAAGGAACTGAAGTCCTAGCCAAGCCTAGGCAATTTAGTTACTTAGCAAAACCCTGACTCAAAACAGCAACAATAATTAAAAAAATACACAAGGACTGGAGATGTAGCTCAGTGCAAAGGCTTTGGGTTCCATCCCTAGTTCAGAAAAAAACATAGAAGCAGAGGGGTTGGAAGAGATGCCACATGCATCTCTCTACCTTTCAATTTCTCATTGCTTGCAGCTCCTGGGAAGCCACCTAGCAGGTGATTTAAGTGACTGGGTCTGCAGGGTTAGAATGTAGGAGGAAGGACAGGAGAGAGGGAATGGTGGGTGAGGATGAAAATAATCAGCTCAGTCACTCAACAAATGTTTTAAGAATGACTGCTGTTGTTCTGACACTAGAGAGATACACTGGGCTGCAGGAGCTTTGTTTGGGGTTTGTAGGAAGCCCGATGGGGTACAGCACTGAAGGCAAGGTCTGTCTCCCTGAATGCTGTTCCTACTGACAGCGTTTCAATAGCGACGGCTCCACTCGGGTTAGACAGCCAAGGAAGCAAACTACCTCTGCCCTGCTCTGCTCCCGGTTCACCTCAGTGCCTCACTCTGAAAAGCCCTCAGGGTCAAACAGGCAGGGCTTCCTATAATTAATCCTAGGGGCAGAAACACAGTTGAATTTCAGGATTTTATATGAAGGAATTTTCTAGGCTCTTTGTAGGCTTTACAGAAAAAAAACCAAAAAAACAAAAAACCACAAATAAAGCATGCAACACAGGAGAGGAGATGGGACGCAGGCACTGAAGTAAATAAAGCAATGAGCTTGCAAACCGTGCTTCCTGAATCCTGGCTTAAAAAGGGGAGGCCGTAGAGAGAGGTGCTCATTATTTCTGGGACTCTGTTACCCAGAAGGAGGGGATGGATCACCACGAAGGACTCCACTCGCTTCTTAATTTAGAGCTGCATAACCTGGTCAGTCTGTGAGGTGCTGGAGGGGTTAGTGTTCATTTCTCAAATCTAGCCTCCAGCAACTTTGAAGGTCATTTCTTTTCTAAAGCAGAATTTTGAATAATATGAGTATATCTTTCAGCACACAAAGGACTAGTTCATTTACTACTTTATTTATTTGTCTGTGCTTTTGTGACAGGGTCTCACTATGTGGTCCAGGCTGGCCTGTGATTTATGAAGATCCTCCTGCCTCAGCCTCCCAAGTGCTGGGATTATAGCCACACCTCACCACACCCAGATCCATTATTATGCACTGGTTTTCTGAGTAAATGTAGAAGATTTGGGAATTTTACATCCCTGTATTTTTTTTTTTTTTTCAGTATCAGGATTAAACTTGGGACCTTGCACTTGTGAAGCAGGTGGCGGAACCACTGAGCTAAATCCCCGGTCGTATATCTCTGTCTGTTGCTTCAGGACTTATCATTGTGTAAACTCTGAACAAGCTGCTTAATTTCTCCAGGTCTCTATTTCCTTATCTGTGAAGTGGGGATAGTGGGTAGAGACTAAAAAACTCAGAGAGGCTTTAGGAAGTCATTTATTGCCTAGCATTACTATAGACAGATGAGTTAGGTAGAAAGATTATAGGCAGTCAGATAGGGCTAGGTTCTCAAGAGGGTCAGGACAAAGATGAAACACAGCACAGCGGTGACTGGAGACACATTGATTGAAAACCAGGCCTCAAGATAAAGACAAGATGACCTACACACTTCCTCACAGAACAAACATTGGGCCTAATGAAGTCCAGATAGACGTTAGCCACAAGGTGGGTGACCAGAGACCTCTGGACCCACCACTTCTTAGGAGAACCTTTGTTCTTTCCATCCATGTTTGTTACTGACTTGTTTCCTCATTGGACCACCATTACCTAAATGACTACACTTGTAACTTTATTGGATGTTCGCGGCTGTGGCCCATATTGTACCCACATGGGTTTCACCCTATAAAACTCTTCTGTAAAGTGGGGTCCCTGGGCTACCCACTCGGGTCCCCTCCTGCCCCTCAGGAGCTTTCCTATCAACAAATATCTTCCTACTCTTAAACTCCTTTGTTCCTAGAATTTATTCTTTGATTTTTAGAGAACAAGAACTCAATGTATCATATAGCTAACAGGTTGGGAGATATAATATTTCATATTTTATCTCTGGTATTATTTCCTGTAACAACATTATACAGAAAAATGTTATTTGTATGTGTACCTGTGTTTATGAAGAAAAGTATATTTCACCAGATTCCCCAAGACTTTTGTGACCTCTGTAAAGAATGGTACAAACTTCACCCCAGAAATACCAGACAAATTCTATTTTAACTCAAATGTGTACAATTTTGGTTGAGATAGTGGTTTCAGACCTACCTCAGGTCCCTTTCTTGTATTTCAGTAGAGAGTAGGTGGTTTTATCAATTCTAGGCTTAAATTTCCACTCTTGGTTTTATTGATCTATAGCAAATAATAAAAGGATGTTAACAAGGACAGAAGTCATAAAATGTATTAGGAGCATTCAAATTTAGAAAACCATTTTTACAATGTGAATAAAAATGTCCTATTATGCCTTTTCAAAAAACCTTAGTTTTATTGTTTGGCTTCTCATTACATACTAGGCATTTAATGGAATTTCAGAGTAGAGGATCCTGCAGAATTACTGACCCCAAGAACTTTCTGAGATGACGGAAACATTCTGTAAACTGTTGCAGCCAGTATGACAGCCACTTGCCACATCTGGCTGTTGACGACTCGCTATGTGTGAGAGGGAGAATTAAATTGCAAATTTTATTTAACATTAAGCAATTTCTATTTAAGTTTGGCAAGTTGTTGACCATTGTGGACAGCACGTCCTGAAAGAACGTCCCCATTATCCATCGTAAGAGCAGGAAATCCTATGCATAACTCTACGCCAAGAGAGTCTATGACCAATTTTAGTTGGTGAAGGGCTGTCCTGTGTATTGCAGGGTGGTTAGCTGCATACCTGGCTTCTGTCCCCTGGATATTAGTATCAACCCCTTTCCTCCCAGCTGGGACAACATTTTCTTTTTTAAAAAAATAAGAATTTACTAATGTACGTCATTAGTACTAATGTTCATCATTGGGAACCGGTACATGTACATATCACATCTGGATCCTTTTTACTTGCTCTTCCCTTCTACTCCCTCTCCAGATTCCCTTCCCATTGCCCATATTCCTTCCCATCTTCCTGTTCACTATCATCTGTCTTTTGAGTTTGCTTTTTAAATTATTTAGACTTGGGCTCTCATAGCAGAGAACTTGGTCGCTATTTCACGTTCGGTGCCTGATTTATTTCACGTAGTACTGGGGTCTCAGTGGGTCAGAGTCTTCAGGCCTGACCACATCTCCTGGAGGGTGAGGCTGCCCCAGGTACAGAGCCATTGCCCTTGGAGGGATGTCTTTGAGCATTTCCTTGAAATGACTGAGGAACTAAGCTCCTCACCGGATAGACCCCTTAATGAACTTCTACATATTTAGCAAGTCCTGATTTTCTTACTAGTCTGTGTGTTTATTGGCAGCTCTTGTAAACAACCTGTTAATGAGGAAAGCAGAAGTAAGAAGCCAGGTGAAAGGTGTCAGTATTAACAGGAAGCCCACATGTGGAGGTTGATACTATGTGTGTTCTGAAACCAGAGAGACCAGGCTCATTTCCTGGCTTAGTTAAGAACTAGCTGTGTAATCATATGCAAGATAATTCAGTTCCATTTCTCATTTTTCTCATTTGTGAAATAGGAATAATTATATAGTGAACAGAGGTGCTTTGGTATGAAAACAGAAGCACCTATAAAATGTTTGGCTAAAGATATGGAACCAGACTAAGAGCTCATGAACAGATGAGTGGATAAAGAAAATGTTGTATATACATTCACAATGAACTATTAATGAGCCATATAGAAGAACAAAATTTAGTCATTTTCAGGAAAATTTATAGACCCGGGGATCATCATGTTGACCAAAAATAATCCAGTCTCAGAAAAATAACTATCACATATTCTTCCTAATATGTAGAATCTGAAAAAGATGACATAAAAGTAGGCAGACAAGAGGGAGGAAATAAGGGGGAAGGGGACCAGAGGGGATAATATGGATGGAAATTGTCAAAATATGGGCATTGAAACCCAATATTTTTTCCCATTTAGTTTATTGGTACATTTAAAGCAAACAATATAGTTACATTTATCATGGGGATCTTGTACTTTACATGATCTATCTTGGTTCTTATTTTTTCCCCATACTCCTGGTCTCCCTTCACCCACTTCATACTTCCCTGTTTACAAAGACTTTGTTTCCATGTTTTCTATTTTTTTCTTTTCCCTAGCTTTCTTTCCACTCCCCTTCCCACTTGCCCTTTAGCCATTTTCTTCCTATTTCACACTATCAATAATACCACTCGAGGGGCCAGGGATTTAGCTCAGTGGTTCGGCGGCCTGCCTCGCAAGCACAAGGACCCAAGTTAGATCCCTGGTACCAAAAAAAAAAAAAAAAAAAAAAAAAAAAAAAAAAAGAACAACAACAACAACAACAACAAAAACAATTGAACCTTATTTACATTTTTAGTTTTGTACACCAGAGAAACTATTGGGTATTTACTGAAGTGTGACTTATTTATTTCATTTAACAGTATACCTCAAACTACAAATGTCTCTAGTTCTCATTCTTTATGTCTGAGTAGTATTCCATTTTATAGAAAAACTGCGTCTTCTTTATCCAGTCTCCAACTGATGGGCAAATGGGCTGTTTCCAAGTTTTAGCTATTACAAACTGTGGTGCTATAAACACGGTTATGCATATATCACTGTGGTATGATTCTTTTAATTCTTTTGGAAAGATACCCAGCAGAGGGATAACTCGGTCAAATGGGACCTCTAATCCTAGTTCTTTGAGGTATCTCCATATTGGTTTTTTGCAGTGGTTGCACCAGTCTTCACTTCCACCAACAATGGAGAAGGGTTCCTTTCTCCCCACAGCCCCTCCACCATTTGTTTTTGGTTGATTTCTTGATAGCAGCCATTCTCTCTGGGGTGAGGTGGAATCCCAGTGTTGTTTTCATCTGCATTGCTCAAATGAGTGAAGTTGAACATTTTTTCATACATTTATTTACTGCGTTTACTTGTTTGTCTGACAACTGTCTGTTTATTTCAGATGCCCATTTTTAAATCAGGTTTTGTATGTGTGGGGCTCTGATTTTTTTGAATTTTTTATACGTTCTAGATAGTGGTCTTTTGAGGAGCAACTGATAAAATTTTTTTCCCACATCATAGGTAGTCTATTAGCTCTGTTGCTGGTTTTCCTTGCACTGCAAAAATTTTGTAATACAATACTATCCCAGTTGTTTATTCTTTGTGAAAGTTCCCATGCTTCTGAGGATTTGTTCATAAAGTCTTTTCCTATACCAATATCTTCTAGAGTTCTATCTAATTCATTTTCCAGTAATTTTAGTGCTTCTGTTTTAATATTTATATTGTTAAACCACTTGGATTTTAGCTTAGTGCATGGTGAAAGATGTGGGTCTAGTTTTAATCTTTGGCAAGTTGAAATCCAGTTTTTCCAACACCATCTAATTAAGGAGGCTATCTTTCCTCCAGTGAGGATGGTTGGCTCCTTTGTCAAAGATGAGGTAGCTGAGTATGTTAGGAGTTGTTTCTGCATCTTCTAATCTATTCCATTGATCCTTGGGACTGTTTCTTTGCTAATATCATGTTGTTTTTATCACTGTGGCTTTGTAGCACAGTTTTAAGTTGGGAATTGTGATAACCCTGCCATGTCTCTATTGCCTAGAATGGCTTTTTCTATTCTAGGTCTCTTCTGGTTCCAAATGAATTCTGGGATTTTTTTTCTCAAGTTCCGTTGGGATTTTAATCAGTATTGCACTGAATCTGTATAGTAGTTTTGGAAACATGGTCATTTTCACTATATTGATTCTTCCTACCCCAGAGCAAGGGATGTCTTTCCATTTTATCATATCCCCTTCAAACTCTTTTTTCAAAGTGCTATAGTTTTCAGTGTAGAGGTCTTTTGTCTCCTTCATTAGATTGATTCCTAGATATTTCATTTTTTGGATGCTATTGTGAAAGGAATTATGTCCCTAATTTCTCTCAGTGAATCTTATTTGTGTAAAATAAGACTATTGATTTTTTTCCTCATTGAGTTTATTGGTACATTTTAGGGATACAGTACAGTTACATTCATCATTGGGATCTTGCACCTTTACTGACAGGTCTTGGTTTCTCATTTTTCCCCTTGTCCCTGCCCTGCCTTCACCCCCTCCTCCACTGTCCATTTACAAACATTTTATTTCCATTTTTTCATATTTTTTTCTTTTCCCTTATTAACTTTCCCCTACCCTACCCACTTTCCCTGCACCTTTAGCCCTTTTCTTCCTATTTCACATGGTCAATTATCTCCTTAAGATCTTATGTGCAATTATAGTTTTCACACCAGAGAAACTATTCGGTATTTACACATGTGTGACTCATCTATTTCACTTAGGAGTATATCCTCAATATGTATCCCTTTTCCTATGAATGAATCTAATTTCTCATATCAGTTGGAAACTGGATAAAGAAGATGTGGATTTTCTATAAGATGGAAGACTATTGATTTCTGAGTGTTGACCTTGTATCCAGCTACTTCACTGAATCTGTCAGTGAAGTCTAGAAGTCCTTTGGCAGAGTTTCTTGGGTCTTCTATGTAGAGTATCATACAATCAGCAAAAAGTGACAGTTTAACTTCTTCCATTCATATCTTTATTCCTTTTATTTCTTTCTCTTATCTAATTGCTGTGGCAAATGTTTCCAAAACTATCTTGAACAGGAGTGGTGATAATGGGCTTTCTTGTCTTCTTCCTGATTTTAGTGTAAATGTTTTCAGTTTTTGACCATTTAGTATTGTATTGGCTGTTGGTTTTTCATAGACAGCCTTTATCAATTTGGGATAAAGACCATCTATTCCAATGTTCTGTAGGATTTTTATCACAAGTGGGTGTTGAATTTTGTGAATGCTTTTCTGCATCTATTGTGATAATCACATGGTTTTTGTCCTTGGCTCTGTTAATGTAGTGTATTACATTTATTGATTTACATATGTCGAACTGTCCTTGCATCCCTGGGATAAATCAGACTTGGCCAAAGTATATGATCTTCTTGATAACCCTCTGTCTTCTGTTTGCCAGTATCTTGTTGAGGATTTTTGCATCTATGTTCATTAGAGAGATTGACCTGCAGTTCTCTTTTTTGGTTGGGTCTTTCCCTGGTTTTGGAATCAAAGTAACACTTGCTTCCAGGAAAGAATTTGAAAGTATTGCTTCCCTTTCAATTTCATTGAAGAGTTTAAAGAGTAGTGGCAGTAGTTCTCTAAATGTCTTGTAGAATTCAGCAGTGAATCCATCAGGACCTGGGATTTTCTTTGTTGATAAATTTTTAATTACATTTTCAATTTCACTGAATGTAGTTGGGGTGTTTAGACCTTTTTATCTTTTTAATTCAACTTTGGAAGTTCATATATATCTAAGAATTTGTCCATTTCTTCTGTATTTTCAATTTTATTAGAGTAAGGTTCTTGAAGTAGGTATTGATGATCCTCTACATTTCTGCTGGGTCTGTTGTGTCTTCAACTTTTTCATTCCTAATTACAGGAATTTGAGCCTTTTCTTTCCTTTTTTTTTTATAAGGTTGTCTAAGGGTTTGTTGATTTTTTTAAAAAATTTTAATTTATTTGTACATTCTAGGTAGACAGTACAGTTACATTCATTACTGGGATCTTGTACCTTTACATGCTAGGTCTTGGTTCTCATTTTTTCCCCTTGTCCCCACCCTCCCTTCACCCATCGCTCCCCTCTTCCCTTCAAACACTTTAATTCCATTTTTACATTTTCTCATACTTTTTTCCTTTTCCTTTATTCCCCCTTCCCTATCCTTCTCATTGTCCCTACACCTTTGGTCCTTTTCTTCCTATTTGCTAATTGTCCCATTAGGATCTTGAATACTATTTTAGTTTTTCACACCACAGATACTATTTGGTATTTGCATATGTGTGCCTTATTTATTTCACTTAGAAGTATATCCTCAAAATGTACCCATCTAACTATGAATGAATCTACTTTCTCATTCTTTATGGCTGAGTAGTATTCCATTTTATAGAAAAACCACATCTTCTTTATCCAGTTTACAATTGATGGGCAGATGGGCTGTTTCCAATTGTTTTTTTTTTTTTTGGTACCAGTGATCAAACTTGGGTCCTTGCACTTGTGAGGCAGGTGCTGGAACCACTGAGCAAAATCCCTAGCCTAAAACCAACTTTCAATTTATTGATTTTTTTCTATAGTCCTCTTAGTCTCAATTGCATTAATTTCTGCTCAGATCTTTATAATTTTCTCCTTTGTATGAGCTTTCGGTTTGTCTTGCTATTCTTTTTCTAGGAGCTTGAGGTTCAGTATTAGGTTATTTATTTGAGTTCATTCTGTTTTCCTAGTGTGAGCATTCACTGCTATGAATTTCCCTCATAGAACTGCTTTCACTGCGTCCCATAGATTCATTGTGTCCCATAGATCCCTGTATGTTATATTGGCATTATCATTAACTGTCTAATTTCTTTAATTTCCTCTGTGACCCAATGCTTGTTCAGCTGGGAGTTATTTAATTTCCATGTGTTTATGAAGTTCTTGTGGTTTCTTATGCTATTGATCTCTAGTTTAATTGTATTATTACAGGGGCTAACTTCAACTCCTTTTCATTTGCTTAAGCATGTTCTATGAGCTAGTATGTGGTCTATTTTGTAGAATGCCCCTTGAGCAGCTGAAGAGAATGTATACTCTGATTTTGTGGGGTGGAACACTCTGTACACATCTACTAAATCCACTTGTGCAAAGTCTTGGTTTGGTTTTGTTATTTTGTTTTTTATTTTTTGTCTAGATGATCTGTCTGTGGCAGTGGAGTACTGAGATCCCCCACTACAATTGTATTAGTGCTTATTTCATTTTTCATATCTATTAATATTTGTTTTGTATAGTTGGGGGCATTGGTATTTGGTGCATATATATTTGTGATTGTCATTTTTTCTTCTTGTATTGTTCCCTTTACAAGGATGTAGTGTATTGCTTCTTGGCCTTTTGGCTAAGATCAAGGATGTACTGGCCTTCTTTGTCTCTCTTAATTAGTTTTTGTTTGAAATTTACTCTGTCTGCAATTAAGATAGCTACCCCCACTTTTCTCCAGGCTCCTGTCCCTTGGAAAACTGTTTTCCATCCTTTTACTCTCAATCTATGAACTTCTTTGTGTATTAAGTGGGTTTCTTGTATACAGCATATTGTTGAATTTTGCTTCTTAATCCATTCTGCTAGCCTGTTTCTTTTGTTTGGTGAATTGAGCCCATTAACATAGATGGTTATAACTGTTATGTATTGACTTTTCATTGTCATGCTATTTTACTGTTGTTGGTTCTTTTATTTTTAATTTTTCCTCTCTCCATTTAATTTCTTATCTTGTCTGGTATATTTGCTCTGTTGGCCCTTATGGAGTTGTGGCATTCATTGCCTTTTCCAGGATATTGTTTAAAAGTGTTTGGAGTGCTGGTTTGGTGTTCATGAAATTTCTCAGGTGTTCTTTTTCATGGAAGTATCTTATTTCCCCATTAGTTTTGAAAGATAGTTTTGCAGGATACATCAATCTAGGTTGGAGGTTGTTTTCTTTTAGGACTTGAAATACCTCACTCCAGGCTCTCCTTGACTTAAGGGTTTGTGTTGAAGAGTCTGCTGTGATTCTGATGGGCTTTCCTTTGTATGTGATGTGTTTCTTTTCTCTAACTGCTTGTAATATTTTGTTCTTCTGTTGGGTGAAACCCAATATTTTGTAAAAGTAATAGACATTCATAATAAAAATAAAAATATAAAAAATTAACATCAATAAAAAAGTTATTCCAGTCAATCCTTACAGAACAATTGTCTTATGATTAAGAAATTGTATTTTCAAATAACAGACTCACTGAGAGAGAAATTAGGAAAACAATTCCTTTCACAGTAGCATCCAAAAAAATGCAACATCTAAGAATCAATCTAACGAAGGAAGCAAAAGACTTCTACACTGAAAACTATAGCACTTTGAAAAAAGAGATCAAAGAGGATATAAGAAATTGGAAAGATATTCTTTGCTCCTGGGTAGGAAGAATCAACATAGTGAAAATGACCATACTACCAAAACTGCTATACAGATTCAACGCAATGCCGATTGAAATTCCAACATAGTATATTTCACAGAACTAGAAAAAATAATCCAAAAATTCATTTGGAAGCAGAAGAGACCAAGAATAGCAAATGTCATCCTAGGCAACAGAGACATGGCAGCAGGTATAACAATTCCCAATTTGAAAATATACTAGAAATCCACTGAAATAAAAACAGCATAGTACTGGCAAAGAAACAGACCTGATGATCAGTGGAATAGATTGGAAGATACAGAAACAATTCCAGATGTACTCAGCTACCTCATCTTTGACAAAGGAGCAAACCATCCTCAATGGAGGAAAGACAGCCTCTTTAATAAATGGTGTTGGAAAAACTGGATTTCAACCTGCCAAAAATTAAAACTAGACCCTTATCTTTCACCATGCACTAAACTAAAATCCAAGTGGATTAAAGATATAAATATTTAAAAAGAGATACTAAATTTGCTGGAAGATAAGTTAAACAGAACCCTGGAAGATATTGGCATAGGAAAAGACTTTATGAACAAATTCTTAGTAGCATGGGAACTAGCAGAAAGAATCAACAACTGGGATCTCATCTTATTAAAAAGCTTCTGCACTGCAAAAGAAACCATCAACAGAACTAAGTGACAACCTATAATGTAGGAGAAAAATTTTACCAGCTGCTCCTCAGACAATGGACTATTATCTAGAATATATAAAGAACTCAAAACAATCAGCCCCCCCAATATAAAGACCCAATTCAAAAATGGGCATCTGAAATGAACAGACATTTCTCAGACAAAGAAGTAAAAGCATCAAGTACATTTATTGAAAAAATGTTCCACATCACTGGTCATTCAAGAGATGCAGATGAAAACACTGAGATTTCACCTCAATCCAGAAAGAATGGCTGCTATCAATAAATCAACCAATAACAAATCTTGGTGGGGATGTGGGGAGAAAGGAACCCTTCTCCATTGTCAGTGGGAGTGCAGACTGGTGCAACCACTATGGAAATCAACATGAAGATATCTCAAAGAACTAGGACTAGAGGTTCCATTTGAGCCAGACATCCCTCTCCTGGGTATCTAGAATTTAAAGAATCATACCACAGTGATATATGCACACCCATGTTTATAGTGGCACAGTTTGTAATAGCTAAAATTTGGAAACAGCCTATTTGCCCATGAGTTGGAGACTGGATAAAGAAGATGTGGTTTTTCTATAAAATGTAATACTGCTCAGCCATAAAGAATGAGAAATTAGAGTCATTCATAGGAAAATGAATGCATATTGAGGTTATACTCTTAAGTGAAATAAATAAGTCACACATGTATAAATACTGAATAGTTTCTCTTAATTGCAAATAAGATCGTAATGGTATAATTGACAATTTGTAATAGGAACAAAAGGGCTAAAGATGTAGGGGAAGTGGGAAGGGTAGGGAAAAAGAAGTAAGGGAAAAGAAAACATTTGAAAAAATAGAAATAAAGTTGTTGTAAATAGAGGTGGGAGGGGTGGTGAAGGGAGGGCAGAGGTATGGGGAAAAAAATGAGAACCAAGACCTGTCATGTAAAGGTACAAGATCCCAATGATGAATGTAACTGTACTGTACACCTAAACAAGTACCAATAAATTCAATGAGAAAAAAAGAAATTGTGTTTTTTTGGGGGTGTTTTTTGGTACTGGGGATCAAACTCAGGCCCTTGAGCTTTCAAGGCAGCCTGCAGAACCCCTGAGCCAAATCCTGGGACTCTAAGTAATTGTGTTTAATAAAGCCTTTTTATTAAAAAATGCTTGGCTATTAGCAGCAATAGTAATATCAATTTTCTGGTTGGCCTAGTTATTATTGCATATTTTATCACACGTGCTCCTCTCAATGATTTACAAGCAGGTATTCTCAGGAGACATGTGGACTCTCACATAGGCCAAGTGACATGCCTGAGGAAGGGTTTGGTGGGGAGAAAGATGGGGTTCAAATCCCACTTAACCTGCGCCATGCAGAAGGAAGATCTCTGCTCGACTCATCCTCTTATCTGAGGTGTCTGAGGGCTCTGTCTGTGTGCCACAGGGCTGGACGGTTGGCACTGTCACTTTGGATGGATGTCACCATTAGCAGAACTCAAGGTGCAATGGGCAAAGTGGCCCCCAGTCAGGATCTGGAAGAATCACTGAAACTGGGGAGGAGACACCATGAGGATACAAGGAGGTGTCTCTATATACAGCCATGTCTGCAGGACAAAAGCCTCTGCTGCTGTTCTTCTGCTTTCCAGAGGCTGCTCACTGACCTGGCTCCTTGGTGAATGGTATTCTGGGAGCTGTTGTCCTTGCTCTGTGGCTGGGGTGCAGAAGAACCGGACCAGGCTGGTGAAGGTGATAAATCTACAGGTGAGAATGCACCAAGGGGTGCACCTGGTCACTGGCAGATCACCGGAGACAAGGCCAGATGCCAGACAGACTCCAGCCCCAAGGGTCTCCTTCTATACTTGTAATTCTTAGGGCAAGTTGGGAAACTGCTTGTCACAATCAAACCAAACAGTTACTAAGTGAATCCCACAGGTGGAACATAGCAGTTATTCCATTTGTGCTGTTGCACCTCCAGTTATAAACAGAAGGAGAATGTACACATAATTGACACATAATAATCACACATATTTATGGTGCACCATGTGATACTTAGTACATGGATACAACAGACGAGTGTCTGTTGGGGAGTGTTTGCCCTGAGAGATCTTAAAGATTTTGAAGCTTTCTGGGCACAAAATGCAGGACATCCCCAAGTCTACTATCCCCCTCTTCCCTACAGACAAAGACTTAGTTGGGGGTGAGCATTGCAGATGAAAACCACATTTCCAGCTCCCTACTGGCTGGGACAGGCTGTATGGATGAGAGCCTGGCACAGTTTTGACCATATATTGAAGGCAGCAGAGCTGAAAGCCAGGAGGATGTGGGCTCCTTGTCCCTCTGGGGCTGCAGTGGCAGCCAGGACAGCTGGGGGCTCAGACTTCTAGGTAAGTGAGAAAGAAACTTTTTCTCGTCTTGCTGCCACTGTGGCCTCTTTGCTAAAGCAGATTGGCTGTCATGCTAACTTTCAACACTGGACTCAGAAACTCCTACGGAATTCCTCAGTTATGCTATTGAAGCTTCTTCTTGTAGGGTGGGAAAGCTCACTTGTGGCAGGTTTCAAGCCAGAATGGCTAAGATTGCTTTCAGTGTGCTATTTTATTTAGAAAGACAGAGGTTGGAAACCATGGGTGATCAAAACAAGCGTGAGGGTGGGGAGAGGTGGAGGTGTCAGGCAGAGGCTGCAAAGGGACCACGGAACCTGTGGGGAGCAGCACCCTGAGAAACAGCAAGGTGCACTACTGAGACCACAGGCTGGAGGATGAGAAATGCTTCTGATGGTGCAAGCCAGTGACATTTCTTGGCTTTGGGGAGTGCTGCTATGATTAAAAGCAAACAAATTTGATGGATGGAGTAATGCTTCCTGCAGCTGGGTTCCTGGGAGGCCAGCTTCACAGTTCTATCAATAATCATAATTTAAAGATTCCAAGCCATTAAAGCATCACACTGAGGTATCTTTCTGACTTCCACCACCAGCCTGGCCTCTCAGACGCAAATAGCTGGAAGGAGCTGCCACCATCCTTGAGCTCTGGGCACATGGGTTTATGGTGCCATTTTCTTCCACATCGAAAGTCCATCAGTTGTATAATGTCCTTCCTCTAGATTTTGAGCCCATGTGAGTTATTTGCCTTCACACTTTCTGCTCCTAGGATGATCAATACATATTTAAATATTTAAATGAATGAGTTTAGTTCAATCTCTTCACTTTTCGGTGACTTGCTCAAGGTCAAAATTAATAATAGTAGAAAGAAATCTGCTTTCCCCCTTTTTTCCAGGCCCTAGAGAGCTACGGAAAATCTCTTATAAAAAATTTTGTGACCCAGATCCATGTGAGCACAGAAACACAAAAGCCACCATGTACATGTATGTATAAATCCCTGAAAGACCATGAGCAAACACAATGCATATATCACCACAAATATAAAAACACATACTAACAGATACAAGTTGCACATTCAATAAGTCCTACATATTGTATGCATCAATACACATGGCATATACTTATACCGTAAGAATTATTTGTTGTTTCTTACTAAAAATTAAAGCTAGCTATGCATATTGGTTTTATGTTTTTTTGTTTTTTGTTTTGTTTTTAGTACCGGGGATTGAACTCAGGACCTTGTGCTTACAAGGTGAGCCAAATTCCCAGCCCTCCATATTGTTTTTTGTTGTTGTGGCTGTGGTCCTACGGATTGAACCCAAGGCCTTTCCACTGAGCTACATGCCCAGCCCTTTTTTTTTTTAGTTTTTTGAGACAGCGTCTCAAGAAATTGCTCATTTGGATCAACTAGGTTCTAACTTGCAATCCTCCTGCCTTAATCTCCCTGGGATTACAGGTAGGTACCACTGCACCTGGGTATATATATTGCATTTATATTTGTTAAATCTAGCGACTCCAATATAAGCACATACACTAAGACATACAGAAGCACATAAGTTAACGCTCCTGAACACCAGCATATGCACATATAGAGAATTTAATTCCCTTAGCAAACCCTGCCTCTGTCACATTGCTCATTAGAATACCAGATCTGATTTACCTTCAAAGAGATGGGAGATTCTGGGATGGAGCAAGGGAGGGAGGGAATGCTGTGATTTATAAAGGATGCAGAAGGCTAAGTCTCTGCTTATGTAGTCATGCTGCGTGACTGAGTGAAAAGGGGCTCCCATTCTGTAGTGACACGAGGAGAAGTTACTTTAGCAAGGTCACACTTCCTCCCAAAGACACACACATCAACTTACCTGAGCATCTGCAATTACAGCCAACACTGAGAGAACAATTCCCTCAGTATAAGAATTGTAAATAGGTTCAGACCCCAGGGAACAGTTCCTTTGCCTGGAAATCTAGGATGCTGAGTTTCCAAAGCAATTGTGGAGTAAGTAGGCATAGAGTTCTCCATCGTTTAGTGTATCATCATGGGTGCCTAACTTAGAGACTCTTCATTTAGATAATTTCTGACTCTATTCCTTACTATCTCCCTCACCTTGGGATCTTTTGCTGTCATATCCACCAATGTCTATGGAAGTCCCCTAAAAATTCTGGGATGTGCCTCTTGCTATCATTCTCAAGGCCACTGGCCATTCCTCTCCTCCCACCAGATGTGGATCTCCTCCCTACTGACTTGCCTCACACCTGCCAACTAACTGGTCTTGGGACCAGTTGCCAGAATGAGGCATCCAATGCACAAGTTAGGTCATGGTCTTCCCTTTGTTAAAGTCCTTTGATGGTTGTGCATTTTTCCCCCAACAAACCCAAGCTCCTCAGCATGGCCTCCAAGGCTCTTGGCTTTCAGAACTCATTCCAACTATTGTCCCTATCTTTTCATCTTAGATATCCAGTTTGGCTCCACCATAATGAATTATGTCCCCCCACCTAATACTCGGCTACTTCTACATTATTCTAATATCATTCCCTATGCAGGAAGCAGATTGCTCCTCCTCCCTCCTATTGGATTAATTATCTTTCAGCTCAATTTCACATATCCTTGCCAATTCCAGCTCACACAGCCTTTGCTCCTGTAGAATTAATCACTCCCTCCTCTGTGCACCCACAGTAGGTCGCATAAACTTTCTTCCTTACCATTGTAGTCATTATCAACATCTGCAAGACTCTCTTGCTAACAAGTCTGTGAACCCCTCCCTCTGCAGCAAGGCAAACTCTTGTTCATATATGAACCACCAGGATCCAAGATCCTTCCTGGAACAGAAGAGGATCTTGGAAAGTGAATTTTACTGGTAGAAGTGTGAACTGGTAGAGGCTTTAAAAGTCCTCAATATTCAAGCTTAGCAAATTTCATTTATTACCTTTACATTATGCAATATCTCTATAACATTTCCTCCCCAAGACATTCACATACTAATTGTCAGAAGTTATAAATATGTTGCATACATGTCAGAGGAAAATTTAGATTACTGATGGAATGAAGGACTAGTCAGCAAACCTTTGGGCAGGGAGCATGTCCTGGATCACCCAGTGGGTCCAATGGGCAGTTGTTCCTCTGTATCAAGGTGACGTTGGTCACAGTATCCATGCATCTCCCAAATCCAGTGATGCTCAAGTCTCTTATATAAAATGGGGCAGTACTGGCATATTCCTATATATTTTAAGACATAATTTAAAGATAACTTTAAATTATGTCATAAAGTATGCAGAAATCTATGGTTGTTGAATCTATGGTTCTGTGGTTCTATGAATGTATTGATGTAGAACCTGCAGATACAGAAGGGCAACCATCATCAGAAAGGCCAGCAAAAGTGAGAGATGAAAATAGAAAATATTCAGAGTAACAGCTCTAGGATGTCATTTAGGCCACCACGGATGACTCTGAAGGCAAAAGAAGGTCACAAACAAAGAGTCATCCAAGCTCTACACCTCTCCCTTGTCTGGAAATGCAGCTAATAATGGTCCTAGCCTCCCAGAGGACCGTGAGAACCAAGTCAGCTAATCATGTAATGCACTGGCAAAATTCTTTGCATAGAAAGGGTGCTGAATAAAGGCAGTAGTCAAAGCAAAGCTGTAGTAATGCTAGTTCTAGTAATATTGATGTCATCCGAGGCAGGCAGAGGGTAAGTTGAGAATTCAAAGAAATACTCAGGGAGAAGCAATCTGATTGGGTACTTCATGAGCAAGCAGTGGGCGTCAGGAGGAAATGCAGTGTGGCTCTCTTGAGAAGGGGACTCAAGAAGAGAGGAGGTGGGGATGGACCTATGAAGACTCCCATGCCTGCAGGGAAGCTGCACGAGCACAGGGGAATGGGGATGTTGATCTCATCGATGCCACCCTGTCTAAACTTCCTGGATGCTTCTGGACTCTCTTATCAAGTTGAGTAGGACAAGTGTCCAGGGGCAGAGGGTCATACTTAGGTGACTTTTTTGTTTTGTTTGACTGTTTATTCTTTTCTGGATGTCCTGACAACCAGTCCTCTGGGCCCTTCTATTCTGTTCTGGATATCTCCTAAGAGACTTCTGCAGTGACATTCAGAAAGAAGACCTTTGACTCAGAGTTCTGGTTTTGAAGTTGAGTACCCCGGTTTCAGATCAGACAGGGCTCCTAAGGTGGTGCCCTTGGTCCAAGTGATTACTCAGAGCCTTGGTTTCCTGGTAAAGAAAGTTGAAGGGAAGAGATCTATGGTATTTGATATGGGTTGTTGAAGAGTCACTATAGGGACTGGTTCATGTGGGCCGGCCTCAGTGGATTTCTCTGGCTCCCCCTCCCCATGCTAGCCCAAGAAACACCACCTTAGCCTCTCACAGTGATCTGAATTCCACAGATGATTCTGTGACATGGTCAGAAACAACTTTGAAGGGCATCAGAAAGATGCTGTGCCTGACCTAAAGTGTGATAATATTTGGCCCAATGCATTGAACAAGGTAACATTAGCAGAAAGCCAAGCCGACTCTGCCATGCCATGTCAGGGAGGAGAAGGTCTATGGGAGGGGGTCAACTGGCTTCTGTCTGGAGGTTCTGATATCTGAGGCAGTCCTTTAGAATGCCATGTGGCTTTGTGGACTCACACTCATGAGTGACCAGGACTCTAGGCCAGTGGTCTTCATCATCATGTGGGAAGATGGCTGGCTTCCTGGGTCCCAGAAACTCCAGCCTGGATCTGCCCAACTGGGTGCCCCATTTAGAAAGCTAGACCCCAGGTTCTCAGCCATGGCTACAGGCTGGAATCATCTAGGGAGCTTTTAAATGGCTGATGCTCAGCCTTTATTTTGGACCTAGAAAATCAGAACATCTGATGATAAGACCTGCATCAAAGATTGCCATTGAGACACAGTACTTTGGCACATCAGGGTGAACTCATGGAGCAGAGACTTTAACTCCTTCAAGGGCCAGATCTACGGCTCTGAACACCACCCACCATCCCCAGGACCATCTCTGCATTGATAATAAGTGGAACATATTACCATTCCCCTTCTCACTTAAATTCTAGAATAATCATGGCCATGCATTTGTAGGATGTCTTCAACTACACTGCTCATGTAGGGGCTTGTAGCTCATCACATGAAAAGCCATTCTTTACTTCTCAATGATTTTCTCTCTAGACCCCTTTATTGGAGAAATTTCTTACCTTTGTCTTTTGAGGACACTTAGGCTCTAATGTACGAAAGTGGCCTCATGAAAGTGGACAAGCTTGAAGGCTGTCTCCATCTGCTGAGAGATACAGTGTAACTTGAATAATAATGAACTACATTATTACAGTGGTTATTGTTGCAGGAAAAGAAATATCCATACAGGGAAATAAGCCAGATTCCATTAACCAGTTTTCTCATTCTGTATTTGAAATAAACTTACCACGCACTGTCTTTAATAGGTCTCCAGAGATTAAAAGTCTTTGTCAAAGTCAATGCCAGGAGAAAACAAAGACACTCAGCTCTCTATTCATCTGAGTTTGCATACTTAGGAGACTTTTTTGTTTTGTTTGATTGTTTATTCTTTTTTTTTTTTTTCATTTTGGACTCTTGGTTCTACAGACAACCTAACTTGTAGCCAGGTAAGCGCACGACATGTCAAGCCTTAGACATGACTTTAAAGGTGTGCTGTCTACTCCTCTTAGCCATAGCAAGCCTTGTTAATTTGGGCTTCCTGCCTTTTCCCATCTTATGACCCAGTCTCATTTGTAAGGAGCTACCAAGCAATAGAGTGATGGAAAGGAGGTAGTAAGGGAAGTCGGAGGTCAGAGGAGTATGGACAGAAGGCACAGTTGCTAAGCTCTTGCTGTCTATCAGGCTCTTACTTTTCAGATACCAACCCCACTGGAATATCACAGTGAGTGGCAAGGCAGCCCCACCCTCACAAACATGCTCCTGTGGAAGTTTAAGCTCCAGGATGAAATCTGCTCACATTCATCGCTGTATCTCCAGGCACTGATACATACTTGGAAAAGGAACTTGACAAGAGCAGTTCAGACAGTAATGGATCTAAGCTTTAAGCTCAGGGCTGTCTGAGGCCCAAGCACTTAGCACATGAGCCCACAATGACTGTGATCTGGACTCCCACGCTTCCTAGCCTGGGCAAGCGTGATGTGCTTCCCAGGCCACAGTATTTTCACTCATAGGACAAAGCTGTCTGCATTTGCAAGAACAGAGGGTGCCTGGTGGTAGAAGAGAAGGGAGATGTCTTGGAAGCAGAATTACAAGTCCTACATTAGCCTCCTTCACCAGGTAAGCACATCTGCACCAGAGTGTGACATCCCGGTCACCACAGGAGCATGTGCCTTCTTGGGACAGGTCGTGTGACTCATGGCTCCAGGTCCTCGTGGACATCCCCAGTGGGTATTATATAGAGCAGAATGAGCATGCAGCAGGCTCAGCAGGGGGATGGTGCTGGAGTCACAGCCCATCACTCAGCACACAATCGTGTGTGGCACAACCTGTATTATCTCACCAGCAAGAAATATGCACTAAAGACAAGTTAGGAGCACCACTAAATTCAGAAATAATGAATAAATCAACAGTTGCCAGTTCTGCAATCTGAGAAAGATTTAAAGAAAAAGAGTAAATTGGGGCTTTAAAATTAAAAAAAAATTTATTAACACATATTTGCAGTATATAATGATTATATTCATTGTGAGGAATTGGTACATAACACATCTCAATTATTTTCCTCTTTCTGCAACCTCTTTATTCATCATATTTGAACAAATATATCTTCAATATCAGGCATTGTCCTTACCATTTTGTATGAAAGAAGATAAAATAGTGATAAGAACCTCATTAGAACTTTACTTAGTCACACTAATATTGGAGAAAGACATCAGTGACTATATTTGTATTTATGTAATTTAAAATAAATACTCCCAAAACCTGTCATAGCTCTTAGAATATAGGCTTACTCAAATTCCAGTGAAGCTTAAGAAACAGACAACCAACACATCCAAGCAAAATGTGAGAAAAGTAGGAAAGAATACTTAAATTAAGGTTTATAGTAGGAATAGGAGTACTCCAGGTAAATGAAAGTACAAAAATGGGCAGAGGAATAAGAAAAAGCATTGTATACTCAGGAAACTTATGTCGTAATACATGACTGGTATATAGAATGTAAAATCAGCAGTGACAGATGACGCTGGTGAAACAGAAGGGGGGAAGATGCAAAGCAGCTTTTCAGTTAGGTTAAATGAGGGATCCAGTGGAAGTGCTTTATAGATGAATGTCACACAGTCAGTGGGCTGAATATCAACTGGAAGAGGAGAGGAAAGAGTCATCGCCGCTAAATGTGGCATCACTCCCTTGAAGAAATGCATTGCTTTCTATAATTTTTTTTCCTTTTTTGGTACATTTTAGTTATACAATACAGTTGCATTCATCATTGGCATCTTCCACCTTTACAGGAGGTATCTTGGTTCTTATTTTTTCCCAATTCTCCTGGCCTCCCTTCACCCCCTCCACTCTTCCCTATTTCCAAAGACTTTGTTTAAATTTTTTCCTTTTCTCTTTTTTTTTCTTTTCCCCTTTTCCCTTTCTCCTACCCCTCCCAATTCCCCTATAGCTTTAGACCGTTTTTCCTATTACACAAAATCAATAATACATTTTGATTATTTACACTTTTAGTTTATCACACCAGAGAAACTATTCAGTATTTACACTGTGTGTCCTATTAATTTCACTTAAAATATGTCATCAATGTGCATCCACTTATAAATCTCTCTAGTTTCTCATTCTTTATGGCTGAGTGGTACTCCATTTTATTTTAAAACCCACATCTTTTTTGTCCAGTCTCTAAATGATGGGCAAATGGGATTTTTCCAAGCTTTAACTATTACAAACTGTACGGCTATAAACATGGGTGAGTGTATATCACTGTGGTATGATTCTTTTAATTCTTTTGGGAAAGATACCCAGCAGGGGAATAGCTGGGTCAAATGGGACTTCTAATCCTAGTTGTTTGAGGTATCTCCATGTTGATTTCCACAGTGGTTGCACCAGTCTGCACTCCCACCAACAATGAAGAAAGGTTACTATCTCCCCACAACCCCGCCAGCATTTGTTATTAGTTGATTTCTTGTTAGCAACCATTCTTACTGGGGTGAGGACAACTCTCAATGTTGTTTTCACCTGCATCTCTCGAATGACCAGTGATGTGAAATATTTTTTCATATATTTACTTGCTGCTTTTACTTCTTTGTCTGAGAAATGTCTGCTCACTTTAGATGCCCATTTTTGAATTTGGTTTTTTAATTGGGGGGTCTGATTTTTTTGAGTTCTTTATATATTCTAGATAGTAGACCTTTGTCTGAGGAACAGCTGATAAAAGTTTTTTCCCACATTTTGGGTTGTCTCTTAGCTCTGCTTCTGATTTCTCTGGCAGTGGAGAAACTTTTTAAAAAGATGAGATCCCAATTGTTAATTCTTTGTGCTAGCTCCCATGCTACTGAGGACTTGTTCATAAAGTCTTTTCATATGCTGACATCTTCAAGAGTTCTACATTATTTATCTTGCAACAAGTTTAGTGTTTCTGTTTTAATATTTAGATCTTTAATCCACTTCAATTTTAGTTTAGTGCATGGTGAAAGATATGGGTTTAGTTTTAATCTTTAGCAAGTTGAAATCCAGTTTCCCTGACACCATTTATTGCAGAGGTTATCTTTCCTCTGGTGAGGATGGTTGGCTCCTTTATCAAAGATGAGGTAACTGGGTATGTCAGGAGTTGTTTCTGCATTTGCTAATCTGTTCCACTGATCCTCAGGACCATTTGTTTGCCAATACCATGCTGTCTTTATCACTGTGGCTTTGTAGTAGTTTCAAGTTGGAGAATGTGATACCCCATCCATGTCTTTGTTGCCTGGAATGGTTTTTGCTATTCTAGGTCTCTTCTGGTTCCAAATGAATTCTTGGATTGTTCTCTCTAGTTCAGTGAAATATACTGTTGGGATTTCAATAGGGACTGCATTGAATCTGTATAGCAGTTTTGGAATTATGGGCATTTTCGCTATACTGATTCTTCCTACCCCAGAGCAAGGTATGTCTTTCCATTTTCTTATATCCTCTTCAATCTGTTTTTTTCCAGAGTGTTGTAGTTCTCAATGTAGAGGTCCTTTGTTTCCTTCATTAGATTGATTCCTAGATATTTCTTTCTTTCTTTCTTTCTTTCTTTCTTTCTTTCTTTCTTTCTTTCTCTTTCTTTCTTTTTTTTTTTTTTTTTTTTGTACCAGGGATTGAACTCGTGTCCTTGCACTTGCAAGGCAGGTCACCGAACCGCTGAGCTAAATCCCTGGCCCTAGATATTTCTTTTTTTGGGGTGGATGTTATTGTGAAAGGAATTGTGTCCCTAATTTCTCTCTAAGTGAGTCTGTTATTTATATACAAGGAGGCTATTGAGTTTTGAGTATTTACCTTGTATCCAGCTACTCTACTGAATTTGTGAATTAAGTATAGAAGTCTTTTGGCAGAGTTTTTTGTGTCTTCTATGTAGAGTATCCGATCATCAGCAAATAGTGACAGTTTAATTTCTTCCTTTTCTACTTTTACTGATTTTATTTCTTTCTCTTGTCTAATTGCTGTAGCTAATGTTTCCAAACTATATTGAACAGGAGTCATGACACTAGACATCCTTGTCTCGTTCCTGATTTTAGTGTGAAAGTTTTCATTTTTTGACCATTTAGTATGATGTTGGCTGTTGGCTTTTCATAGATAGCCTTTATCAAGTTGAGATAAAGACATCCTATTCCAATTTTCTGCAGGATTTTTTTCATGAATGAGTGTTAAATTTTGTCAAATGCTTTTCTGCATCTATTGAGATGATCATATGGTTTTTGTCCTTGACTGTTAATATAATGTATTACATTTACTGATTTACATATGTTGAACTATCCTTGCATTCCAGGGATAAATACAACTTGGTCAGGGTGTATGATCTTCTTGATGAGTATCTGTATTCTGTTTGCCAGTATCTTATTGAGGATTTTGCATCTATGTTCATTAGGGAGATTGGCCTGCAGTTCTCTTTTTTGGTTGGGTCTTTCACTGGTTTTAGAGTCAGAGCAATACTTGTTTCCAGAAATGCATTTGGGAGTATTGCTCCCCTTTCAATTTCATTGAAAACTTTAAAGTTTAGTGGCAATAGTCTTTCACTAAGAATTCTTATAGAATTCAGCAGTGAAACCATCGGGACCTGGGCCTTTCTTTGTTGGTAAATTTTTAATTACATTTTCAGTTTCACTGAATATAGTTGGGTGTTTAGACTTTTTTATCTTCTTAATTCAACATTGGAAGTTTATATGTATCTAAGAATCTGTCCATTTCTTCTGTATTTTCCATTTTATTAGAGTACAGGTTCTCTACATAGGTGTTGATGATCCCCTGGATTTCCACTGGATCTGATGTGACTTCACCTTTTTCATTTCTAATTGCATGAATTTGAGCCTTTTCTTTCCTTTTTTTTTTTTGATAAGGTTGGCTAAGGGTTTATTGATCATATTTATTCTTTCAAAAAACTAACTCAGATTCGCTGTTTTTTGTACCATTCTCTTAGACTCCACTGCATTGATTTTTGCTCTGATCTTTATAATTTTCTAGCTTGTATAAGCTTTGGGTTTGTATTGCTCTTCTTTTTCTGGGGGCTTAAGGTCAAGAATTAGGTTGTTTATTTGACATTGTTGTGTTTTCCTAGTGTGGGCATTCATTGCTATGAATTTCCCATATAAAACTGCTTTCATTATATCCCATAGATTCCTGTAGGCTGTACTGGCATTATCATTAAATTGTAAAAACAGTCAAATTTCTTCTTTATTTTCCTCTGTGACTCATTGGTTGTTCAGAACAGTGTTATTCAATTTCCACATGTTTGTGAAGTTCTTGTGGCTTCTTATGCTGTTGATCTCCAGTTTAACTGCACTATTGTCTGTTAATATACATGGGATAACATTAATTCCTTTGCATTTCCTTAACATGTTCTATGAATTAGAATCTGATGTATTTTGGATAATGACCCTTGTGCAGCCAAAAAGAATGTATATTCTGATTTTGTGAGGTGGAACACTCTGTAGACATCTGTTAATTACATTTGTTCAAAAGCTTGGTTCAGTTCTAGTATTTCATTTTTAATTTTCAGTCCAGGTGACATGTCTATTTGTGACAATGGGGTATTGAGGTCCCCCACCAAAATTGTATTAGTGTTTATTTGGTGTTTCATGTCCCTTAACAGTTGTTTTGTATTGGGGTCATTAGTGTTTGGTGCATGTGTATTTATGATTGTCATCTCTTCCTGTTGGATTGTTACCTTTACAAGAGTGTAGTGACCTTCTTTGTCTCTTTTAATTAGTTTTGTTTTGACATTTACATTGTCTGAAAATAAGATAGCTACCCTGCTTTTTCTGGGGTCCCATAATATGGAGAACTGTTTTTCATCCTTTTATTGTCATACTTTGAATTTCTTTTCAAGTAGATTTGTTTCTTGTATACAGCATATTGTGGGATTTTGCTTCTTAATCCATTCTGCCAGTTTACTTCTTTTGATTGGTGAATTGAGGCCATTGACATTGATGGTTATAACTGATATGTATTGACTTATCATTGTCATATTGTTTTCCTGTTGCTGGTTTTTTATTTTTCTCCCATTCCCTTTAAAATCTTGTTTCTTTGATTTGCTCTGTTGGGCCTCATGGAGTTGTGACCTTTATTGTGTTTTTCTAGGATATTTTAAAAAATTGTTTGGAACGCTGATTTGGTATTCATGAAATTTCTTGGGTGTAATGAAGCTATTTAATTACTCCATCAATTTTGCTTTTTTTTTTTTGGTACCTTGGGATCGAACTTGGGTCCTTGTGCTTGCAAGGCAGGAACCAAACCACTGAGCTAAATCCCCAGCCCACTCCATCAATTTTGAAAGATAATTTTGCAGGATATATCAACCTTGATTGGAGGTTGTTTTCTTTTACAGGTTGAAATACCTCACTCCAGGCTCTCCTTGACTCAAGTGTTTGTATTGAAAAGTCTGTTGTGATTCTCATGGGCTTTCCTTTGCATGAAATTTGTGTCTTTCTTCTAATTGCTTTTAGTATTTTGTACTTCTGTTGGATATTAGGGATCTTCATTTTATATGTCTAGGTATAGATTTTTTTTAATCATAACTAGTTGGAATCCTGTATCCCTTATCTGTATGTCAAGACCTTTTGCTCTGTTTGGGAAGTTTTCTATCATTAATTCTGTAAACATTTTTTATGTCATTTGTGCTTTGTCCTGCTTTTTCTTGGACTCCTATTAATCTTATACTATTCTTCTTTGTGTCATCTAGGAGCTGTTGGATTGATTTCTCATGGTCCCTTACTTTTTTAAAAAGATCTCTCGTTTCATGCTCACTGACCACCATCCTGTCTTCTATATCTGATATTCTGTCTTCAGATTGGGTCAGTCTACTATGTATACTTTTAATAGAGTTTTTAATCTCCTGGATATCAGTTTGAATCCATTTCATAGTTTCCATTTCTTTCCTATGCTGAGCATTCATGGCTTCCATCATGGTCCTGAACTCATCTAATTTTTTATCTGTTTCTATTATAGAGTTTCTCATCATGTCTTTTATCTGGGACATTATTTCTACTTTGAATATTTATAGAGCCTCATTCACCTGTTTTTTGTTTTTGTTTTTATTTCTTACTTCTTGTGCTATAACTTCAGATTTCCAGGTGGTTGATTATCAGACTTTTCCATGTCATTTCCCCCAGAATTTGCCTGTGGCAAGCTGGAAGACTGTATCTTGTTTAAATGTCTTTTCATTTTTATTATTGTTGTTGGTAAAGTCCTTGGTTTAATTCCTGGGTTTATACTTTGATCTTACTTATTGCAGATATATTTGTTGCTTGTATTTAGAACCTATAAGGAATGATTGCTTCTCAGAGGTGTCTTCCAGATATAGCTGGTCTTTAGGATTTGAGTCTCAAATAACTCTGGGGCTATCTCATTTTCATTATACCAGGAAAGATAACTGATTTGAGCAATCACAACACGAGCCCAAGTGATACAATCAGCAACAACAAGAGAATCAAGTTCAGCTTAGAAAATGACAATTTGTGGTAGTTATTAATCTATCACCTTTAACTGTGTGAAATAAATTGAAATTGAACATTAGCCCAAAATATGTTTGTAATGAATAAACTGATCAATATAGTAACTTTATTGTTTGGGATGGGGACTTAGAAGGAGTAAGGCCTCATACTATTATTCACTTCTGCTCTAGCTCAGAGCAATGGCCTTTAAGACCCCCTGTTCCTCTGCAGTACAGATGAGGAACAGCCCTAGGCAGGGGATGGGGGGTTGTGAGGCTTGGGATGGTTGGGTTACTTAAAGCTCAAAGTGCCTGTGCAGCTCTGGTCCTCACTGGTCTGCCAGTGAGGAGGCCTGGGTAGGGGAGGGGCTTGTGCCAATGGCTTCAAGCAGCTCCGGATCTCACTTATTTTAAAATCTTGCTTTTTAAATAATAAAAGCACTAAATGATACAAGTTTGTCCCAGAACAGTTTTCTCTAGGATGTGTTACAATTGTCATGAATATGTTCAAAGTAGCTTATAGTCACTCACTGATTTATTCTTTGATTCCAGAGTTATTTTGGAGAAATATTTTTTAAGGTCTCCAAACTCAAAAGAGCGGGATGTTTTGTTTATTTAAAAAATTTTTTTTTCAGCTTTAATTGAGTTTATTGGTACATTTTAGGGATACAGTACAGTTACATTCATTGTTGGGATCTTGTACTTCTACATGACAAGTCTTGGTTTTGGGCTATATCATTAGCACTTAGAATATTGCTTGTCAGGGAATTTATACATTTTCACTAAATATTGAATGAATTAATGAATGAATGGGAGAGAAAATAGGGCCTGAAGAATTTTCACTCTTGAATTTGTTGATGTTATATTTGTTTCCAAGCTGGGTAAACTTTCATAAATGTTTCAGGGATAATTTAAGAAGCTTTTTTTTGTGGGGGGTTGGGCTAACATCTCTATTAATTAAAATTTAAATGTATGATTCACAGACTCTAAATCTTTGTATGGATTTTTTCTTTCATCTTTTAGTTTACTAAGAAAACTATTTTAAAACATTTCATCATGTTTTAAGCATTGCCAAAATTAGAGATGCTTATTCTATGGGCTAGACTTGATTTTGTACCTTTTGAAGGCAATGAAATGGAGAAATGACAGGGCCCAACCCATACAAGGAAAAGCTAACCAACCTGCAGATGCCACTCAAAAATGCTTTCATATATCTGCTAAGGGGGAAAAGTGGTGATATGATTTGTTTCCCTATTCTTCTGGGCTATCCCTAGTTAGTCTCAGAACCTTGACTATAAGAGGGATGTGGGAGTTGGCTTTGGCACAGGCACAAGGTTGGTGGCAATACCAGTAGGTAGCTGGCTCCAAGGGTTATGTCATCTTTTATTATTTCTCCAAGGGTGGAATTAGAGGGCCTAAGGATGATGCCAAGTCACGCTGCTATTAGATTTGAAGTGCTAAGGGACTGTCTTTATTTGTTTGTTTTTTCCTTTTTCTCTAATGGAAACACTAAACAGCAAGCAAGCATCATTTCCAGACAGAGAGAGTGCTTGAAGGAATTTTGTAAACATTGCATGGTCTCTCTGGGAAGAAACATACAGCTTGGAAAACCTGCCACAGTTTATTAATTCCATTTGTTTTCAAAGAGAATGATGGTTTTTTTCATGTGGCAATGTTAAAGAGCCCCAGCCCATAAAAAGAGAGTTTGCAGGGTTTTTCTATAGCATATCACAACTGTGGGCTCTGTGTTTCCAATCTGTCTTTGTTTCTTATCCACATCTTGATTTTGCTTTTTCACATGTAAAAATGCATGTCTGCTATATTTTCACTGTAATTTAAATTCTTATTCATTGAAATAAATTTGTTTTATGTAATGCTTTCACCTCAGATGCTACCCTTTCAGATATTATCACTACCCTTCCCTTTTTGCCTAGAATTTACATTCACTTTGTAGATCTTCACCTCTCTATTTCATTCCAATCTTTCTGGCTCTTTACCACTGGCTATATCTCTTGTTTAGAAAAAAAAAATCTTACAGAATATGAAGACCTTCGCATTATAATAGGAGAATGTAATCTATTTAGATTCTTTGATTTTATTTCTGACAGCTTTAATAAGTTCTTTCTTTTTCTGCAGTAAGATGTGCTTTTTCACTTAGTGTTGTATATTTATGTTCTGTCTTCTTTGTTTTATTACTCAGCTTTGTCAAAATTAAATCATTTTCTCTTGTTTATCCAGTGTTACTGTTTATGAATTTTGGTTCATATAATTATTAGTATACTTTGCTTGTGTCAATATTGGTAAAAATATGAGTCATGCATTTTTATTCTTTTTAGAATGTCTTTGATGTAACTTTGGCTTACCTATTAAAATATGAAATTCATTATAATCACTTTATAAATCATCCTTTGAAATTTAAATTTTTTCTTTTATTCTAATGCTATTTAATATTATTTTCAGTTTCCAAGCAGACTTTTCAAAAACCATGTGCTTTTCATTTACAATTTCTTTTTACACTGTGTGAAAAATCTGGTTAATACATTGTCTTTTCTGGAATTACTGAAATTTGCTTTGTAGCCTAAGAAATTAATTTTTGTAAATATACTATTGAGAATTTTAATAAATGTAATTCATAATAGGTAGCTTGCTAGAGAGCCAAGTTTGTTAATCACATTAATTTTTTATACCCTTGGTAATGTTCTTTGCTACTCTAAGATATTGAATACATTTTTTGTCAAGTTCTTCTATTCTAATATATCTCAATATTTGAATATGTGATTTGGTGAATAGATTTAGCCATCTTTCATGACTACTGTGTGTTTATTGTAGATATTGTTTAAAAATATAAAAACAATCCTCTGTCCTATTTAAGTGACTATTTCTCTTTATTTTGCTTTTATTTGATGTTATTATTGCATTCGGCATATTAAGGCATTATTATCTGCATTATTTTTTGCTAAAGGTATCTTTATTTCATTATTTAAAAATCTTTGTTTTTAAATTTTGTCATTTTTTTTGTCAAATTTTAAAACTTTGTCAACATTAGCTGAGTCTAGGGAAACTACATACAGTAGTACCTTGGCTCATAATTTAATTCTTTTCACAATTTGAACTTTTTACTTAACAAGTAAGAATTTTGTTTCTAATATTCCTTTTTAAAACATTTCCATACATTTCAATAACTAATTGCGTTTATCCTGATTTTGTCATTTATTTTATACTTTGAAGCATTTTTTCTTATCTTTCCCTTCTTTTTTCTTTTTTAATTACATTGGCCAGCTTTTTCTTTTTCTTTAGAAATTACATTTTTATCTATCATGATGATCTTTAAACTGAGGATATGTCTTTTTAATACCTCCACAAACCATGGGAGATTTAGTACATTCATATGTTTTTCTTCCTCCTTCCCTCCCTCTCTTCCTGTTTTCCTTGCTCCCTCTCTTCCGTCCTCCCTTTCATCCCTTCTTTCTTCCTTTCCTTTCTTTTTCTCCCCTTCCTTTCTCCCTTCCCTCCCTCCCTTCCTCCCTCCCTCTCTTCTTCCCTTCCTTCCTTCCATTTTTCTTGGTTTTTGCTAATAGGCACTGGACTCATTCAGATTAACAATAGCAATGATTCTTTTTATGTTATATATATTAATTTTAGAGAATTATCCTTGATATTTGCAAGAAGTTTCATTAAAAGTGACTATCAATTATTTAGACTAATTCAAAAGTTTATTTGTTCTATTGATCGTCACCATTAATTTTCTGTCAGTTGTGGTTGGGAGGTGCTCTGTCCCTCAAAGGTCCATGTGCTGTAAGCCTGGGACCCAATACGATTGTGTTGAGGTGGCAGAACCTTCAAAAGCTGGGGGTAGGTCTTGGGCTGTACCCTCAGAGAGGGAGTATTGCAGTGTTTGTGGGGTGAGTTAGTTTTCAAAAGAGCAGTTGTTATAAACCAAGCCTACCCCGTGCACCTGACTTTTTCTGAACAAAGTCATTTCCTTTGATGTTACTCTGCTATACTGTGACCCTGTCAGGGGCCCTCATCAGAAGCCAAGTATATCAGGCCACCCAGTCTTTGCGTTCAGACTCCAAAGTCTGAGCTAAATAAACCTCTTTATAAGGTCCCAGCCTCAGGTACTATTTTCATTGCAACTTTGTTATGGAAACAGAAAAAAGACTGAGATACTACTATCCAATCTCTAGACTCAGTTGTAGAGCTGCAGCATCAGTCCATCTATACTTCGAGTGATTTTTATCCTGGGAAAGTATGCGGCTATGATACTGTTTGTCCCTATACATACGAGACACTCTTCTGATGGCCTGTCACAGGTTTATAGAGACTCTTTTAGGACATAGGACCCTTAGGTCATGATATTTCCTCCTCAAAGGCTGTGGCTATTCCCTGTTGGCTTTAGCATTTGGTATATATTTTTTTAATCTGGTGGCAACCACTCTCTTTAGTTTTTTAAAAAAATTTCTGAATACCTGGCACTTGGAGATCCTTTGCTCTGAAGATTCCAGCCTTTTAACCAAGCAATTTTTCTTCTATTATTTGTTTAATTATTGTTGCTTTTCCTTTGTTCTTCCTTATTTCTGGAATTTCTCTTTCATATAAATCACACACATAATCATCTGGATCTACTTTTTACTTTTTTAAATTTCCAGGCACGATATTCCTTTCTTTAGATTTCTGACTATGTTTTGGAAGACTTAATATCTTCACGAATTCACATGACTTTACAGTATTTTTTTTCTTTTTATTGAGTTTATTGGTACATTCTAGGTATACAGTACAGTGACATTCATCATTGGGATCTTGTACCTTTACATGACAGGTCTTGGTTCTCATTTTTTCCCCCTTGTCCCTGCCCTCCCTTCATCGCTTCCTCCCCTCCCCATTTACAAACACTTTATTTCCATTTTTTCATTTTCTCATTTTTTTTCTTTTCCCTTATTCCCTTTCCCCTACCCTTCTCACTTTCCCCACACCTTTAGCCCTTTTCTTCCTATTTCACTTTGTTAATTATCCCATTAAGTTTATAGTATTTCAAAATTCTGAATCCTGCCTTTTATGTACCCTTTAACAGAACAAGCTGTTAACTTACTTTTGATGATACAAATAATAATTGACCTCATCCCATTGATGAGTGGAAGCAATTAAATAAGATAAAAATTTCTCTTTATATCTTTTCAATTTATCTTCTTTCCACAAACTAAAAACAATATATGTTTCTATCCCTTTCTCTGAGCATTTATACACACAAGGAAATATATGCTTTTCTTTTTTTCCACTATTTGCATGGAAATCTTCTAGTCCTATTGCTCTGGATTTGTTTTTCTCATTCAGCTAATGGAGGTCCTTTCATTCTAGTCAGGCCAAGTTTCTTGGGAAACAGAAGAAATCTGTGTGTAGGAGGATTATTGGTCACTGCTCTTGAGAACCGCACTTGTGGGAGAGCAGTGGAGTGAGCTGGATTAGAAGGACAAGGCCAGCTACAGTGCCACCACAAGGGAAAGGGCTCAGCTCTCTTATGGGAACCCTGGAGTCCTCAGACTTACTGTCCATGGGTGATCAACTCACATGGTGAACGTTAAAAGATTTTAAAAATGATTGTATTAGAACACACATGGCCATAAATCCCCCTCATTATCCTCCCCCTCACTTCAATCACCCTTATCCTATCATTCTTGTCACTTTCTGAAACAATTTAGTCCTTACTTGTGGGTATCTTTTTGTGGCTATCTCCATGTCCTAAATGGATTCAGAATGCTTAAGATAACTGCTGTCAAATAAGGACAGTACTGTGTGCCTTCATACACTGTCTTCACTGTATCTGGTACCTCGTGACTTCTGGCTCCTCCACAGAATAAAACAATCATCAAAGGTCAACACTCGAATTAATCCAGGACATCGCATCAGTTACAACAGACAACAAAAGACACTCATGGAGGAGGATGGCCAAAACTGCTCAGAAAGTGGCAAGAATGATGGGATAAATATGTTTGAAGCAAAAGGGAGCGTTTTGAGGGGGATTAAAGGCAATGTGTCTTTTACTGTAATACATTTTTTAGGAGTTCAAACATTTATCATATATTGTGATCACACCTTGCATGTTAAAAAAGGAAGACTTTCTCCCAACTTGGACTAGAAAATGGATGTGATCTTGCCCAGGGGAGGAGACATGGCCTTGCACTAGGAAGTTTCCCTTGGCCAAAGGGAGTTACTAGAGGGATTCAGCTTTGAGATGTGGGCAAGCAACCCTTTAGGAAGTTCGAAAATAGTCTCTATCTTGTGGGGAGACGTGGATAGAACGGCCCAGCACCCACCACACACCTGGGATCTCACAGTACAGAGTATATGTGTGATAAGTTTTAGAGTTGAAAGATCCAAAAATGAACTTTGAGATCCAGTGGCTAAATAGTAGGTCAGATGGTGAGCATGCTGTCCCTTTTGAGTGAAGTGTCATGATATAGTTAGGTAAAATTTAATACAAACATCTCAAACATACCAAAAGATGGAGAAACTAGCAAAATCAACCTTTAGTGAGTCACTGTAATTTTAGGCTGCTTCAGCACACACTTGCTGTTTAAATTGGACTTTCTTGTGCGAGAAGCAAAGCTGAGTTTACCCTTGTTGTTTTCTAGGTCCTGTGTTCTTCCACTCCCTCCAAGGTTTGACCAGAAGTTTGCCTCATACAACCGTCTGTCAGATTATTTCTGCCTGAATCACAGATTTCAAAGTGCTTGACTTGCCCCACTGATTCTGGCACCCACATGGACTGAAGAGGTATTCCATTATGGTCATCTTTCAGTCACAGTGTGATTCCATGGGGCACCAAGGAGATCTCTCTCTCTCTCTCTCTCTCTCTCTCTCTCTCTCTCTCTCTCTCTCCTCTCCCTCTGTTTCACTCAAGGAGATCTCTCTCTCTCTCTCTCTCTCTCTCTCTCTCTCTCTCTCTCTCTCTCAGTTGACCTTGTATGTTTCAGAAAATTCCTTTCCTCTAGGTGATATGTCAATCTTTTCTCTCCATTCTGTAAGTGACACACTGTTTCTGTCATTTCATGGGCTTTGTCGAGTGGGCCCCTCAGGGCCTCACCTGATGGAAACACCTGAACCTTACTTATTTCCCTGGTCTTAGAGAGTGCCAACCTTCACAGGGATAAACTGGACCCAGGCCAAGCAAGATCCATTGCATTAGTCGCTTTTCAGTTATTGGGACACAATACTTGGCCCCACAAGTTTAAAAAGGGAGAGGTTTAGTTTGACTCACAGTTTCAGAGGATTCAGTCCATGTTTAGCTGGATCCTAGGGAGAAATATTATCGTGGAAGGACATGGTAGAGTAAAACTACTTAGTTTTGATCATTGGAAAGCAGCAAGAGAACAATGCCAGAGAAGAAGGAGCCAGCAAACAGACATTGTACTCAAGGACGTACCTCCATAACTCACCCAGACATACCTGGAAGTGTACTTTACTAATCTCCTCAGTGGCTTCTAAGCCAACAAAGTTGACGCTACCAAGGTTAAGCTATATACTCATAATGGCATCTGCTGGTATAAATAAGTTTACCATGAGGCAGGCAGCTGGTTGTGGTAGATATTTAGGCATTAGGACATCCACTGGGATGTAGAAGCATCTTGTCAAAGATACATTGGAAATAAACATCCACAATCACTTCTCCTAGAGATCTATCTGGGCAGGGTATAAAATTTCCATCTACTCTCCTGAGAACTCAAGAACAAATGAGAGGAGAATATAACCCTTCCCAATTTTACCAGCAACCAAATTCAACAAAAATTTAAAAATTGCAATACTTTCTTTTATCTTTTCTTTTTGTTGTGATATTTTAAAATAATCTCAAACACCCCCCATGAATAAAATATAGAGTTTTTGAGTCTAAAATATCCTAAGGTATGCATATTTCAGTATATATACTTCACACACTGAAGTGTGCAAGTCTAAAATAATATGTACATTTTCTTACTAAACCACCATGCCTATAAAATTAACAAAAATTCCTTGGTATTGCACAATGTGTAATTTTGTGAATCAAATTCTGAACTCTTCTAAAAATTACTTTTACTTTGGTTTGGTAGAACCAAGACAAAGCTCCTTTCTGCTGTCTCCACTTCAGGTCTGGTTAATCCTTTTCATAAATTCCTTCTAATCTATAACAGACCATTCCTGTCTTGCATGTGCATAATGCTAGCTATTTATCTTATAAAATATCCTATACTTAGTACTAAGTATAGCAGTGGTGTCAACTAATGTGTCCTTTACTCCTCACCTAACTTTCCTTAAATGGTCAGGTTTAAATATTTGATTAGACTCCAGTTCACCTTTCTTTAGCAAGAGTACATCAAAGATGGGGCCCAAATCTAGATGAGCTCTCTTTAGTACTGCTTTGGTGATGCCCATGTGACTACTAATAACAACACTGGTACCTTCAGCCCAAGCTCCCTTTGCAAAGTCTCTTTTTTCTAATGGTAACAGCCATTGACTATCATTATCAGAAAGAGCCCATACATTTAAACATATGCTATACAGGGCTGGGGATGTAGCTCAGTGGCACTGTACCTGCCTGATAAGTGCAAGAGTCCTGAGTTTGATCCCCAATACTGAAAAAGAAGGTCCATTAGTCAAAAATTTCACATTCAGGTAATTTTTTCTCATCGTCTTGATTGCCTTTCACAGGTACAGAGTTCTTTCAAATCTTGTTAAGAGGCTGAAAACATATTTTTTAAATATGTTGTTTGTACCTGAACATTGTTATTCCATTGTGTAGAGAGAGATTTTCTTTGATTCCTTAAATAAGGTTCCTCTCTTTTGAACCCCTGAAACTTGTCAAATATCTGGTGAATTTTCTTTGTTTGCTTATGTTAGAGATTTTCCTTGTCAAGTATGGGTAGTTATGGGGCTTTCAGCCTAAGATAACGGACAGTCATCCCAGAGTGGGCAGGGACAAGAGCTAAACTTGGGCAGGGAGCAAACTGCACCCTCCCACTTGCAAATGTTTGCAGGATGAGAGTTAATTCTTGTGTGCCCTGGGGATTGCCCCGTCATCTAGATCCACTTTGGGAGATTGAGGTTGCTCCAGGCTTGTCCCCTCTGCTTTCTAGAATGTTTCAGGTAGAAAGGGAATTCATTAAGGTGCTTCCATACACTTCAAGCTCAACAGTTTAAACAAGAAAATATTATTTATTCATACAAATGAAAGTGAATTAGTGAGCCATAGCTTTTGCTGCAAAGGCTTGCAATGCTCCAATTAGAATATATGTCAAAAGAGTAAAAACTTCTCCTGTGTACAATAAGGTTTATTGCTAACTTGGCTATTTAAGCTTTTCATTTCAAATATTTGCTTATCCATCTTTCTCCCAATTAACAGGCTTCCACGGGCTATTTTCACAGCTTCTGTCACCTGTTTAGCAACGTGAACTTTTAATGTAGAACAGAGAATTCACCACCTCCTTTACACGTTCTTATTCCCTGTATTTGAACTCCAATGTCTTCAGTGATTTGCATGGTTTTTTTTTCCTTTCTATGAGGTAGCATCACCTGAAACTAGAAGGCTTGTCTTCTTGGGGCATTTTTCTGTCCTTCCCTCTGTTGTCTCTAAGCAGTGTTTTTAGTCATTCATTCATTGAATTTGGTCATACTGGAGACGAATCTAAGACCTCTGCACTGAGCTACGTTCTCAGCTCTTTTTAATTTTTTAATGTTTAGATACAGTCTCACTCTCTCACTAAGTTTTCCAGGATGGGTTCAAACTTACTATGCTCCTGCCTCAGCCTCGCTCAGTGCTGGGATTACAGGCCTGTGCCACTGCACCTGACTCAAACAGCCTTTTATACAGTAATACACTGTCTGTCTCTGACAGCTCCTAATTCATTTCTTCATTTCATCTTGATAATTCATATGAGATGTTACTAAAAGAGAACACATGGAAGCTATCCAGGGCTATGCAGAGCAGGGGTATCAGACCCTATCTCCTGTGGTTGGTGAGGTCTCTAAAGAATCAGGGGAAGGCCTCAGCAGAGGAACAGCAAGAGGTACAGCTGCATGGGCACCTACAGCACACCCCCACCCAGCATGTGCTTCTGACCTCCTAGCTGGGCTGGTACCTGGATTCACCTCACAGAGGCACATGGAGATCATAAAGGCCATTGTTCTGAGCTCCATCCTCAATTTTGATTTGATTCACATGGTTAAGAGTGTTAGATTAATAACTATCACAAATTATCACTTACTAAGCTTGATGCTATTGTGTTGCTGATTGCATTACTTGGGCTAAGGTGTTGTGATTGACTTAATCAGTTGTCCTTCCTGGTATAATGAAAACAAGATTGCCTCAGAGTCATTAGAGACTCAAACCATAAAGACAAGCTATAACAGGAAGATCAAAGTATTAACCCAGGAATTAAACCAAGGGCAGTACCAACAACAATAATAGAAAAGAGAAGACATTCAAGCAAGGCACAAGCACAAACACAGGTTTCCTGTTAATCAAAGGCAAATTCTGGAGGAAATGAGGTGGAAAAAGCAAAAAATCAAAAACCTGGATGCCCTGAAGTGATAGCATGGGAAGTGACAAAACAGATGACTGAGGATCTAGAAAAATTCAAAACAGAAATAATTTCCAAGATAACTACAGAAATGGTAAGCAGAATGAAAGACATGGTTAGAGACTCTAGAAGAGAAACAGATTAAAAAAAAATACATGATTCAGAACCATGATAACAGTCGTGAATGCCCAACATAGGAAAGAAATGGAATCCATGAAGCAAATTTAAACAGATATCCAGGAGATTAAAAACTCTACTGAAAGAATACACAACAGACTGAGCCAATCTGAAGACAGGATATCAAATATAAAAGACAGGATGACGGTCAGTGATCCAAAAAGAGGGATCACTTAAGAAAAGTAAGAGAACATGAGATATCATTCAACAGCTCCTAGATGACACAAAGAAGAAGACTATAAGACTGATAGGAGTCTTTAAAAGGCAGGAGAAAGTAGAAGTGACTTAAGAAAATTGTTCACAGAGTTAATGACAGAAAACTTCCCAAACAGAGCAAAAGAATTTGACATAAAGATAGGCGAAGCTTATAGGACTCCAAATAGTCATGATTACAAAAATCTACATCTATACATGTAATAATCAAGATCCCAGGAACCCAACAGAAGAACAAAATACTATATGCAGTTAGAGAAAAGAAACAAATCACATGCAAAGGAAAGCCCATGAGAATCACAACAGACTTTTCAACCCAAGTGCTTGTCAAGGAGAGCTTGGTGTGAGATATTTCAAGCCCTAAGAGAAAAAAACCTCCAACCAAGACTGATGTATCCTGTAAAACTCTTTTTAAAAATGGATAGGGAAATAAGATACTTCCATGGCAAAGAACACCTGAGAGACTTCATGAATACCAAATCAACACTTTAGACAATTCTAAACGATATCCTAGAAAAAGACAATGGAGATTACAACTCCATGATCCTAAAAGAGCAAATCCAGCAGGCAAGACAAGAAATTAAAGGGAGAGGGGAAAAATTAAAAAGAGTCAGCAACATCAAAACAATATGACAATGATAAGCCAATACATATCAGTTATAACCATCAATAACCATCAATGGCTTTGATTCACCAATCAAGAGAAATAGACTGGCAGAATGGATTAAGAAGCAAAATCCAACAAAGTGCTGTATACAAGAAATGCATCTAGTTCAAAAATAAACTCACAGACTAACAGTAAAAGGATGGAAAACAATTCTCCATGTGACAGGAAAAAAGCAGGGGTAGTCATCTTATTTGCAGACAAAGTAAATTTCAAACCAAAACAAATTAAGGGAGACAAAGAAGGTCACTACATCCTTTTAAAGGGAACAATCCAAGAGGAAGAGATGAGAATCATAAATATATATGCATCAAATATTAATGCCTCCAAATGTGCAAAACAAATATTAAGGCGCATGAAAAAACAAGTACACACTATTGTAGTGGGGGAACTCAATATCCACTGTCACAAATAGATCATCTGGATGAAAAAAAATCAACAACAAAATAACAGGACTTAACCAAGTTTTTGAACAAATGAACCTAATAGATGACTAGATAATGTTACACCCCACAAAATCAGAATATACATTCTTTTCAGCTGCACATAGGTCATTCTCCAAAATAGACCACATGCTAGCTAGCTCAAGGAACATGCTTAAATAAATGCCAAAGAGTTGAAGTTATCCCGTGTATATTATTAGACCATAGTGCAATGAAACTGGAGATCAACAGCAAAAGAAACCACAAGAACTTCACAAACACATGGAAATTGAATAACATTCTCCTGAACAACCAATGGGTCACATAGGAAATTAAAGAAGAAATTAGACAGTTTTTACAAATAAATGATAATACCAATACAACATATGGGAATCTTTGGGACAAAATGAAATCAGTTCTATGAGGGAATTTATAGCAGTGAAAGCCCACACTAGATAAACAGAGCAAGCTCAAACAAAGGACCTGATGCTGAACCTTAAGTTTCTAGAAAAGGAACAGCAGGAAAAACCCAAAGCTTGTACAAGGGAGGAAATTATAAAAATCAGAGCAGAAATCAATGCAATGGAGACTAAGGGAACAATGCAAAAAATCAACAAATCAGAGTTAGTTTTTTGAAAGAATAAATATAATCGATAAACCTTTAGCCAACCTTATCAAAAAAAGGAAAGAAAAGGCTCAAATCAATGCAATTAGGAGCAAAAAAGGTAAAGTCACAACAGATCCAGCAGAAATCCGGAGGATCTTCAGTACCTGCTTTGAGAAACTGTACTCTAATAAAATGGAAAATGCAGAAGAAATGAGCAGATTTCTAGATACATATGAATTATCAAATTGGATCAAAAAAGATATAAAAATTCTAAACACCCCAATTACAATCAGTGGAATTGGAAAAGTAATTAAAAATTTACCAGACTGGGGATTTAGCTCAGTTGTTCTGCCACCTGCTTTTCAAGCACGAGGTCCCGAGTTTGATCTCTTGTACCAAATATAAAAGAAAATTTATCAACAAAGAAAAGCCCAGGTCCTGATGGCTTTACTGCGGAATTCTACAAGACATTTAGAGTGGAACTATTGCGACTGCTCTTTAAAATCTTCATTGAAATTGAAAGGGAAGCAATACATCCAAATTCATTTGTGGAAGCAAGTGTTACTTTGATTAAAAACCAGGGAAAGACCCAACCAAGAAAGAGATCTACAGGCCAATCTCCCTAATGAACATAGATGCAAAAATCCTCAATAAGATACTGGCAAACTGAATACAGAGGCTCATCAAGAAGATCATACACCCTGACCAAGTTGGATTTATCCCAGGGATGCAAGGATGGTTCAACATATGTTGATACATAGATATGTAGACTTAATTGAAAGATTCAGTAGAGTAACTGGATACAAGGTAATCACTCAAAAATTAATGGCCTTCTTGCATACAAATAACAGACTCACTGAGAGAGAAATTAGGGACACAATTCCTTTCACAATAACATCCAAAATAATGAACTATCTAGGAATCATTCTAATGAAGGAGCAAAAGACCTCTACACTGAAAACTACAGCACTCTGAAAAAAGAGTTCTAAGGGGATATAAGAAAATGGAAAGACATACCTCACTCTGGGGTAGGAAGAACCAACATGGTGAAAATGGCTGTACTTCCAAAACTGCTATACAGATTCAATCCAATACTGATTGAAATCCCAAGAGTATATTCCACTGAACTAGAGAAAACAATCCAAAAATTCATTTGGAACCAGAAGAGACCTAGAATAGCAAAAGCCATACTAGGCAACAGAGACATGGAAGGGGGTATCACAATTCCCAACTTGAAACTATACTACAAAGCATCAGTGCCAAAAGCAGCATGATACTGGCAAACAAACAGACCTTAGGATCAGTGGAACAGATTAGAAGATGCAGAAACAACTCCTGACATACTCAGCTATCTCACCTTTTTTTTTTTTTTTGAGAGAGGATTTCACTATGTAGTGGGGACTGACCTGACCTGGAACTCACTATGTAGCCCAAGCTGGTCTTGAACTCACAGAGACCCTCCTGCCTCAGCCTCCCAAGTGGTGGGATTACAGGCATGTGCCACCACACCTGGCCTTTACCTCATCTTTGACAAAGGAGCCAACCACCCTCACTGGAGGAAAGATAGCCTCTTTAATAGATGGTGTTGGTAAAACTGGATTTCAACTTGCCAAAGATTAAAACCAGATCCTCATCTTTCACCATGCACTAAACTAAAATCCAAGCGGATTAAAGATCTAAACATTAAAACAGAATCACTAAACTTGTTGCAAGATAAGTTATGTAGAACTCTCAAAGACATTGGCATAGGCAAAGACTTTATGAACAAATCCTCAGTAGCACGGGAACTAGCATAAGGATCAACAACTGGTATCTAATCTTTTTAAAAAGCTTCTGCACTTCAAGAGAAACCACCAACGGAGCTAAGAGACAAGTTACAATTTGGAAAAAAAAAATTTTTATCAGCTGTTCCTCAGACAAAGGTCTACTATACAGAATATAAAAAGAACTAAAAAAAAACAAAACCCAAATTTATAAACCCAATTCAGAATTGGGCATCTGAAATGAACAGACATTTCTCAGACAAAAAAAGTAAAAGCAGCAAATAAACATATGAAAAAGTGTTCAACATCTCTGATTATTTGAGAGATGTGAATGTAAACAACACTGAGAATCCACCTCACTCCAGAAAGAATGGCTGCTATCAAGAAATCAACCACTAATGGTTGGGTTTTGGGGAGAAAGGAACCCTTCTCCACTGTTGGTGGGAGTGCAGACTGGTGCAAGCACTGTGGAAACCAACTAGGGTTAGAGGTCCCATTTGACCCAGCTATCCCTCTGCTAGGTATCTTTCCAAAAGAATTAAAAGAATTCTATGACAGTGATATATGTTCACCCAAGTTTACAGTGGTGCACTTTGTAATAGCTAAAGCTTGGAAACAGCCGATTTGCCCATCAACTGGAGATTGGATAAAGAAGATGTGCTTGTTTTTTCCCCCATAAAATGGAGTACTACTCAGCCATACAGAATGATAAACTAAATCTCTGGCCCAGAATGGCAGCTGGGTTCTGCCTCTTGGTCAGAATGTTCCAGGGCAGTCCCTGAACGAATGCCCTGTAAGGATATGAGTCTGCCAATCCAAGTCCCTGTGCTTTGAGTTACCTGTGAATAAAGTCATCCTCTTTTCTTCTTCATCTGAAAAAAAACAATGATAAACTAGACACATTTATGGCTAAGTGGATGCACATTTAGGACATATTCTTAAGTGAAATTAATAGGACGCACATGTGTAAATATTGAATAGTTTCTCTGGTGTGATAAACTGAGTGTAAATAAGGATCAAAATTTGTAATTGATATTGTGTAAAAGGAAAAAGGGTCTAAAGGTATAGGTGAAGTGGGAAGGGTAGGGCAAAGGGAGACAAAAAAATAAGAGGAAAGGAAAAAAATGGAAACAAAGTCTTTGTAAATAGGGAAGGGTGGAGGGGGTGAAGGGAGGGCAGGGGAGTGGTAAAAAAATAAGAACCAAGGTATATCATATAAATGTATAAGATTCCAGCCATGAGGCCAAGGCCCGGTGGTGTGGGGCTGTGGTTCCAGGCCTGTTCGTTTTTTTTATAAGGTGATTGGAGAAGTTTCTTTGAAGCATATTTCAGGCTGCTATTCTCTGAAAAGAATAAGGTTAAATTATGGCTGCCTCTGCCTTCTACTAATAAAATGTCTAAAACCTTATGCATGCTTTCTTCAAATCCCTTTCTCCAAAACTGCTACAGTTTGAAGCCATCTCTGCTATTTTCCTTAATCTGGCAGTCCCGCAATGGCATCTGCTTTCTCGTTAGAGAGCCGGGTCTGATTAATCAGAAATTGTGTAGCAGGTAGGACTCTCTCCCTCTCCCCCATCCAGCACTGAGTCCTTTTTATTCAGCTCACGCTGCCCCAACTGAAGCATGCGACCTTCACAGTTGCCTTAACTCAGACCCCATCAGAGGCTGACATTCACGGTTACTGGAGAGGTCATCTGAGTTGCTCTAGTGCAGTGACCATGAACCTTTTAGCGCTTTTAATGTTACAAACAGCCCACTGTGGCACACGTGCCATAGTTTCTCCACCAAACCAAACTCTAGAGAGCAGTGAAAGAATTGAAATGCAGATAAGTAGCCTTAAGATCAGGATGGTCAGTGATGGAGAAGGAAGGTTGAATGAGACCTAGTGAGTTACTCTGAGCAGAGCCTGACTTCTGACTGCACAACCTGCAGCATAAAGTGCAGTTGCATCGTAACCTCTGAGAGCTGTAGTGAGGTTTAAAGGGAATAATAGGAATTGTCTTGATAAATTCCCCCCATCCAAAGAATGGCATGCTAGTTTTCCAACAACCATTTTACAAGATGGTGAAAAGACCCCACCATTGTAACTCACCAGAGCTAGAGACATGGATTTAATTAAAATTACTGTCAGAAGACTGATTTTTATAAAAAAGAGCAAGAGCGAGTCCTTTCGCCCTAGCTGCTTTCCACTGAGCCTTACTGTGTTCATCCATAAGTGGGGGAGCTGATTGCCATGGACACAGGTATTAGGCAGAGATGAGGTGATTTTGAGCTGTACCTGACAATGTGCCCATTGTCATACAACATTTTGAAAGTCTCACTTAATAGAACCACCTAATGGATTTTGTATTGGCTGGATTTCCAATTGTTGGGACACAACATCCAGTGCTCACAACTTTAAGGAGGAGAAGTTTAATTTGACTCATCCTTTCAATCTGTGGTCAACTAGCTCCAAAGCAGAGATATCACAGTGGAATGGCCTGGTGGAATAAACGTGCTCAGTTTATGACAGCCTGGAGGCAGAGCACAGGGGAACAGCACCAGAGAGGAAGGGGCCAGGAACCAGATATAGTACCCAAGGTCTCACCTCCAAGACCCACCCAGATTCACCCAGAAGTGTGTTTCACCAATGCCCCAGGAAGCTCCCAAGCCAGTCAACTCGACATGATCAAGTTATCTATCACAGTTTTAAAACATACATGTTACAGAAGAGCAAACGGCATTGAGGAGGCTGAGCAAACTGCCCAAGTTTCAACTTGAACTCGCAAGAAATTCCCAAAGCCCATGGGCTGTGACCTGTTGGCTTAGAGGGAAGCATCTGAGAATGCATCAGGAATATGAGCAACTTTTTAATCTTTCACTTTCTGTGTTCCCAGGCTTTTCCATGTCCTTTTGGTAATCCTCAACCACAACCACACAAGAGAAGTGGTGCATCTTGGTTTTACAGGAGCAAGAACTATGGTTAGGTAGGGTTAATTGATTTTCCCAAGTCATAGAGCAATTAAGTCTTGGGAGAGGCAGGATTTGAAGCCAGCTTGGTGTGCTTCAAAGTGAATGAGTCTTTCAACTACATCACATGAATCTGTGAAGTCTTTAAAGTGATATTCATTCTGCTCAAAGCCAAAGGACGTGAACTCTTGGCTGTAGCAGTTACCAAAGAGAGGGGTTGGCAGAGAACAGGAGCTGGTAGAAAGCTCTTGTTTGGCTCTTGGACATGTTCTCTTTTGCCATTTTTGCTTTGACATTCTTACTATTAAGTTGTCACATATAATTGCCCTGGTGAGCCTGTGAGCTCTTGTACCCAGGAGTGTTCTTTTACTTCTCTATGAACTTTAGATGTGTGGAAAAAATTCTGCACATAAAAAGGTTTTGATACAATTCAGATGGCAGTGCAGAGAGGAAGGCCAGCAGGCTGTCCCCTAAGAGGGTTCACAAGGGGGAAAATTGGAGGGTGAGGTATCTATGCCAGCCCTCAGCCTCAGGGGCTCAGGAACCTGAGCTAGTTGCCATACAAAATGAGGCTTCATTTGTCGGGTCTGTCACATAACCACATTCATGAGGTCAGTTTACTGACCTAGTGAGAACTCCCTGTATAGGTAGAAGAATGCTGAGCGCTCAGTAAGACTTCATCTCTGGTGGAAAGAACCAAAATTAGCTGAAGATGTCCCTTTCTATACTCGTTTGCCAATTCATTGTCATCTTAGTAGACTTTGTTTTACCTTGGATGCATTAGTATGCTTCCCCAGGTAATTTTCAAACTTTGTTGACTAGGAGGTCATGCTGTTCTTTAAAGCTTTTGAATAACTTTGTATGTCTTCCACACTCCAATTTGGCATTGGTTTTATAGTTTAGATCTAAAAGTAAAAGCAATGTCCCTTTTACTCTGAAGCTATTAAAGAGGGCATTTGGCTGCAGTTTTTGAGTACTGACAGCACTAAGAGTTTATTGCATGAACAAATGAATCAGATTTTAAATAGAACCCCACTACTACCACAGCTATTTTTGTCATTACAACCACTGACTGTCATGCTAAAACTGCCAACTAACCCTCAGCTCTAATTTTGTTTGGCATAAACAGCAATTGGCAAAGCTGGTACCTCTTTTTTCATCCTTCACGTGGTACCTTCCTTTGGTTCCTGTATCAATGACCTCTTTCTCCTGGTTCTTCCTCTTTTTCCCACATTTTTACATTGAGCCCCTTGAGCTTAGGCTTTGGCTCTGTTCTAACTCTACCTGGTGGACCTCAGTCTCATAACCTTAAATATCATATAAATGCTGACACTTGCACTTCTGAATCTCCAAGCAACTCATTTCTGAGAACAGACCTCATAAACCCACCTAGTTATGATGTTTCTACTTTGATGTCTAAAGGACATCTCCATCTCCCCATGCCCTACACTAAACTCCCTGAACTGCTTACCAACACATTAGCTTCCTTGCTTGATCTAGAACAAGCCAGGAAAAATTACCAAAGGGATTTTTGAGAAAGTGATCATTCTCTTGATTTAATGGACTCCTCCTTCACAAATCTTCAGAGCTTACCGACCCCTTAACCTTCTTGGAGTGTTTGCTTTAATATTATTTGCTCAAGGGCCTTCCATGGGCTCTCTCATTGGACATCTCCCACACCAAACTCTTCACTGTTCGCGCATTGCTTTATTTGGTACATATCACTTTATAATGCACAAAATACGAGGTGTAAATCGACACAACAGATGCTTAAATTTTTAAAAATTTATTGCAATAGAAGACACATTTCTATTAATCCTCCTCACAATATTTCCCCCTTGTTCATACATACTTTTCCTACCATTTTTGCTTCTTTTTGAAGCAGTTCTAGAAATCCTCCTTCTTTTTTAAAATTAATTTTATTGATGCATTTAAGGTATACAATATAACGACAGTCATCATTGGAAATTTGCACCTTTACATAATCCATCTTGGTTCTTATTTTTCCCCCATTCCCTTGCCCTCCCTTCAACCCCTCCACCCCTCCCTATCTACAAAAACTTTGTTTCCTTTATTTTTCATTTTCCCATATTAATTCAGTTTCCTTCTTTCCCTTCCCCTACCTCTCCCATTTCCCCTTCCCCTTTGTCCCTCCTCTTCCTATTTCACATTATCTATTATATCTTTTAGTCCTTATTGACACCTTCAGTTTCTTGCACGAGAGAAACTGTTTGGTACTACAAATCCTCTTTCTTGAGTGTCTTTGATGGTGTTGTTGTGGTTGCCTTGAAGTCCTGAAATGATCCAAAACATTCACCTTTCATGGTCATTTTGAATTTGGGAAAGAGCCACAAGTCACAGAATGCCAGGCCTGGTGAATATGATGTTGAGGCCACACTATCATGTTTTTATGAGCCTCCCTTTCCATTGGATAGCACAAGGCCCAGCATTCTCTATATTTTTTATCACAGCTCATGAAGACACTCAGGGAAGAGGACTTCCAGCACTGCTTCAGAAAGTAGCAAGAACATGGGATACGTGTGTTCGTAGAAAGGGGGACCATTTTGAAGGGCAATAATGGCAATGTGTGATTTACTGTAATTAACTTTTAAATTTAAATATTCCCCATATTTTTTCATCACCCCTTGCAAATTATAGACATTTTGCTCATGTACGTACATATCAAACATGGGTAGTTTTAAAATGTAAGAGGCAACCAGTAAACTCAGTTTTTATTTTTAAGTGTCACTTCTGATCTCAGGTTAGAAAATGTACCCCGTCAGCCTGTGTGGAATGATAGAAAGTGTAGGATTTTTAATCAGGCCAGACTATTTTAAACTCCCACATTGTTAATGAATAGCTGTATGATATTACTCCAATTGCAAAACTTTAACTTTTCTATGTAAAATTGGTCATTGATATTTTACTAATGTTCCGATTTTTTTAAAAAAATCCCTGAACTCAGATGTTTCTTTGAAATATAGACTTCATATACAACTGTATTTATAAAAAGTTGGATTAAACAAAATGAAATAGGTTTCATTTCTGCAGAACTTTTCAGAAGCTGACACCCGCACTTAACTATCCTATATTCTATGTATATTCAATATGGTAATAGACTGTACGATTTCCATACTTATTTGACCAATAAATATTTCTTTTCATAGAATATCTTTGAACATTTCGTGGGGCACTATTTGGAAAATTCTTATCTCACCAAGTTCTTGTAGAGATGAAATGTGTTAATGGATGTGTAAGAAAGGATTGACTCAGCAATTTTTGGTTGTCTAAGCCCTGAAGATGCGACGGTCTTTGGCCAGCCTCTCAGAGATATTATCTCAGGTCTATCAGTACACTGCCTAATAAGAGCAGCATCTCTGTGTCACTAGGGCCTTGGCCCATGCCAGATAGTTCATGATGCCAACGTGATTTATAGTGAATGGTTTCTTGTTGGCTGGCACCTTGGACTATGTTGTATTAGTTTGACCTCTGGGAGAAGAGAGCTAGAGATGGAGAAATTAAGGTCTATTATATGGACCTTAATTCTTTTTTTTTTCAGCTTTAATTGAGTTTATTGGTACATTTTAGGGATACAGTACAGTTACATTCATTGTTGGGATCTTGTACTCTACATGACAAGTCTTGATTCTCATTTTTTCCCCTTACCTCTGCCCTCCCTTCACCCCCTCCTCCCCTCCCCATCTACAAACACTTTATTTTCATCTTTTCATTCTCTCACATTTTTTTCTTTTCCCTTTTTACTCTTCCCCTACCCATCCCACCTTCCCTACACCTTTAGCTCCTTTCTTCCCATTTTGGACCTTAATTCTTTATATGATTGATCTTCAAGAAAAACCCTGGAACCAAAGATTGGGTGAACTTTTCTAATTGGCAGTATTTTGTATTCAGCAAATTTAGCTAATATAAATTTTAGTATTCAAAAATTAAGGGGAAATTAAGCTATTTCTAGATAGGTGAAAATTGAAGGAGTTTTTCACAAATAGAGATGCTCTACAAGAGATAATGAATGTAATCCATCAGATTGAAATAAAAAATATACTAGAGAGTACCTTGAATCTACACGAAGAAGTTAGGGACACCAGAAAAGTAATTTTAGCTAAATACAAAAGTATTAATGTACTTTTTGCTTTTAACTGTCCCCTTTTTCTATCTCATTGAAAACTCTGCTTCATAAAATACGATTATTTATCTATACACTGTAGATTGAATGTTTTTCGTCCAAAATTCATATGTTGAAGTCTTAATCCCCATTGTGATGATATTTGGAGGTGGAGTGTTTAGAAGGTAATCTGGTTTAGATAAAGTTAGGAAGGTGGAACCCCATGATTGGATTAGGTACCTAATACTAAGAAAAGGAAGAGGCCAGAGTGCTCTCTCTCTCTCTCTCTCTCTCTCTCTCTCCCCACTCTTTTTCTCTCCTTCTGTTTCCCTTCCATGTGAGAACATAGCAAGAAGCTGGCTTTTTACATCCTCAAAAAATGGTGCTCAAGAAGAAACAAATCTACTGGTAACTTGATCTTGTACTTTTCAGCTTTTAGAATAGTAAGAAGTATATTTCTGTTGTTTAATCCACTTATTCCCTGTATTTTGTCATAGGAACCTGTGTTCACCAAGATAGCATATTTATTTACATGCAACATATAGAGATATGATTATGGACAAGAAAAGCATTAAGAGGGTGGGCAGAGCTGTATAGGAGAAAAGTTTCCAGGTATTACTGAAATTAAGTATTAATGCAAAATAGAGTTTTAGAAATTAATTTTAATTTCTCAGACAATCAGTAAGAAAATACTTGAAAATATATCAGAGAAGAAGCAACAGGAGAATTAAAACAGTATCCTAGCATTATTTATTCAACATGAAATGTAGCAATAAGGGAGGGATTGAGGAACAAAATATATATATGAGATATATAGAAAACAAATAGAAAAATGGCAGAAGTATTATTTATTTATCAGCAATTACATCAAATATAAACAGATTGAACTCCCTGCATGTGTGCACATGTGCACACACACACACACACACACACACACACCAGTATACAAGAGGCTTACTTTAGATTAAAGATACAAACAGACTGCAAGTAAAAGTTTGGGAAGAGATATTCTACACAAACAGTAACAAAAAGAGAGCTGAAATATTTACATTAAAATCAGATAAAATACATTATAGAACAAAATCATAATGAAAGACAAAATATTATTTCATGATAAAAGATCAATCCATCAAAAAATGAAACAGACATAATAATTGATAATGGTTGGAGTCTTCAATATTCACTTTCTGTAGTTGATGAAACAGTTAGGAGATTGGCAAAGAAATAGCAATCAATTCTCAAAAATCGCCCATCAGTGAAACATCCAGGTTCAGATGACCTTATTAGTAAATTCTACTGAATATTTCAAGAAAAATTAACACCAATTATTCTAAAATTGTTTTAAAAAAGAAGAGGAAGGAACATTTTCTAGCTCATTCTTTTACTACACCTATACCAAAACACAAAGATATTATAAAATAAAACAAAATTACATACCAACATATTTTACACAATGGTACTTTGGTTCACAAATGATTTTGTTTGCAAACAATTTAGTTTATAAACAGTTTAGTTTATAAGCATTTGGTAGAATTTTGGTTTTGTTTACAAACTCTACATTAGATGATAAATACCACCCACAACCATCTTTTCCAAAACTGTGAAACAAATTAAGTCCATGAACCAAGATATCACTGTATTTCTATGCAAAAATGTAAAATTTCTCAATAAAATATTAGCAAAAACAAATAAAGTAGCATATGAACAGGATTATGAACGATGAAAAAGCAGGAATTCTCCCAATATTGCAAAGATGGCTCAACATAGTAAAATCAATCAGTATGATAAGACATCATATTAGAAGAGTGGAAAAAATTCCACATGCAGAAAAAGAATTTGAGGAAACTCAGAACTCTTCAATGATAAAAACATTCAGCAAATCAGAATAGATAAGAACACCCTAAGCTTAATAAAAAACACTGATGAAGAGCCTGAAGGTAACATCACACATAATGGTAAAAATATAAATATTTCCTTTAAGATCATGATCCAGACAACATTCTCTCCTTTTGCTTCTCTTTAGAATTGTGCTAGCAATTCTATCCAGGATAACTTAAAGTCATCCAGTTTCAAAAGAAGTAAAATCATCTCTATGCATAATGCCATGATCTTATATGTAGAAATCTTAATCTGTAACAATAAAAATTGGAGTTAATAAAAGAGTTCATCAAGTTTGTAAGGTGCAAGATAAATATACAAAATCAGTTGTATTTCTACACACTAGCAGTGAACAATATGATAAATAAAGAAGTAATTCCATATAAAATAGCATTGAAATGGTTACTTAGGAATAAATTTAATCAAGAAAGAACAAAATTTTTATGTTAAAACTGTGAAAGTATTTTTGAAAGAAACTTAAATATGCTGGGTATCTTTCCAAAAGAATTAAACAAATCATATCACAGTGGCATATGCACACCTATGTTTATAGCAGCACAGTTTGTAATAGCTAACTAAAACTTGGAAAGACCCCATTTGCCCATCAGTTGGAAACTGGATAAAGAAAATGTGTTTTTTCTATAAAATGGAATACTACTCAGCCATAAAGAATGATGAATTAGAGTCATTCATAGGAAAATGGACACATATTGAGGATATACGCTTAAGTGAAATAAATAAGTCACATGTGTAAATACCGAATAGTTTCTCTGTTGTGAAAAACTATAATAGTACACAAGATCCTAATGGAATAATTAACAATGTGAAATAGGAAGAAAAGGGCTAAAGGTGTAGGGAAAGTGGGAAGGGTAGGGGAAAGGGAATAAGGGAAAAGAAAAAAATATGAGAAAATAGAAATAATGTGTTTGTAAATGCGAAGGGGAGGAGAGGTTGAAGGGAGGGCAGGGACAAGGAGAAAAAAATGAGAACCAAGATCCCAGTAATGAATGCAACTGTACTGTATACCTAGAATGTACCAATAAATTCAATAAAAAGAAAAAAAAAGAAACAAATAAATTGCAAGATATTTAATGTGCATAGATTGCGAAACAATATTGTTAGAATGGTAATATTTCCAACTTAATTGAATTCCCTCTCCAAATTCACACTTCCTTATTTCAAAGTAATAATAAAACCACTGTACCTGGAATAGGGATAGAAACATACCTCAATGGAATAGTACTGAGAGTTCAGATACAGACTTGTATGTCTGTGGTCAATTTATTTGCAACAGTGATGGCAACATAACTCTATAGAGAAGGAATAATCTTTTCAACAAATGATGCAGAAACAACTAGATACCCACCTTAAAAGACTTAATATAGATCTCTCACATAACATAAAATAATTTACTTGAAATGGATCAATGACCTAAATATACCAGCTGAAGCTCTTAACAGGAAATATAAGTATAAATTTCCATGATTTTAGATCATGCAACAGCTCTTAATTACAACATTTAAAGCATAAAAATTTAAAAAACAAAAATATGACTTCAAAAAATTTTAAAGTTTTGTATATCAACAAATATTATCAACAAAGTTAAAAGGCAATCCACAGATGAGAGACAATATCTCTAATATATCTGATAAAGTCTAAGAATATATGAAGAAACCTCATTAATCAAAACCAAAAGGGCAAGCTACCCAATTGAAAATAGGATGCATATGTGTAAATACTGAACAGTTTCTCTAGTGTGAGAAACTGGAAGTGTAAAGAAGGACTAAAAGGTGTAATAGATAATGTGAAATAGGAAGAAAAGGTTCACAGAGGAAGGGGAACTGGGAAGGGTAGGGAAAAAGAAAGATGGGAATGGAATTAACTTGAGAAGAAGAAAAATGGAAACAAAGTCTTTGTAGATAGGGAGGGGTAGAAGTGTTGAAGAGAGGGCAGGGGAATGGGGGAAAAATAAGAACCAAGAAGGATTATGTAAAGGTACACATTTCCAATGATGAATGTCATTATATTGTATAGTTTAAATGCACCAATAAAATTAATTAATTAAAAACAACGGGCAAAGGATTTGATTAGTTATTTCACCAAAGAAGGTATACAAGTGGCCAGTATGCACATGCAATGATATTCAATATCATTAGTCACTAGAGAAATTCAAATCAAAACCACAATGCGTTATCATTTTACTCTCGCTAGCATGACTTTATGGGTGGGGAGTGACAAATGTTGGTAAGATGAAGAAATTTGAACCGGTGTGTATTGCAGGCAGGAGTGTGAATTGTTGCCTCTGCCACAGAAGACAGTTTGGTAGCTCCTCAAAAGGTTAAACCCAGAATTATCACGTGACTCAGGAATTCACTCCTACATATATACATGAGCTCAAAACAGATGCACACAAATGTTCACAGCAGAATTGCTCATAATAGCTAAAAATCAGAAACAATTTCCATCACTTCCATGAAGTGATAAATGGATAAAAATATGGACTACATTATTCAATCATAAAAAGAATAAACTATTGGTATAGGAACATCATGAGGAACATTGTAAACATTATTCTAAGTAAAAGGAGCCAGTCACAAAAACAAAATATTGAATGATTCCATTTTCATGGTATGAAGTTTCTGGAATAGGTAAATCTATAGGCACAGAAAGTAGACACATAACTGTAGGGACTGAAGGTAGGAAAGAATGTGAAGTGACTGCTTGGCGGCTAAAAAAATTCTTTTTGTGAGATGAAGCATCCTAGAAATTGAAAATAGTGATGCTAGACAACAATGTAAAGATACCTTTGTACTGTATACTTTAAACTGTATACTTCAATAAACCATTGGACTATATACTTTTAAAATATTAAAGTACATGATCTTTATTTCAATGAAAGAATTCCAAGCTGGGGAAGAAAACCAAGAACAAAGAAACCATGTGAATTAGTCAACTTTCCCATCACTGAGACATGATACTTAACACCCACAATTTAGAGGAGCTGAGGTTTAATTTGGCTCATGGTTTGAGAGGATTCAGTCCATGGTAAGCTGCCTCTAAGACAGAAACATCATGACTAAAGGGTGTGATGGAGCATAGATGCTTAGAACACAATGGCCCAAAAATAGAGTAGAGGACAAAGTCAGAGAGGAAGGGGCCAGATGTAATGTCCCAACTTACACCCCCATGACTCATCTAGACATACCCAGAAGTGTATTCCACTGATCTAATAGGCATTTTCCAATTCAATCAAGTTGATATTCCTGGACTGATGATCACATTATGGGATCCAGAAAGCAGGAGACAGGGCAAAAACAGAGCAGATAGTACACAGGACACCAGTGAGGGCGATCCTACGTGAGGGCTATGCATGGGGGCATAGACTACCCAGTTCATTGTGCTCTTGGAGAATATCTGTGGGAAGATGACAGTGACATTCTTCCTGATGTGTTCTAGAGTACTGAGAAAAGATTTAGAGGATTGTGGGAAGAGTCTGAAAATACAAAGGAGATGAAATTTATTATAGTCTGGGTGGTCCAGGCAAACAGAGCTAATGGGAAAAATTGGAGATAAATTGATGATAGCTAGCTAGAAAGATGATAGGTGTTTATTATAAGGAATTGGTCACATGCTTATAGAGGCTGAGATCTGGATTCGCCAGACCCAATAGAGCAGAGTTCCAATACAAGTCCAAGACTGAGGGCAGAAGACGATGACAGACCAGGAAGGCAGTCATACAGAAAGAGAATTCTCCCTCTTTAGCCTTTTTGTACTATCCAGGTTTTTAACAGGTTGCAGGAGCCCTGTCTATACTGGGAATGTTCACCTGCTCTACTTATCTACCAATTTCTTGTGTGTGTTCCTGGGAATGGAATCCAGAGGCTCACACATGCTGATCAAGGCTCTGCCACGGTACCACTCAAGGCTATGACCCCGGCCCAGATGTCTATCAATGCAAATGATAATTTTATCCAAAAAAAAACCCTTCATGGACACATCCAGAATAATATTTAGCCAAATAACTGGGCGCTCATGGCCCAGTAAAGTTGATGCATAAAACTGACCACTACACTATGAAAATCAATAAATGGTTTAATTACTGCTTTCATAGAAAACAAATTGTACACATTCTATGTAGCTCCATGTAGCTCAACTGAGAATAGTGATCATATAATTATAATGTAAATATTAAGTCTGTAATCAAATTTTGGCTAATGATAACTGTAGGTTGATGGGAGAAGAAGTGTGTGTATGTGTGTGTGTGTGGGTAATGGTAGGAGCAAGAGTAAAGCAGAGCTAAATTGTCATATCCACAGCAGGGAGCCATTTTATGCTATCTGATTATAAGCAATGCTAAAAGTATAATGCTGTGCATTGATATGAAAGTGAAAACAGAACGAAATCTTTGAAAGTTGCAGCAGGTAACCTGTTAGAAATGGAAACTTGAAATGGTGGTGAGGAGCAAAGAATTGGTTTGTTTGTTTTCCTTTGGTTTGGAGACTTGATTTCAGTATGACCATGTTAAGCTATTTCAGTCAATATATATGCGTGTGTAACTTAAAATTGTTCTGTGCGGACTTCAAGATTGATTAGGGAAAGAAATTCTTTCTGACTGAGGTTATGCAAGTACTTTGTGCCTGGAGTGTGTGTGTGTGTGTGTGTGTGTGTGTGTGTGTGTGTGTCTGTGTATTTGTGTGTGGATTCCTGTATTCTTGGGCCGGCAAAGATGTGCTTATTCATTTAAATGTGCTGAAATGAAGGGAGACACATTCATACATATTAATGTACACTGGCTTCAAAGCAGCAGGGAGTAAATAATGTGATGTGTATAAGAAAAGATAAGAAACAATCTAAAGTAATGGAATTCATTAAACAAATCATAAGCTAACATTAAGTTCTAAGAAAATATAACTAAACAGTTCTTCAGAATGTACCGACATTGCTTAAATGAAATAATTGAAGATAGGTATAACTATTGTTTTTTGATTTGTGTTCAATCACTAAAAATAGAGAAATCAGCTAATTATCTCTGTTAAAAACGAGCTATCATCCATTGTGAAACTTATAAACACAATGAGCAACAAGTTCTTGACAATTTCTGGAAAATATAATTGAAAGAAAGAAATATTTCAAGGCCATCTGCTATTTTTTGAAAAGAAACTTTGTATTCAAAATATATAGATTTGGTTGGTTAAAAATTAACAACTGTTTTGGAAAGATTTGCACAATAAGTGGCATGGGAGACTGTGGCAAACACCCCCCAAAATCTATAATTTGTTGAGACAGAATTTTGGAATGGAAAATTTGTAATACACACCTAATTTTGACCCTGGAACTAACACACCCTGCCTGCTCAGCACCTTCTAAACCAAGGAATTTCCTTCAGTATCTTCAGATAAATGGTTCAGCTTAGATTGGAGAAAGATGACCAAAGTATAATTAAAAACACTAGAGCCACTCCATTAATGACAGTACAATTCACATAGATGTGTATTTGCATATAATAAAAAGAGAAAACAGTGAATTCTGTTGGTAACCCTTGGCTCCTTTGCTCTGAGCAGAAGGAACAGCCATGCTTAGCCTGTTCCTTTCCTGAACACTATACAGGACCTACGATTCATGGAGGAGATGACCACGAGTTCTAACTTGTTTTAGAGCTTTATTATGATGTTCTAGTATGTGGCCATGCTTCCTAAAAATATTTACCCTGAGTCCTTATCACTGATTTTCAGTTTGTGGTGTCCCAGTTACTTTTCTTGTTGCTGAGTCAAAATTCCCAACACCCAAAGTTAAGGGAAGAAAGGCTGATTTAGCTCACAGTTTGTAGAGGTTTCAGTTCATAATGGGCTGGCTCCAAGGCAGGGCGGCATGGCAGAAGGGGATTGCAGAGCAGGCAGGAAGAAGGTGACAAAAGTATCCATGCAGCAAGCAGCAAGCAACAAGCCTCTTTCTGTCCCTTCTATCTTATCCAGGTTACCCTAATCGTTAGAGTGAGTAGCACTCACACCCTTAATTCTAGCATTACATCCTTGATTCCAGTATCACATACTCCATATTCAGCCGCCTTCAGAAAGCCTCACCTGTGACTGCATAAGGCTTTATTAGGTTATCTAGTTACAAGTCATAGCAGCTGGTGCTGGCTGTGCGTTGTGTTTCTCTTCTGACTATTCAGCTCTGATACTGTGTGCTTAACATACTGTAGAAAAGTTGAGGATGCTTTAAATTCTTTTTGAAGGGAAAATAATTTCTGGCTTCAAATTGGAGCTGAAATTGTGCCTTACTGTGCATAAACAGAGACATCAAGATATTTTTTAGGAAGCGCCACTATATATCTCTTCAGGAGCAAATATTGGCTGGGACACTATTCAATCATTTCAAACTTGATAGCTCCATCCTACAGAAGGGGATGGAAGAGGTAGTTTACCAGGTTGTTTTTCCTCTTTTCGAGCTGGATGCACTACTAAAAGTCACAGAGAAATAGATGAATTTATATTTGCTGTTGGTGGTTGGCAAGTTCTCCATGGCAGTGCATGCAGGTATCTTTTGTCGTTTATTCTGTTCATCCTCTTCTCTGGTGACAAAACTTCTTGACAGCTAAAGAATCCATTCTGAGAGATTTGGGAGGAACCAATGTCCTCAATTCTACCCCATTCAGAAAGACAAAGTATGCCCATAGGAGTTTAGTAACTAGGAAAAGAGGGGAAACCAAGGTGTTAGGGGGAATTCGTTCTCTGGGCAATACCCAAGTTACAGAAATAGGTAGCATCTCATTTGCTTCTAGTACCTTATATTAGCACATATGAAACTCTGATATAATTCTTTTAATATGTCTTTGCTGCTTGCTAGGTTTATGTTAGCCTACTGCAACATTTCCAATTATTTTGGTCATCGGAATCACACAAGGACTTGAAGGTAAAGATTGAGAAACTGAACTTGAATATTCTGAAGTAATGTCTAAATTTTTTTTCAGAAAATGCTCTGTAGTTCTTCAAATGAATCAAATTTGGTTTTCATATGAGTTGTGATAGAAATGATAATGAATGTTTAATTTTAAAGACATTTATTACAGTAAAGTACATACTGCCATTTACTACCCCGCAAAATACTCCCTCTTTGCTTTGAAAATACTTATCCCGTCATTCTGGACAGTTTCTGAGGAAGTTCTGAAAGTCCTTGTTCATGAGTATCTTTAGTGGTGCTGGTGTGGCTGCCTCAGTATCCTGAATCCATTCACAATATTTCCCTTTCATGGTCATTTTGACTTTGGGAAAGAGCCAGAGGTCACATAGCACCAGATACAATGAATGAGGTGAATGAAGACAGTGTTGCGTTTTCACAAGCCTCTCTTTCCAATGGATGGAGCTCAGCAGCAGCATTCGCTGTGTTTTAAAAATCATGTCTCAAAAAAGCATTCAGGAAAGAGGACTTCAGAACTGCTTCAGAAAGTGGCATGAATAATGGGACAAGGGTGTCGGAAGTGAAGGGGGTGTTCTGAGGGGGATTAAAGGCAATGTGTCTTTTGTTGTAATACAGTTTTTAGAAATCTAAACATTCAACATATGTTTTGATCACAATTCCTCATTCATTGTGGCATCCGTGAGCTGAATCACTAGTTAAACAATTAAACACCTGATTGCTGCAGAAAGGCAGGTGTTTGACTGGACCTTTGTGATGTTTCACATCATTTGCATGTCTGTCCCAAAGAGCCTGCTGCCTTCCAAAGGCAGCAGGAGAAACCCTGCCTCCCACTCCACAGAGCAGGCTGAAACCAGGACAGGCACTCATGGCACAGAAGGGAGATGCTCCACTTACTCAGTAGAAAGGCCACATCCTGCAAAAGATCCCACTTTAGGACAAAAGTCATCAGTGGCCAGTACCTCTCAGGCTACAGCTGAGTAAAAGTAAAAGTAAAAGCTTTGGGTCACTTAAGAGGCGTATAGTTAAAGTGAGTTGAGGACTGGTTCATGACTTCTGAACACAAATGAGCCTGGAGCAAAATAGAGCAAGACCTCCCGTTCTGAGCAGCAGATCTTAGACTATCCAGACACCCCAGGGGACAAGACCAGAACAGAGAAACCACTCTTCATGACATGGGGCAGCCAGTCTCTGAAATGGTTACCGAAGATCCCTGCCTCCTGGTATTGCATCCTGGCTCAGTTTCCTCCCATGTTGTGCTCAGTTGGTCTGCATGACTGACAGCATAAGGCATAAGTGATGCTGTGCCACTTGTGAAGTCAGGCAGTGAAAGGCTGCAGCCTCTGTCATGAGCACTCTCGAATGTGCCTCTGTTCCCCTGTTGGATCACTTGCTCCAGAATATAATGTGTTGCGAGTAGTCCTATGGGGAGGCTGTCACAGGGAGGAGCAAACACCTTCTGCCAGTGGCCATGTGAGTGGGTGTAGAAATGCATCCTAAGGCTCAGTCAATTCTTCAGAAACCATGGCCCCAACTGGGAGCTTGTCTACAACCTCTGCGAGACTGACCAGGAGGCATCCAACTTGGCCAGGCCTGAATCCCAAGCCTTCAGAAATTGTACAATAATAAATGATTCTTAGTTTCATCTGCTCAGTTTTAGAGTCATTTATTACAAGGCAGTAGATAACTAACACCACACCGGCATCACAGTGAAAAGGTCTGTACATTAATTATCAGAAATGACTGTCTCCAAAATTTGCAATATACTTATGTTTTTGTCAACTTAAAATGTGCCATTTATAATCCAGAATGTTGGCCAGTAATTCTCAGTGAATGTCACTATCATTCATTTAATCCACAAATGTTGTTTAATCACCTACAGTACCAGCCCCTGGTTTCAGACTCCATGAATAACACCACGAAAGAAAGTTGCTCTCCCATGGGTTCATTTTATTGGTGAGAAACCATAAAATAGAAACCAGAGTTTAAAAAGTTTTAAAATTGTACCTGGTGACAACGTCCATGGAAGAAATTGGACAGTTGACTAGAATTAGGGTAATTAGCTATGTGGCTAGGAAGAGGTAACTCCTCTGCATAGGGTGGTGCATTAGTCTTTCTTATTGCTGAGACAAAACACCCAACACCTGCAGCTTATAGGAGAAGAGGTTTATTTAGATCTCAGGTTTTGGTGGGTTCAGTTCATGGTCCTCTTCCTTCAAGGCAAAAATAGCATGATGGCAGGACCTGGTAGAGCACAGGTATTCATCCTGTGGAAACAGAGAGGAAAGGGAGGAACCTGGATAAGAAAACACCCTTCCAGGTTACACACCCCAGTGACCACCTCCAACCAAGCCCCGCCTCCCAACAGCACGTTCAGCAGTGGATCCTTCCACTGAGTATAGCAGTCTCACAGTCCAGTAAGCTCCCCAAAGCCCCACTTCTGGACACAGACTTGGGTGGGAACTTCTAGATCTAAGCCATAACAGGTTGTCCAAATCTCTCTGAGAAACTGTGTTTGTGTGGAGTGAGCCATGGGAAGAGTTTCAGACAAGAAGTCCGGGAAGAAAATAGCAAGAGCAAGGTGCTAAGGTAGCAAAATGGACTGGCTAAAAAGTCCTTCTCCATGGAGCTTCTATCTGAACCCCAAAGCTGCTGCCTGATGAAGGCTTCCTTTCAAGACATTGCTGATTTCAACCTCCCCGACGCAACTCCCCCAGCCCTTTTCGAGGAGCAGTAGAAAACACCCTTGAAAATCATTTTGTTGAAAGTTTACTTCATGGGCTATAAAAGAAAGATTAGAACCTACTGTGTAGTTAATATTTGAGAAATCCTTAACTGTACCCACTTGATTGCTTTTTTAAAACAAACATCTCTTACACTTATTTTCTACCTACCAGTTTTCCCCAAATTCTAAAGGAATCACGTTTTGGAGACCAGATCAAGTATATTTTGTCACATTTCTCAGGCAGTTCTGCCCAGCAGGAAGTGATCCATAGAGCTCTATCTTCATATTCCACACCTGCTATGTGAACGTGTCAGGGTCATAGGGCGGATGCATGCCATTTGGCCTGCTTATTTCTTCCCTCAGTATCCCACCCTTTCTTGGTGAATCTGCTCACCTTTCTTGCGGAAGTGTGCTCTGAAAGCTCCAATAGCACTTCCTATTACCAGAGACACAAGAAAGAAATGAACAGATTGACTGAACCCTGCACTGTCTCCTGTGGTGCAAACACTCCAGCAGTTCTGAGCATCCACGAATCAGTCCTTCTTCCAAATCTGGCTGTGAAACTCAGCCAATGTTTAGCAGCAATTAATTTATGCTTTCTTTGCATTGTGCAGCACGATGCAGTAACAGAGTTGGTCATTCAAGTCAGCTTCATGCCTGTTCTTAGCATAGTGGGGTGAGCTGAGGGAGGATGAAAACCCACGGAGAGAAGCTGGCCTGTGTACAGCCCTTCTGTTTCATGCAACAGTACAATGCCACTAAAAATCTGGCTAATTTCTCTTTCCTGCCCTCTAGACTGCCTGCAACATAAATTATAATGATGCTCAAAGTATCAGCAGATTGGTAATTGAAAGAACTTTTGGCATCATCAAGAAGGGGTCAGATGGGAAGAGAAATCTATCTGAACACTGCTGTCCTGTCCTTTCCAGAAATTCTTTACTATCTCCTGGACTGGCTACAAACGGACTTAGTAGTGTCATGAAGTGTGGATTATACTTCAGTGAAAAGACAGGGATTAATGAGAGCAAACTAATTTTTGTCACAGATGGGGATGATTTAACAGTTGGAAAAGACTTAAAGATACACAAGGTACACTAGTTGAGACAATTCTAGATAATGTTCTTTTAAATACTAACAGAAAAGAGCCTACATATCTGGTGAAGTGTTGGAAAATTGTATGATATGATTTGTCGCCTTGTTCTTATTTTCATTCAGAACATCTCTAATATATTGTGTATCCTCTGGGAGGGGCTGAAACCGAGGTACATTTACTATTTAGTATGAAGTTAAGAAATTATAAACATTTCAATATCAAAATATAATCTTTTGCAAATGGAAAGGGGACTAAGGATGGAGGGATAAAGGAGATATGGGAGGAGAAGGGGAAATAAAAAGAATTAAAATGTGTTATGTGCATGTACCAATTCCCCATGATGAATGTAATCATTATGCACTACAAACGTGTATTAACAAAAATTTAAAAAAATTCAAAAAACCCACACAATCTCATGATGTGGAGGAGGGAAAGGTTTCTTAAATGTATATTTTTAACAATCATCAACCATAAAGGAAAACACTGGTAAACTGGGTTATATTCAGATGAAGGACTATTTCAAGGGTATCATTAAGAAGACACATTGCAGAGTAGAAGACTGTTATGATTTTGATCTAAAATGTCCCCCAAAAGACTTGTGCCAAGAGGTGGGCTTTGAAAGGAGATTAGGTGATGAGGTGCTATGTCCATCAGGGGATTCATCCATTGGTGAGTTCATGTAACCGTCCTGTTTGAAGTTGGGTACTGGTTGGAAGGGGTGGAGTGTGACCTAGAAGGGTGTATTGTTGTCCCTAGCTCCTCCCCATGTCCTTTGCCCTGGCCACCACATGGTGAACAGTTTTTCTCCACCATGCCATTCTGCCATTCCATTTCTGCCTTGGAGCCAGTTGACTATGGACTGAACCTCCAAACTGTGAGCTGAATAACTTTTTTCTCCTTTAAATTATAGGTGTCGGGTATTATATCCCAGAGACAGAAAAGTGACTAACACAAAAATATTTGAAATACCTACAAATTAATTACTAACAGGCAGAGAATTCAGTAGAAATATGGGGGAAATCACTGAATGGACACCTTAAAATAAATGGCTTCCAGTAGCTAATAACTATGTGAAAAAATAGTAACCTTCAGTTGCAATAGGAAAATAATTTCAAACTGCAATGTGATACAAGTATCCACTCACCAGACTAGCTAAAATGAAAGAGATAGACAATATTCAGTGTTGGCTTCCACAACCACGACACACATATACTTCCAGTGAGAGTGTCATGATATAACCACTTTGAAAAAATATCTTCTACTTAGTATCTATTAAAAGTGAAGATATGCACATCATATGAGCCAGCACTCCTAGAAGTCTAGTCAATAAAAATGAGTACAGAATTCACTGAGAAAGCTATATAAGAATTTATAATGGCATTATTAGCAATAGCTAAAAATTAAAACCCAAATATCTATCAACAATAGAATAGTTCAGTAAATTGTGATATGTGTTCTCACAGTGCAAAACCAGAGTCTTGAAAAAGATTCAATCACAGCTATAAGCAACAATGCAAAGAGTCTCATAAATATGTACAATATTAAGGGAAAGAAACCAAACACAAAAGACCACATGCTGTATGATTTCATTTGCAAACATTTCAGAAACAGGCAACACTGACCTATGGAGTTAAAAGTGGTTATGTTTCAAAGGTGATCAGGGCATTCTTTTCTCCCTAAACACTAATATAAAACCTTACATAACATTCATTCTCTCTAGATGAACACATGAGCAAAATATGGCATATCCATAGAATAAAGTATGACTCACCAATTAAAAGGACTAAAGTACTGGTATTTGCTAGAGCTTGGATGAACCTTGAAAACATTATGATAAATGAAAGAAGCCCGACACCAAGGTCATATATTATATGATCCTAGTTATATGAATTGTCCAAAATAGGCAAATCCTGACAGAAAGCAGACTGGTGGTTGGCAGGGGCTGGAAGGATGGAGAAATGGGGAATGATTAGTAACAACCATGGGGCTTCATTATGGAATGATAGAAATATTCTGGAATTAGACAGTGATACTGATTACACATTGTGAATATTCTGCAAACCATGAGACAGTGGACTTCAAAAAGTGAGTCTTATGGCGTCAAAATTATATCTCAATTTAAAAAACCCTCTACAGCATAAGAATGTTTTATGTGAAGTCCTGGCTTTCCACAACAATCAAGATGTATGTATTATTTGTCAGTTGACACTGGCCACCTGGATCATGGAAAATATATTTTATGCATTGATTTGGTTTTCCCGGGTCAGGGATAGTCAGCTTTCAGTAGAGTATGACTTTGCCAGCAAAAGCTTTGATGGACCACGGTGAGCCACTTTTAAACATTTGAAGCCAAGCCAGTAGATTAGGGGGCATAAAATTTTATATACATTGCAAGCACTAAAACTCTGTTATTTCTAAGTTGTTTGTATCCCCATAAACACATACCTGTTACAGACCAGTTGTCTAAAAGAAGACTTCCATCAGGAAAAAGCTAGCACTTCTCTAACAAATGGGCATGAATCAAAGTTCTCAACGTTGTTCATACCCTTTGATCTGGTAATTCTATATCTAGGGCTGTATCCTTCACAGGTAATTAGTCACACTTCTACAGATGCATTTTAAGGGGGCATTTGCCACTAGGTTGTCCTAGTGAAACAGACTTGTTTAGATAGGGAAAGAACAAAGCCAGAAGGGGCCAGGAGACCCCTGCACACAAGAGTGATTTGGGGTACAGAGTCTGGGGGATTCAACCTCATTTCTACCTTCTTGGAGAATAAAGAAGTGTTGATAATGGGACATTACAGTATTAAACTAGATATGCCCATGGCACTGTGTGATTCCCCCCAATATGTGAATGCAGATTTCCTGTCTCCTTCCTTCTCTCTGCCCTCCATTTATCTTTCTATACTTAACCTAGTTGTTAGGTCTGACCCTGGCCACTAAAATCCCTGGAAATAATTCTGATCAGCTTTTGGCCTTGACCAACAGCTGCTGGGGAGCTATGATCTGGAAACATCTCTAGAAGTGGCACCAGGCTATGTAAATAGATGTGGAAAGTAGGACAATGAAAGTAGCCGGGGTGTTAAAACAAGGACATCCCCACTCACTGGCACCAGTGAGTCCTCTGCCAAAACATTTGGTCTCTCTCCTGTAAATGTTCAAGACCCAAATGGGGCAAGGGGGAAGGAAGGGAAATGGGGCCACCTTTCCTCTCCTTGATTAGTTTGCAATGCTTTGAAGAGGCACATGGCAGGGTCAGAAAAGGTATGTTTCCTTTAGTGGGACTCCATGGAATTCTAACTCCTGACTTAGTGTAGAAGACAGCCTCAGTATTTACAGGCTATGCTCTTGGAACTTGTTCTACTTTCTTCTACCTTAAAGTCCCCAAAGATTCAGACATCATAGGAAAGTATATAAAGGGATTGTGTAATAACATTTTAAAAACCATTTCATTAAACTTCTCCTCAGAAAATTAACACCTGCCTATTATTTAAAAAGTGGTATTTACCCCTAACCTGACATCTCACTTCCCAGAACAATCATTCACAATCACACCAGTGCTTCTGTAGCTGTGTAAGTTTACATGGAGATACGTTTAAGAAGAGTTAACCAGTTGTCCTGAAATGTTAGACTAGATCATGAGATCATCTAAGAAGTATGTAGAAAAAGTAAGTGGGATCCAAGAATATATGATTTTAACAGACATAATAATGCAAGTGGTCTACAGTCCAGTCTTCAAGGTGGCTCCCAATAATCATTCCTGCATTAAATAGGTTGAGTTTTGTAATTAGAAGAACACAGCAGATACAGTCAAGTGTGATTTCTGAGTCAGTTCATAAAACTTGCTGAAGCTCCCTGCTTACATGTTCTTGGACACCCTTTTTGGAGGCCAGCTGCTGAGCCTTTATGACCCTCCAGAGCCCTGTGGAGAGGTCATCCTGGCAAGAAACTCAGGCCTCCAGCCAATAGCCAGTGTCATCCTGCTGATCATGGTAGTAAACCATGTGGGAAGCAGCTGTCGGCCTCAGGCAAACCAAAGCCCAGACATAATCCTGTTCGCAGGCTCTTGGGAGACTCTTGTCCAAAACTGCCCTGGTCTGCTCCTCCTGCATACCCGGCATCCACACTCTGTTTGAAATGATAATCCATGACTAATCTAAGCTAAGTTTTGTGACTTGTGACAGATTAATAAAATAGTCTGCTATGCAGTATAATATTGATCCTATTGGCCACTCTTTGAAACTAGTTACATACAGAATTTTGCATCCTATATGTGATACCACAGGTGATGTTAGTGGACAAGTTAATGTACAGGGTTATAAAAGGCTAAAGTTTCTATAAATTCAATTCTTAATTATTTACAGTATTGAACATTAACACCTTAAAAGGGGAACCTTGCTGCATTTAGGTAATAATATTCTAGTCCTCAAGCCAAAATTAGACATAGATTTCTTCATGATCCCCTAGAAATGTTTAAAAAATTTGTTTGTAGTGTTTGTAGTTTGTAGACCTTGGGTCTCATGCATTCTAAAAAGATACTGAACAGTTACATCCCCAGCCTAAGGTGTTTTCATTTTTAATGTCAATAATAGGGCCATGTATATATAAATAAATAATTCACTAGGTACTGCCAACAACCACGCTCTGAACTTTGTCTTTGTCTATATTATCTACAACCTTACCATCTCTTCAGTAGGTAAGAACTGTCATCCCCATTTTACAGATGGGAGGACTGAGCTTCAGAGAGATGAATTAGACCTCTAGGTAGTTTTCAACTATCAAGAGGAGTCAGAACTTACTATTTTCAAAACATCTGACCCAGTTTTTATAATTGATTTTCATTAATTTACTGTGGCCTTATCCTTGGATGGGAGTTAGAGAAGGTTAATCTGTACTAGTATATTCCTTGCTCTCTCTCATTGATGGGGATTGATTGAACCCAGGGCCTTTATACTGAACTATATCTTTAGTCCTTTTTTTTATTTTTTATCTTGAGACAGGGTCTCAATAAGTCATTAAGACTTGGCTCAAACTTGTGATCCTCCTGCATCAGCCTCCTAGAGTGCTAGGATTAGCAGGCACACACCACCATGCCCAGCTAGAAAATTCCTTATGAAAATACCAATCTATTTGTCAACAACTATTCTTGAGTGCTCCCCATTTGGTTGGCACAATGCTGGTCACTAGGAAGTTGGTTGTGAAAATGAACATAGACTCCGCCTCCACCAACCATGTAGACTGGTGAGTCAGTTACCCAGAATTTATACTCATTTTCCAGTGGAAGTCATAGAGGTTCAGATTCCTTTTAACAGCATATGTTGGATATTTGCAAATAACAAATTCAATAAAGTGACACAAAATGTTTTTAATTGCATTAGTGATATTCAGAACACATCTAGCCCAAACATCTTTTTACAGAAGAACCCGAGAATCAGAGAGGACCCAATGAAAGGAAGCTGAAGCTAAACCAGTATGTGAGACAAGTCAGAGCTCCTTGCACTGTCATCCAGTAACTTCCCAAATGCACGGGTCATGAGGTGAAGCCACCCCAATTTTCTAAGTTGTTGCAACACTGGAATCAGTGCTTGGCTCCAACCACTTTTAGGAAGTAGAGTTTAATCCCAGCTTTTGAAAGCCCTAAACCCCAGCTTGCACGGAGACCAATTACATTAGCATCCCTAGAGCTGGATACAGCTGCAGGACTGGGCAAAGCATCCATTGGATTCCACATTATGGTCCGCTTTGAGATCCTGGGCTGAGATCCTGGTGATAGAGGCTCATGGGCTGTTTCACAATGTTTGTGGCACTCTGCTTCTCAGTTAGTACTGCCTTGGATAATGTCCCAAATTCACACTCTTCCCTGCAACTTTGCATATTTGGAAATAGGTTGTTGTGATGCTATTAAGAGGAGGTCTTAGTGCACAATAGGGTGGGCCTTGAATCCACTATGACTGGTGTCATTGGAAGAGGAGGCACACCAGGAGAGACACCACACACACACACACACACACACACACACACACACACATCATGCAAAGATGTGGTGACAAAGGCAGAGGCTGTAGAGGCTGTAGCTGTCCTGCAGAGAGAACCAGGGACAGCTAGTCATCATCAGAAGCCAATGGGAGACCAGCTCTGCTTATACCTTAATTGCAAGTCTGTGGCCTGCACCTCTGTGGGAGAATATACTTCTGTTTTGTAAGCCATCTTATTTGTAAGAGTTTGCTGTGACAGCCCAAAGAGACCATACCTATCTCAAAATCAAGTTGGGACTTCTCAGTACATAGCTCTTACTTGTGTGGTCTAGTTCTGGGTAAGCCACACCTTGATTCTCTGCCTAGGCCTATTGTGACCTTTGTTCTCCCTTACATGGCACATTAGTCAGCATTCCCATCATGGGGACACAATACCTGACACCCTAGACTTAAAGAAGCAGAGGTCTACTTTGGCTCATGGTTTCAGGGGATTCAGTCTATGGTCGGCTGTCTCCAAGACAGAAACCTCATGATGGAAGGAAAACTGCTTAGTTCATGGTAGTTAGGAAGCAGAGAACCGGGGAGCAATGCCAGAAAAGGGACCACAGCCTATGGAAATCACTCCTATTGTTATGTAAATTCTTTGGAGTCAGAAAGGAGAATGCCAGTGACCATATACAGTCAGCAAGGTCATACCTCCATTACCCGCTCAAACACACCCAGAACTGTGCTGTCCTAATTCCCTAGGTGATCCCAAAGCAAATCAATTTGACTCAATGAAGCCAAACCATCACACACAGCTTCTCTTGGGTCAACTGTGACTGTCTTGTGCTTCTGCCTTGTACTAACCTCCAGACTGCCCCAACAGCAAAGGCACCCAGTGGGGCTCCTCAGCCCCTGATTTGTAAGACTCCTCAGTCTTTTAAAGTGACTTGACTTTATACATGGAGCACATTTCCTAAGTACTATTTTTGAGTTCCCAATCTTTTGCTTTTTCACCTTCACCCAGGGAGGGAGGAGAAGATAGTATTTAGAACACACTTTAGAGCCAGAGAGAACAAGCTCATCACCTGGCTCTAACATTTAGTACCTGTGTGGTCCAGGACACATTTTTCAGCTTCTGTGGACCTTAGCTTTTCAATTCGTAAAATGTGTAATACTAGGGGGAGAGGATAACGTTTTTCACAGATAGTCCTGTTATAAGGATGAAAGGAGCCAGTGTATGACAGCATTTACAATGGACTCTTCAGCTCACGGTGAAAGCTAAAGTCTCAAAAAATTCGAACTCTCACTCTGCTCCTTCGAATCTGCTCTAACTTTGCATTCAGTTCACTTCTAAAAATGAGTCTGATTTCCTATCCCATTGCTTCCATGAAATCCATTTTTCCTGGGCAAGATTACAGTGTATATAAATCATTTTCTCCTTTTGTTTCCTGAATTCTTCAGAGTCAGAGATAAACCTCACTCACATTATGATGTGAACAAGAGATACACCATCTCCCAGACCTCAGATGTGTTATAAGAAGAAGCAGAATTACTGATGAGGAAGTAATTTTGATGTATAAAGTAAGAAGTGTGAATGTGCGTGCCTGTGTGGACACACTGTCTTAGAGTTAATTTCTAAAAATCTATATGGAAAAATCTACTGGAGTCATGCAGAGAGAAGCAGAGTCTATATCTAAAAGGAAAAGGATAACTATTCTCTGTTTAGGGCAGAGATTGGGGGAATTATAGCCAAGCTCTTTATGTTAAAAACCTAGCTCGTTACATAACATGGGCAAAAGCAGCAATAACAAATGAGTAGGAGGAAGACTAGATGTACAGTAAGAATATTTTTTTAAAAAAATGGTGTTAAAGAGATAAATTAGTAAGACAATGGTTGGGAGGGACAGGCTATGAACTTAAGGGTAGGAATTTTTAGAAACCTAAAAAAAGAAAAGATCTTCAAAGGATTTGAGTTCAGTTAAATGATTCAAGTTTAAAACCCTTGAACAGGTGAAAGGTTCAATGATTAATAATTTAAGCAACTAAAAATAAAACCTGAAGCTCAAAAGCTAAAATGAAAACCAAAACAATTCAAATTTATGTAAGGCAGAATATTAAAAATGAAGACATAAAAAAAAAGTTAAAAAGGAAGTACTGACTCTATAACCCAGAAAGCTGAAGATTGAAGAGAAAAGCAGTTAAATAAGCCATGTTAGAAAAACAAACTGTTTGAGCTAAAGAAATAAAAATCACAAGGATAACACACACTAAATAAGACATGAAAAAAGGAATTTTGAAGTTGAGATATTTTAAAAATGTCAATAATGAGCAATACAAAAAACAAGTGAAGTTCTTTGCAGAGGCCGTGGACCTTTGGGTCCTGAGGTTCTTTAGGAGTGGGATTGGAGGTCTTCTACACCAAACTTGGTGGTCAAAGAAGTAGCCCAGCCAGTCTTCTAAAACTAAGAGTTGGTCTCTAGATGCGATGAAGAAACCAGGAGCTTCCTCTTGCTCCCTTCCTTCTGTCCCATTACTGCCAAGCATCTAACTGTATGATCCTGGCCACCATTTCCCCTTAGCTCCTGCTATGGCTTTGGTAGTGTTTGTGTTCTAGAAGCTTGGTGTCATAACATAGCTATGTTAAGGTGATGGGGTGTTTAAGAGGTGAAGGTGTTTAGGTTCTGGGGAATCCTCATAAATGGATCAATGTTGCCGGCTGGGAGTGGACCAAGTCTCGTGGGCATAGATTAATTTCAAGAGAGTGGGTTGTTATAAAAGAACAATCCTGGTCCCCTTCACCTCCATCTCAACCCCTTATTTCCTGTTTCTCTATGTGAAATCCCTCCTTTGTACACATTTCTGCACTATGATGTCACCTGCCACCTTCAGAAGGCCCTCACCAGCTGGGGTTGCCTGATCTTGCACTTTCAAACTTCAGTATCTGAGCAAAATAAGTCCCTTTTCTTATAAATTTGCCAGCCTCAGGATTTTCTTATAGCTATACAAAACAGACTAAGATAGATCCCCTTCCCAATAAGTCTGGGTGGACAAGGGAGCAGGGATCCTGCATGTCCAAGTGAACAGAGAGAAGGGCAGTGAGGAGTTGACCTCCCAGTACATATTTCCTTGAATGTCTCAAGGGCTCTTTAATCCCCATGACTTAAATTGAAGCAACCATCTTTCCCCAGAGCTCCTCCTCCAACCCCACCCAGGCCCATCACATGTTCCTGGTCCCGGCTTCCTTGCCAGTTGAGTCAATTAAGCAAGGGACATTAGATCCACTGTGGACAGTTCCCTAAGATTTACCCCCACATCCAAGGGGAAAGAGGTGCTCTGCCTTCTCACTTCCCAGATGTCTCTTTCTTTATTTACCACCTCTGCACTTTTGCAGGCCTTCACTATGAATGAGATGGATTTGAAGATAGACATAGGACCCTATCATGAAAGGCTTTTAGTTTTCTTGTTACAGCAATAGGGATATGTGCAAAAGATAATAGTTTATAGGGATGTGTCATAGCTCAAGGGCAAAGTATGGGAAACAGCTGGGAAAACTGAAAGTCAGAAAAAGGAGGGTCAGCACCAGATCCAGGCCAAGTGCAGATTCTAGAGTTCATTCCATGGCACTGGGCCTGCCCTGCGTTGTCCGACTTGATTGACTTGCCACACTTCTCTGAGCTTGGTGTCATCCTATGCAGCGGAGGTAGACTGGCCATCTCCTCCGTGGGTCTGCAGGGACTGGCCTTCAAGATTTCTGTGTCGCTTAACACATGTTGTATTCAAATAAAGACCAGAAGATCTGAGGGACAGTGGAAGGCTGTAGGATTAGGAGGCATTCTAGTAATCCACGTCAATCCCTCTCTGTCTCGATCCTTCCACAGCGGAGCACTGGACACACAAGCCAGGTATTACTGTTATTACTGAAGGACAGTTTAAGTCAAGGGGCCTCAGGTCACAGCCCAATAGCCTTTTCTTTCTCTAATCTGATTAGATGCTCAGTTTTCTATGGCTCTCTAACACAGGCCAGTACTTAGAAGCCAAGGCATTTCTGAGCTCTCAAGAGATGCACCTGGGCTTTGCTTAACATGCTGGGAACCCACTGTGTCTGGAAAGGTTTACAATGGTGGGACAGGAAGACAAAGCTGCAGACATGTGCGGGGATAAACTCCAACACTGACATCCCTGGGAAAAACACCGCAGCTTATTTGAAAAGCAGCTTCAAGTGGATGTTGCACTGATGTTAATCAGATTTAAAATTAGCCCTAACGTGCCTTCATCAAGGAGGGCTTAATTGCAGGGTTCAATCAGCATGCAAAATACTCCAATGACAATCTTGCTGACGAAGCCATTCTAACCAAACAGGAGGATATGGAAGTGGATAACATCCTCTCTGTGAAATTAGCTAGTTTTGGTGTCACTTAAGCCTCTTCTTTTTAAGCTTATTGCTCCATACACTAGGCTTTTAAATTTATAATTTATACACTGAAAATTTATAAGACTTTCTTACTGCTAATGCCAAGAACTATTATTTGCCTGGCCAACTACACCATTGTAGAAGAAGCTGTTCTTCGCTTTACCTGCTGTGTGATTTGGGCAAGTTACTTATCCTCTCTAAGCCTCAGCTTTTCCACCTATAGAATGAGAGCAATAAGACCAACCTGGGATGACTGTCAAAGAGATTAAGATAAATGATTTGTGTTTATCTCCTTTTTCTCCTAAGCCCAGGCATCTAGGGTGTTCTTGGTTCTAACTTCCCTAGAAATGTTGCAAATAGTCATTTCTACTATTTCTACTATAGTTTAGTGGTTCTCAGTTTGGGGGTGGTTTTGTCCCCCGAGGGATATTTGGCAATGTCTGGAGACATTTCAGTTGCCACCACTGAGGGAAGAGGCACAGGTCCTACTGATACTGACATGGTCAACATTGACATTGGTGGGTAGAGGCCAGAGATGTTGCTAAACTTCCTACAAAGCCTCGGGAGATCTGCTCAACAGGGAGTGGCCTGGCCCCAAATGTCAGTGATACTGAAGTCCAAAATCCTGGTTATAGAAGATAATGGACCTTCTCACCAAAGAAATCTTTGAGGATGATGGAAATTCTCACCAATGAGTCCTTGAAGGTGGTGGGCATTCTCACCGAGTTCCTTAAAAGTCAGGGCTGGGCCTTACACCTCTTCTTTTCTTGTAAGGAGATTTGAAAGAGAGCAGGTGGAGGAGGAGAGTACTACTCAAAAGGGCTACAGTGAGCTCTAGTTACCAAAGATAGAGGAAATAGATATAAATTCAACCTCCACTCGGATTCTCAATCCAGCCTTTCTTTTTTCTTTATGCTTCAAGCTGCAGTCTGTTGGTTATTCTCTAACTTCCTATATTGTCTCATTTCCTTGTTTTGATTTGTTTTATTTTGTTTGCTTTTTGTGGTGCTGGGGATTGAACTCCAGGCCTTTCCACTGGGCCACATCCCCAGCCCTTTACTTTTGAGGTAGGGTCTCACAAAGTTGCTGAGTAGCCCAGGTTGGGCTTGAACTTCTGATCTTTTCCTGCCTCTCAGAGTGCTGGGATTGCAGGTATGTGTCACCATTCCTGACTTTGTTTCCTTTCAGCCTGGAGTATTTCCTTGAAGTTTTCCCCACACGATGTGTAGGATTTAGATAATGTTGCTATCGTTCCTGTGTATTAGTGCTCTACACTGAGAGGACCTAGATCTGGCAAGAGGAATTTCCAGAGCTCATGGGCACACATGTCCAACTCTGGAAGACACAAATGCCTACAAATGCCCAGCTCTGGAAGGGATTGGGAGGATCACTGGATGGGACAACTGAGCAAAGCTGAGGGCAGCTTCATGAATCAACTCATTCTTCCTGCTGCCTTTCATGTGGTGATGCAGATTCATATAAAAACCCAGTATACACACCAGAGAATATATTAACATATTGATGATGGTTATGTTCTTGATTAGAAGTATTTTCCCTATGTAAATACTCTTGGATTTTCCAAATCTTCTGAGTATTTTATATATTAAGACATTAGACATTATTTCAGAAGAGTGAAAGAGCCATTTTCCATATGCCTGCTCAGTTTTCGTTCCTAAGATTCCTCCTCCTCTGAGAGGCACAGGTTAGGTGTTGGCAGGCTGCTGCTCTGAGATAGATTGCTCTCCCACTGCCCCAGCTGAGTCTCGTCTGGGTAACAGCTGCTTCCATCATGACCGCACTTGGTGATGGATGGAGTCTTGCTTTACAGATGCTGAGATGATTTGGGCCCAGTGAAATGGCGTGTAGATGGTGGCCCCAAGCCAGGGAAAGGGGATGAATTTGATAGCACTCTGCTTGGCATAGAGGCAAAATCTGCCTGGGGAATGGGGTGCTAGACAGTGGCAAGTGGGTGGCTCAGAAATGCACCTTGCAGCAAGACCACCTTCCCCACTTTCCCTGCTCTGTTCTTTCTTCCTTTGCATCTCAGGGTGACAGCATATCCCTCGGGTCTCAGGATAAGCAGGGAAATGCAGACTCAATCTCGAGAAGGAATGTTCTCATTCTGCCTAATATATAAAGGATGAGATTCTGGAAAGCTGTTTCTAGGAAGACTCATGGATGCTCCTTGTCACAAGGTGGTGACCCAGTGACAGCTGAGAGGCATGTACTGTACTTTGGAGCTGCAACTTCTGGGAATATGTTTATTAACCTACTTCTGTCAAAGAGCTGGCTTGGTGGCTTTCAAAGACCACAGTGACCTTAAAGGGAATGGAAAAACACCTAAGGAAGGTAACTAAGAGCAAATATAAAACAGAGAGAAGGACACCGAAAAGAAGAGTTGGGGCATCCAGGATAAATCCATCCAGGAGGTACTGAAGACAGTGAGAAAGTCCTCTTCCCATTTATGAGCAGGATAAAACATTCTAGGTGTTTGCTAAATAAGGTAGAAGCAGTCCAGCTGGAGAGGTGCTCAGATGTGAAGTTGGAAAGGTGAAGTCCAGAGCAGAGGAACAGTGACAGGGATTTCAGGGCCCCCAAACAAGCTGGGTCACAGGGCTCAACTCCCAGGGCTTACAGTGGATACTAATGTGTCAGAAATAAGGGATTCCATCACCAAAATGTTGGGGAGTAGTCTATCTGTTCCCCCGTCCAAGAGAGAAGCAGGAAACACCAAATTGAGCATCCAACCTATGAAGAACATAATGAACAAAGGATGAAGTTCTCCTACAAACTCCATAGTGGAGTCTTCCAAACCATGGAGTCAGAGAAAACCTGGCAACCCCTGATTCAACCCAATCTTTACTGGCTAACCTTGGGGAGTGACTTAAACTCTGAGCTTTTGACTTTTCATCTGTAAAGTAGTTTCACAGTACCAACCTCCTAGTTTTTTTTTTTTTTTTTTTTTTTTTTTTTTTTTTTTTTTTTTTTTTTTTTTTTTTTTTCTGAGAGAGAAATGACATACAGTAATCTCTCCAATCCTCTGGGGACACATTCCAAGACCCTATAGAGCACGAGCAAAACTGTGGCTGATACTGAACCCTATATATATTTTCCCATACAAATACACCTCTGATCAAGTATTATTTATAAATTAGTCACAGCAAGACATTAACCACAGTAATAAAATAGAATAATTGTAGCAGTCTTCTGTAGTAAAACTGCCAGCATCATTTCTCCTACACTTAGGGGCCATAATAAAATGAAATGCATGTTATTGTGATAGTCAATTCCATAACTAAGATCCCTACTGAGTGACTGACAGTTATGCACCATGGTGATGCTGGACCAAGGGGTGGGTGGATGGAGAGGGACAGGGGGCTTTCATCATGCCATTCAGAGTGAATTATCATTTAAAACTTGTGAAACTTAAAGTAACTGAAACCATGGAAAAACAAAACCATGGATGGGAGGGCACTGCAATGCAAGGAAAGCATCCAGCACAATGCCTTGCACTGTGGGTAGGAAACTAGCAATTGCATTCATGGCAGCCAAAGCCAATAGGCCCCATGCACCTGCTGTCCAATAGAGGCAAGTTACATTTTTCCCAGCACAAAAGAGAAGACCCCTTAGCTTTTGGCCTTGGCATCTTCTGTTGATTTGGCCTGACTCTTGCATGTTAATTCAGTTTCCCTTAGTAGATCTACTCCTGCAGGTTGGACCACTGGTTGATTCTGGCTTTTCCAGTTACAACCAGAGTGGCCTTCTTGCTTAACACCCAGCACTACTCAAAGGGAAATGGGGTAAGATTTGGATGGAGGAAAATGAGACATTATAAATTCATGAAGAGTAGATGTGAGGGGTCCAGTTAGCCTTAAGACCCACGTGGATGGTAGCAAGTGGAACGCGACCTTACTTTGAACCTCAAATGGACCTCACTGTGGATATTTGACTTGGGCATCAGCAAGTCTAGCTGTAAGTACTCTATGCTAGACACTGTCCTTTGGAATATGAAGACATGATTCAACATAATCTTCCCACACTTGTTTGAAAAGGATTATCCAAAGTTTTACAAACCACAGAATAACCTACTGAAAGTCATATGGCCAAGAAACCTTGAAACTACAATTTGAAATACTACTTCAAACCTTATCTTTTAAAACAAAGGTAGAGCCATGATATCCCCTTAGAGTTAGGCTTTTATTCAACATGTGCTACACATATCCACCCCTTCCATACACACAGCCATTATGTGCTTGGAAAAAAAGCTCATGGATTGTTATTTTAATGTCCTTCTCTGTGCATTTGTTCATAGAAATTATGGTTGGCATCATCACAGCTTGCTAAATCACTTAGAATTTTTGGTAAATAGTATCGTTTGGTTCCAAAAGGGGATGAAATGAAATGAAGTAGTAAAACAGAAGTGACTGTTCTGAAGCCTTAATCATGCAAAATTACTTCACAAGTTAAGTACGACCCTTCCTTTGCAGAGTGGTTGAAACACACTTAGAGAACGGCAATTGGTTTCAAGTGGTTTATTTTAAGTGGAACATCATCCAACCAGAATTTGTCTATTGAGGTGAGTTCTAAGCGATGTCACATCAAAATGGCTAAAAGAAACAAGGAAAGAGAAAGCTCAAAAGAGATACAATGGCTGCATTCAAATATTTAAAAGTTACCATAAAGAAGATGGATTGAGTATATCTATGTGCTCTTACAAGCTACAAGGGGGATTGTTCAATGACAATTGGTGAATGTTCTTATATCCTTGTATATGTTCAGATTATTCTGTGGATTGGATTATTGATGTTGGATTTTGGTACTGCAGTTTTCCATCAAAGGCTTGGAGTTTGGCATTAGGTATTAGGTTGGATTAATAATAACCAAGAGTCTATTAAATCTCTTTGTCCAAAGAGGTGGGAATCTTCATGGTTCTTGGAAGATTTTCAAGAACCAAAGACAGACAGACTAGCAGTGGGGACAAGGGTGGCACTGTCCATGAGCTAGAGGAGGGGTGATATGGTAGAGCCAAGGTCAGAGGTCAGGGAAGCTGAGTGTGTGCTGGGTGTGGCAGATCAGCAGAGGCTCAGAGCTTCAGCAGATTGGTGAGAGGAGAGGGCTATGGGCGGGAAGGTGGGGTGTGTGGGACTAAGGGGCGGTGGGTAGTTTAGGTTATTAATCTACTGACAGTGGCCTTTAGGATGAAAAATGAGCATTGTCCTCTCCCCGTCTTGCCTTCTCTCCTTTCTCTCCTTTCCAGTACTGGAGATTGAACCCAGGGTCCTCACACTGACCTACATCCCCAATCCTTCCCTTCTTTTTAAATTGTTTTTAGAGACAGGTTCTGACTAAGTAATTACGTTGCCTGGGCTGGGCTTGAAATTGCAATCTTCCTGCCTCAGCCTCCCAGAATATTGGGGTTACAGGCATGTGCCACCAAAGGCAAAGCGTGGCACATTTGCTACAAAACTCTGAAACAATGACCTCAAGAAATAAACAAGGAAAAAAACCCTCCTAGAATTCCAACCAATCAGAGAAAAACATTAAAACACTTCCTTGTACATTCTTCTAAATCTCTTATAGGCATATATAATAAATACATTCTACAGAAATGCACACATCTCATACTGTTTCATAATCTAATATTTTAATTGATTGTTTAAAATGAAACATTTCCTTATGATTTTGAATGCCAATTATGCATACCAGGTATGAAGGTGTCCCATAGTCTCTTCTAGCCTGAGGTATTAGCACTGTATTTTAAACACTGGGATCCTTTTTAAAATAAAATCATACACAGGGGAGGAGCATGTAAACTGATAACGGAGAGCATCTCTGTTTGCTGAATAGAATCAAGTCAGTCATAGTTGGAGGACTTTGGTTCCTCATTTTTTCCTCTGAGATTGCGAAAGTGTGCTTCCTTACATTTTCATCATCACCAAACATTAACAAATTTCTTAGACCAAATTTTACCTTGAGATAGTAATGTGCCTTTGTGACCTCGAACAGTTCTTTGCTTATTGGTTATTCGTAGTTTTTTTTTAAAGGATTTACTGTACTGTTTCAAATCTGCATTGGTTTCGGATTATTCTGATTTTCTTGTTGATTTTGTAAGGCCATTTCTGCATTAAGAGAAATAATCTTTAATCATACAGCCATGTGCCAATTTCATAGGTTAAAAAGATATCATGTTAATGTGCATTTCTTCAAGGTTCTGATGCTGAATATTCTCTCCATGACTCTTCTGGTCATTTAGATTTTTTTAGCTGTATGTTGTCTCCTCATGTTTTGTTACTGCAGCACCTTTCCCCTCTCTTTTAATTTAGTATTGAATTCACTTAATTTGCTTTAATTATATGTTTCCCTTCTGTTGGTAAGGAAGCCACACATTTTGCTTTGAATGTTTTCAATAATTATTTCCAAGTTTTTAATACACACACAGTTTATTCAAAGTCCAAAGGTTGTCAATATCTTTAACCTTCTGAAAAACAAAGAGTGGCTAAAATGTTATAAATTCCACTACATTCGTTCACTGTATATTATATTATTCTATTGTATTTTAAGTCCACATAGATTGAACACATCTTAAGCTCATTTTTACTGTTGTCTTTTACACTGCCATTTGAGGGAAAAAAAATGTTCCATTTTCTCCCTTACTGTTCCAGATCATCTGTGACAAATTCCCTTGCACCTTGTTAGAAAATGTCTTTGTTTTCATTCTTGAGAATCATTTAACAGGGAATAGAATTTCAGTTTATAATAATTTTTCTCTCAGTGCTGGGAAATCGGATCCTGTTATCTTCAGACTTCCACCCACAGCTTCTTCACTTGGCTGTGAAGGGGCCCCCTCATCTCCTTGCCCCCGGGACGTTCCCTGGCATACAGAAGCGCAGATGTCCTAGTCCTCAGGGCGCGGTGGTGGCCTCTCCCTCCGGACAGCCTGCTCTCTGCCTCACTGTGTGGCAGAGGTGTCACTACTTTCCAGGGGTGCTATGCCGGGAAAGCCCTAGGGTTGCTGATGAGGTGAAACAGCTTGAGGGTGACCTATCTTTTCCCCACCAGCCCCACATCATTTTCGCTGACTTGCTTGTCTTGCAATCATTTTGGGATTTTTCCTTATACATTCACTTATCTTACCTGGCACTTCGTATTTCCTAAACTCAGGATTTATGTTTTAATGAGGATCTCAGCCATTATTTTCTAAAAAATAGTGTACTTCAATCATTTGTTATTCTTTCCTTTTGGTTCACTTATCAGAATTCTTACCTTTACGCCTCTGGCCTTCAGATTTGTTTGAACCTCTTGTTTCTCTGTGCTGCTTTCTGGGTGATTTTGTCAGATCATTCAGTTCTTTGATTCTCCCTTCGGTTTTGTTTACATCAGTGGTGGCAAACCTATGGCACATAGAGCCCTCTTCATTGGCAGGGGAGTCAAATTGCCCCAGCATTGCCCAGCACCTGAGCATTGGATAACAGTGCACACCGGGGCCATGCACATGCTTAGGAAAGAGTAGCCGCACTAGGTGATGACATCAGGCACAGGGAGGACTCCTCTGAGCTTTCCGGTGGGGAGTCAGTACTCAGGTTTAACTGCAGTGTTGGTGCTTGGCCATAATAAATAAGCTTTAGTTTGTAGTTTGGGCATTTGATCTCTAAACGGTTTGTCATCACTGATGTACACTGTGTTCGATGTACTCTTGAGTTCTTGACAGTGATTGCATTTTTTACATTTTATCGCTTTTCATGTTTTATTAGAGGTTTCCATCCCTCCTTTTCCCTCCTTTCCTACCCCATCTTTCTTTCTCTCTCCCTCCCTGCCTTTCTCTCTCTTTCCCTTCCTCCCTCCCTCCCTCCTTCCCTCTCATCTTTTAAAATTTTTTTTGTGGTTCTGCAGATTAAACTAAAGGCCTTTGCACTGAGCTACATCTCTAGCACTGTATTTCTTTAATTTTGAGACTAGGTCTTGCTAAGTCACTAAGTTGCTTGGGCTGGCCTTGAACCTGTGATCCTCCTGCCTAATTCTCCCAGAGTGCTAGAATTGCAGGCATGTGACACCGTGTACATTTAATTTATGTATTTTTACATTTCTGTTCTATTATGTCCAGTTGGGGAATATCTACTCTTTGTCTTACTCATTAGAGCTGACTTCTTCCTGTTGTATTACTTTTGCTTGTAAGCCTTACCTTTTGACTGTGTCTGGTTTTTCTGTGGAAATCCTGGTAGGTTAACTTGTAGGGTCAGGCCCTGAATAATTTCTCATTTCCTTCTGTCAGGAGTTCCAGCTCTGTACAGCCCAGTACCATGTACTGCGTTAGTCTCAAAAGGGGGCAATTCTACGATATATGGAGGCAGTGTGAATCTGAGCCGTAAGACTGAGTCACAGGCTAAAGGGTCAACACTTCTAGGCAAGTCTTTTTCCATCTAGAGCCTAATTAGACAGAGAAAGTTACATATTGTCTTCCTGTGAAAACTGGTAGATTTTCTTTCCTTCCTGTAACCGTCAATCAAGGTTATAGCCTTGTTGGGATTCTGGCTGTTGTGGAAAGGCCAGTTTCCCTTCTCATTTACCAAGCACATAATGCCCTGTGCTCTATCCTCATCTTGAAGTGACAGCCCGACCCTGCCAAGGCCGTGAACACAGTGGCTCAGGCCACAGTGGCTCAGCCAGCCACAAACTCAGGCCACACAACCTCAGCCACACAGGCTCAGCCACAAATTTAGTGTTTCGGACTTCACTTTTCTCCTCTCTGCTGGCACTGAAACTTTCCTTTTCTTTAATAGAGTTCAGGTGGCATTAATTAAAACCTCTTTTACTGCTTTTAAAATAATTTTTGGAAGAGGATGTTTTAGGTATTACCATGGAGTCAGAAATCTTTTGCACTTCATTTCTATCTTAGGACATAAAGATTTTAAAAATACGATTAAATGTGTATTGTTTATCAATCGCATACTTGGAGGCATCTGCTGAATCCAGATAATTATTTTGTTAAAGCCTATATGCCATTATTTCAAGTCTCTATCCAGGGAATGACACTTATCGATTCTCTTGCATATATAATAGTTTGGGCTTATATTATTTCAGGGCAATTTTGTTTGGCAGGTAGATATTCTTGTTAATCACTATCATCATAGTAAATTGTATGAATGTAAAGAAGTACTATGAAAAAATGTTCTTATCTTCATCTTGTCATCTTTGGTTTCACTTTGGCTGATATTGATTTGCTCCCTTCCTGCCGTCTCCTCTTTCCTCCCACCCCACTTGGACCTGGCACTGTCTGGTGTGTCCTGTACGCAGAGGTATTGCCAGTGTCATGTTGGCTTAGGCACACACCTCTCATTACTAGTATTTGTCTAGGTCTCACTTGTTTTTAGCAACTGTGAGAACGATTTGGCCATATGTTATTTCTGTATTTAAATATTAGACTTTGAAAATATGTCTTTTGTCATTTTTTCCTGTATTTTGTAACGATGATAAAATTTCATCTCTTTCATGTACAGATTGAACAACGTTAGTCTGAAAAATCTGAAATCCAAAATGCTCCAAAATGACTTTTTGAGGCCAACATGACACCCCAAGTGGAAAATTCCACATGCAATCTCATGTCATGGGTCACAGTCAAAATGCTGACACACTAAAACTATTGTATAGAATTTCCTTCAGGCTCTACAGTATAAGACTTATGTAAAACATAAACGAGTTCTATGTTTAGACTTGAATCCCATCCCCAAGTACCTTATTATATATGTGCAAGTATTCCAAAAATCTGAAATTCAAAACACTTCTAGTCTCAAATGTTTCAGATAAGGGATACCCCACCTCTGTAATCACTATTGTAATCACTGTTGGACTTAAACTTGTAGTTTGATTGATTGGCAAATGCCTGAAATCCTCTTTGAACGTAAAGCACTTTTGACTTATAGTTAGCTTGGCTTTTCTGCCTCCTACCTTATTTCCTCAACTGGGCTTTTATGTTGCTGCAAATTATATAAATCATGATAAATTAAATGCAAATTGGGTCATATGGTGATTATCCAAGAAAAATGTCAGTGGCTCCTGGTAGCACAAAGAGTAGACTTCTAACATCAAAGGACACACTTACAACCTCTTGGCATGCCATTTGCATCCCACTACCCCATTCTCTGGGCTCATCCATGGGAGCCTGCTATTCTCTGTCCCATACTGCTCTATGTTCCATCCATAATGTCCTATGCTCTTATCTCTTCCTGAAATGTCCTTTACCAATTTGTTTGAAAAGTACATTCCACCTGTGATGGTAAATTGAGATCTGTCAACTGGAATGGGTTAAGACAGGCCTAGCAGATTTGTGAAGCACAGGTCTGGGTAGGATGACTGAAGGCCAGCAAACAGAGGGGAGAAAGACCCACCCTAAATATGGTGGCACCAACCAACAGGCTTATAATTTGGATGGAATAAAAAGGGAAAGAAGGAAGTGTGCCCTGTTTCAAAGCACTCCAGGCTTCTCCATCACCTTGGACATCACCCTCCAGTTCGTTGAGTCTTCCAACACAGATTCACACCAGTGACTCCCCAGTGAGTGTCCAGGCCTTTGACCTTGGGCTGGTGCTACATCCTTCCATCCTTCTTGTTCAGCTTCCAGCTTCTTGGGTTAAGCAGCTAATAGATCTGCTGATTCTCTAGCATGCTGACAGCTGTTGCAAACTCCCCTGTCTCTGATCCGGTGGGCCCACCTAATGAATGTCCTTGCATAATTATGAATATATTTTCTATTGATTTTGTTCCTCTAGAAAACCCTAACTAATACACCACCCTTCATATCTGTGGGTTCTGCATTCATGGATTCAACCAACCAGAGACCAGAAATATTTGAAAAAGAAATTGCTTCTGTATTGAAGATTCAGAAATTCTTTTTCGTGTTTCTGTACCTAAACAATACATTTTCATAATATTTGCCTTGTGTTAAGCATGATATAGAGGAGGAAGTATACAGAAGATGGACATAGGCTATGCCAGTATTATGTCATTTTAAACACGGGACTTGAGCAGGCATGGAGTTGAGTCCACGGAACTAACTCCTCACAAACACCAAAGGAAGAGTGTGTTTATGGAGTAGGGCTAAGTGCTGTGTGGGGTAAAGACTGGGAAGAACAATTGGCTTAGCTCTTCCCCTCCTGGAACTCATCCAGTGAGAAGGACAGTGAGATATTCAATCATTCACAAGACGGAGTAAGTAGAATCTGCCATGGGAGCTGAAGAGTCCCTCATTTGATTTGATGTCCAGCAAATGCCTTCCAAGAAAGCAATCGCTAGGCTGAGCCAGCATGACCATGGTGCTCCGGAGACCTCCTTCTTTGCTTAGTCTGCTCACCTTCCAGGCTTGCTGCCCTCACTTCCTCCTGCTCTTTTGTCTGGGTGAGTGTACATCATGGTCCTTGTGCTCACAAAATGAGTGCTTCTTAGTTCCTATTCTATGTGATGAACACCATGAAGGCAGATTCCACGTCTTACTAATTTATGTCCTGGGTCTTGTGTGAGTGCATGGTGAATGCCCAGAGACACTGGCTGACTTTCCCTGAATTCCTTTCCCCTTGCTCTCTCTGCTCGATACCTGACTTCTAGCCCTGGAGGTGCCCTGTGCGTTTCTTACCCTGTCTGGTTAGGCTTCCCTTATGCCTGATGTCTAGACTCCCTGCAGATGGTGCTATCACTTTGGCCCTCAACTTACTCCAGGACTGCAGGACTCATTATTTGCTTTTATCCCTCAAACAGAAGAGGTGCCATTTTCCATTCTACAAACAGAACAAGTACTTCCTGCTAAGAGGCATCTGTCAAAGGAAGAAGTGCTTTCAAAATGGTGCCTTCTCCAAAGTTTAAGGTTTAAGAAAGGATGTTTTTAAATAAAGGAGTAAAGCTTTAGAAAGAAATCAAGCAAGCAAGCAAGGAATGAAGGAAAGGAGGGAGGGAGGAAGGAAGAAATTATAAAAGACAGAGAGAAAGAAAAACAAATAATTAGAGAAAGAGAAAGGAAGGAGGGAAAGGAGGAAGAAGGAAGAAGGAAAATGAGCTGTATATCCCAGGATGCTTCCTTATTTACACTGGCTTCCGGGAAGCCCAGATTTAGGGTCAATGTTCATGAGGAGCAACTTTTTTTTGGGGGGGGGTACCGGGGATTGAACTTGGGTCTTTGCGCTTGCAAGGCAGGCCACCAAACCACTGGGCTAAATCCCCAGCCCTGGAGCAACTATCTTTATATCATGTTTCCTACAGAATTATTTCCCTCTGTCATCTGAGTATGTTCTGCTTATTTTTTTGAATTATAAAAAAGCACTTAACTTGAAGTGTTTATCTACATATATAGTCAGTCTCCAAAAAATGTAATTACATTAAAAGAAAGATTTAGGATGTAATTATATTTTCATATGGGACTGTGCCGTAGTTTTTTGAATTTATTTTAAATTATGGGTTCACTGTAGCTCTTCACATCCTTAATTCAAGGAGTATGTTATAATAATTTTTCTTTTCTTCCTTTCCTTCTCATTTTTCTTTTCCTGTAAAATAAGAGGACGTGTTTGACTTATGGTCAGCTTGCTGAAACAACATTCAACACCTCAGGTAACAAAGGAAGAAGGGAGGGGGACCACAGACGAGGGAAGGCGTGGGGAGGGAGGGATTTCCTTTCTGAGCACTGAGTTTCCAGCTTCCTCCTTCACAGTCATCTCAAGTCATGCATTTTCCATTTTACAAGTGAAGAAAGAGGCTTGCCGTGGTTAAATGACTTACTTTTCTGTTTGGAGAAGTCCAGAAATGGCTTACTATTTCATTATCTCATTCCTTTATTCCTGAAATCTCCTCTTCCTCTTTCAGATTTTAGATAATAGCCCTCTTATCTGCTTCTAGATGTATAGGAATCCTCTGTATTTCCCCCCACCCCCAGCTTAACTGTGTGTCTACTTCCCGCTCCTTCTGCCTGTTTAATAACTTCACCCTCCTCCCATTCTGTTCACCTAAGTCAGGGCCCATGTGCTTTCTGCTTGGGACCATTTCAACCATCGTTTTGCTACTATCTCTGCTTTCCGATATTGCTCAATGGCAAATCTGACATCAACTCCTCGGATGCACTCGTTTGCCCTCCAGGAAAAGGCCCTGGCCAAGTCTCTCAGGGCTTGCATCTCTGTGCCTTTCTTCCTGTGCAGTCATTACCCTGTGTTCCCTGTATCCGTCCTACACACCAGGTACACGGAGTGGCTACAGAGTCCCCAGCAACCAGGGGTTTTCATGCTTCTCAGCTGTTTACTCTTTGCTTTTCCTGAAAGGCTCTTGGGTGAACATCTCTCTCTCTCTCTCTCTCTCTCTCTCTCTCTCTCTCTCTCTCTCTCTCTCTCTCAATATCTACCTGGACTTTCTATTCTCATTTCCTTTACCCCACTTTCCAAAGTGTTAGGCATCACTTTCCCTCGAATGTAGTCATACCACACTGTGATTTTCTGGTTTTATATTTTACTAAATGACTTGTCATTTTATTGACTTTACAAATTTTGCTTTTGCATGCCTAGTGTCTCACTGTTTCGTGTTCCTGATGACTGGGTACCTTATTCCTCCTTATGTCACAGGTTTATGTCCACTGTAAAATATTTCTGATGAAAGGTAACATTGCTTGGTCCATCACAGCAGTAGGTGGGCAGAAGATGAGTTAGTTGGTAATCAGAAGATGGTTTTTAAAAGTCTTGCAAATAGAAACTGTCAGCCTTCCACTGTTTCCTTTGCAGTGACCACTAGCGTTCTCTGCTCTGAAAAGTAGTCATTGAAGTTAGAGGGGCAATTAATTACCCTTCTGCCCATGAGTTCGCAACAGTATTAAATAGGAAATAAGATATCAGCAGATTTGAATGAGCAGTTTTAGTTCAGGCAAAACTGGATTGGAGAACACACCTTGGATGTAAGGATAAGACCAGGGTTTTGGCTTCATTTCTGCCTTGGATATGGCTGATTTTCTTGGGCTTAGGGAATTGTGGGCAAAGGGACTCTGGCTCGCAGCCATGGGCTCATTGCATGGGAGAAAAGCCTTGAGTGGTCTCAGGGGAGAAGGTGGGCTGGCCACACATGGGAGGTGAGCCTCTTCCTAACATAGAATGAAAGAATAGAGAACAACATTATGCTCTTTGGCCTCACCAGTCTATGGAGAGGTAGGAGAATGCTGTCCTCCGTAGTCCTGGGTTACTCCTATAGGAAATGAAATCAGTGTGTCAGGGAGATCTCTATACCTGCACATTCACTGTAGGACAATTCACAATAGCCTAGATATGGAACCTAGGTGACTATCAACGGATAAATAGATAAGAAAAATGTAGTGCATATACACAAAGGATTACTATTCAGTCATAAAAAGGAGGAAACCCAGTCATTTGCCATACCATGGATGGAACTGGAGGACATCCAGATAAGGCAGGCACAGAAAGCCAAATGCCATAATTTCATCCACATGTGGGATCTAAGAAATGGATCTCCTAGATGTTGAGAATAGAATGGTGGTTTGCAGAGTTTGAGGAGAGAAGAGAGACAGGGAGAGGTTGGTCCAAGGGTACAATCTTATCATTGAAATAGGGAATAAATCCTCGTGCTCTGTGGCATGAGGGTGAATAAAGCTAATATCAGTGCATAGTATTCTTCCAGGTACATATAAGATTGTGGGTGTACCTATCATAAAGAAATCATAAAAACTTGAAAGTGGCGGGTGTGTTCATTAGCTGCTCTGCTGATACTGAATGTATACATAAATCAAAACAGCCCATAAGTCAAAACTGTACCTCAGATGTGTACAATTATTATGTATCAAGGGGTCTTGATCTAGGAGTTCTTTACACAGTGGGGCTCTGGTAAGCCTGTGTTTACCTTCCTTCACCTAGCACTTAGCACTTCATCATGGTGCCGGGTAGATCATTAGAAGCTTCTTCCACGAAGGACATATATGTTACTAACACTGGAGCTCAGTGATGAGGGAACAGCCAGGCAGGGGTGCTCTGGGAAGAATAACTCTGTGACTGATTAAAGATCGCGAAGGATTTTTCCTTACAATTTTGTCAGCCCAAGCCCAGCCAGTCTTTTAACTGCATATCCTCATGACAATGAAGAGTGGTGGCCTGGGTGCACCTGAAGCTTGCACCGGTGGCCCACGCAGCACCACACTATTTTGAGTGTGGGGATGCTGCTGTTGTTCCTTCAGCACTTGGCTTTTACCACTAGGATCCAGACGCTGTCTGACTGAAAAAAACTCCACTGCTGTGCCCTGGCCTGGAATTTATTATTTCATATTTAATTCATTTCAGGTTGGTGGGTCTGCATTGTTTTACTGCTGTGTTTCCTCCAAGCTGTGATGTGTTTAACTTGCCAAGTTCTACAAATTATAGAATGGTAAAGAATTTTAAAAAGTATAGGGGAAGTTGTGGCCAGGAGGCAGTGATATAAAATGAATAGATCCTAAGTTTACACCAAGAGCCTGCTTTTTTTAGTGAATCAAGATGGTGTTCTTTTTCACATCTTTTACTGGGTGTGCAGCCTACAGGAACCTGGCAGTGGTGTCTTTTAGGCCACTGCTTCCCAAGTAAATGTGCTCACAAACCACCTGATTCAGCAGGTCTGGGCTGGACTCTCAGAGGTTTGATTTCTAACAAGCCCTCCGTGATGCTAATGACTATCAAGAACCGAAGTTACCAAATCAAAACATCAGCTCCCCATCTCATCACAATTAATTTTATTCCACAGCATGTGTAAGGGAATGTTATTCTCAGGGAGATGTTTGGGATTAAAATAATTAAAAAAACCTGGAAATTACACACATTTATGTATCTATTCTTTTCATTAAATATATATCTGTTTGGCAAAAAATGTTAGACTCTTTTGTACAAAAACAAAGCAAAAAAAAAAAAAAAAACAAACCCAAAACCCTTGCAAATTGCAAATACCTATAATAATTACAACGATGTAAACTAGGATGTCTGAGAGCGTGACCATCCCATGGAACCTGGGCCCCCAGGAGGAGGTGACACCCAGCTCTTGGACAGTGACAGCCCATCACAGAGGCTTTTAGGCTTAGTCTATTAGGGATGGAGTGTGACTACTGACTGCATTTGTGCTTTCAGCTAAGAGGCTGGGAGCAGGTGTGGCATGAAGAAGGCAGATCCAGGCCGGGGCAGGGACAGGAAGCCCTAGACCGGTACGGAGGGGAGGTCAGGCACTGTCACAGTGCACACACAGAGAGGACGTGGGCTCTGCGGACCATCTGGGAGACCCAGTGCCCGTGAGGACTATGATGAGGTTGCTGCTGCTGCTGCTGCTGCTGCTGCTGCTGCTTTGGGGACTGCAGAGGAGACCAGGGTAAGACCAAGGCAAGGAGAGGGAGGGAGATCTGGACGCAGATCTGATCTCGGATAGAACTGGTAGTATGAGGTGGTCCTAGAGCAGGGAAAGGGGGTGTGGTGTTTGGTCTTCTCATCGAGTAGCTGCGCCATTTCTTCCAGACCCAGGTGGGGGCCATTCTTCTTGGTCTGGTGGGCATATCTAGGGCTAGCCTAGGGCTGCTGGCTTTCCTCTTCCAGGAAGGAAGGACATTCCAGCCAGGGATTGGGACAGAAGGGCCCTTGGCTCTCTTATTAGCGTGGCTTTTGCTCTTGTCCTACCAGTGATCTGCAGCAATGGGAAGTGATCTAAAGCAGTGAGTCTAAAATCAGATTCAAGGAGATGAGCAAAGTGCCAGGACAGGGCTGCAAACGCCAAGGGACACCAGAGGAAGGACTGACTTGCAGTTTCCCTTCATCAAAGAAAATTCCAGGGTGTGCCCACACTTCCAGTCCTCTCTCCTGTTAACTAGATTTTTCTAGTTTGGGGCGGGAGGGGCGTGTCTGAGCCCAGCCACCTCAGTTACAGTCATAGACGAAGTCGTAGTTGCTGGGCTCCTTGGGGATCGGTGGGGGTGCATCAGGGATCTGGATGTTTTCCAGGTCCAGGAGGCGGAGCTTGATTTCCATGCTGAGCAAGGTGTCCAGGTCATTTCGTGTGAGGTCGCTCATCATGTCTTTCCCGAGTAGTGCATTCAGTCCATCGGTCCAGATACAGTACTGGGGAGAGGAGGTGACAGTGATCATGACTGAGGACAATCCCAAGAGTAGTAAAAACAGCTACAGACATCACTTAACCAATACTCAACATGCGGTAGGCTGTTTCTGTACACTGTCATGTAATACAGCCTCTTTACAAAGCAGACATTCTGTTATCATCTCTGATTTATGATCACGAACTGTGGTGAATGTTTAAAAATTTAAAAAGTTATTACAGTAAAAGACATATTGTCATCAATCCCTCCCAGTCACCCCCCTTGCTTTAAATACGCTTATTCCATCCTTCTTGCCACTTTCTAAAGCAGTTCTGAAAGTCTTGCTTCATCAGTGTCTTTTCATGGCTGCCTTGATATTCTGAATCAACTCAAAGCATTTATGGCAATTTCTGTCACAGAAGAACATGGTGTGTAGTCATTCACCTTGTTCGCTGGATCTGGATGAGACCTTTGGCTCTTCCCCAAAGTCAAAATGGCCAGGAAAGGTCAACATTTTTAATCGATTCAGGATAGTGAGACAGCCTTGATAACACAACCAAAGAAAGTCCTCTGAAAGAGGACTTCCAGAACTGCTTCAGAAAGTGGCAGAAATCATGGGCTAAGTGCCTTGGAAGTGAGGGGCAAGTTTTTGAGGGGGATTCATGACAGTGGGTCTTTTATTGTAGTAAATTATTTTCATTTCAATATTCACTATATTTTGTGATCACACCTCTTACAAGTTAGTGAATGAACTAAGGCACAGAGATATGGTACTAAGTAGAGTGGGTGGGATTTGAACTCCAGTCAGTTGGCTCCAAAGCCTTGCTTGCCCATGCAGGAATATCTCCCTAGATAACAGCATAGGATTTCTGTCCTTCTGACTGCAGGGTAATACTGCTAATGGCTCACTGGTGAATCTCCAGCTTTAATAAATTTCCAACATTCCTGGACTCAGTATCAGGCCAGGGTTGCTTCTTACTTTCCCAGTCATAGTTCACAGTCTAGTAGCTGATGTCTGCCTGTCCCATCTGACTCCTAGCACATACAATGTCAGCTCTGTTCCATCCTGGAGCCAATGGAGGTCTCTCTTTTATGTTTCTCAGCAAAAAGACTAGGAGATAACCTTATGGTGCATAGCACACAGTGTCTGGTGGCCAAAATAGCTACAATTATTGGATAATCTTAGTGGGAGGTGGATTGGCTGCTAGTGTGTGGACCTCCTTCCCTGCTTGGGTCTCCAGTGCCCAGGGCTTTTCTCCACTAGTTCTCCTATGCCTTATCCCTTGGCACATCCTTTGCTTTGGAAACTCTCAGAGCACCCAATGAAGAGTTCTACAATTTTCTTGCAAAATCAGTGGTAACCTTTTGCCTCTCCAGCAAGCTACAAGTTCCTGGGAGAGGGAGGACTATGCTTCATTTGTCTGAGCAACTGCTTTGTTCTTGTCAGTGTCCCTCCCAGAGGTTGGGTCCTGGACCTGACCCTTAAGAACCCTGTGACATCACATTGGGAAAAAGGTGGCTTCTGCTGCTGGCATCTCAGAAAACTGCCTGCTTTTGGAGGCTGTCCCACTCACCTGTTGTGCCATCCCTGGTTCTTGTTCCATCCTCTCTTGGCCTCACTGGATCAAGCTGCAATTCCAGACCCTACCTAGCCTGTCCTTTGCATTGGCACTGCATGGTCTGTGCAGCCAATCTAATTACTGGAAGCATTAATCCCTGGATGTGGTGGAGATCTGCCGTGACGCATGCAGTGGCATCATATTGTAACTTGAAGAGGTGACCCTGGGCGTACAATTAGTTCCATATCTGAGGGTTGCAACATTGAGCCAGAGGGCTTTGGTTCTTCTTTGGGTGTGAGAGCTCAGCCAAATCATTAAACCCATCTAAACACAGGCTGGAGTTAAGGGATTTCTGGAAACTCATGTCTTCATGAGTGCCTCAGCCAGATTCTGAGCACATCTAACCATCTGTTTCCTTGCAAATAACCTCGATAGAAATAGATACCTAATTCCTACTCTGGAGAACCTGCTTTTGTCCATCTGGGATGAGAAAACTTTATTAATAAACGCTTCTAAGAGTATGATGGTGCACACTTGTAGTCCTAGCACTCCAGGAAGCTGAAGCAGGAGGATGGCAAGTTCAAGTCCAGGCTGCTCACATTAAGGTAACCAGTGAGACTGTTTCAAACTAAAACAGGGCTTAAGAAATGCAAAGGCCCTCAGTTCAATCCTCAGTACTGCAACAGCAAAATTGAAAAAGCTTCCCAGACTATACTGATGACTACACAGACACTGGTACCACTCAATGCCATGCTCTGGAAGGCCCCTGTTAGCTGTTGTTTCACAGTAAATCCTCATGTCCTAGGGTTTACTGTCCCTTATACACAGCCTTCCTAGCCTGGGACCATTTCCTGGTGTAGATTAACTTAACCCACTGGAGCACCTCTTTTGAGAAGCAGCAAGCACGGAACATCTTATTTTTTTTCTATGTTGCCCACTAAATACAAGCTCTTAGTACTGAATTTGAGTTGGAACTCTCAGTATCAACTCATGATATCTTAACTCCTAGTTCTGTCCTCCCCTCAAGAGGCCTAAAAATAATGACCAAGTGAGAAAAAGTACACTTTATGTCTAGATTCCATTTGCTAACTACTGTTTCCTATTAAAAGTAACTCAGGATGTACAGAGAAAAGACAAGATGGACTTAGAGTATCCAGAACACCAGGAAGTGATGAAACATATGAGGACCAGGTCATTAGGATTCATAGACCACCTTGATGGGTACTTACTTGCCCCAGAGGGACAATCTGAGCAATAAAAATAACTGCAACAAATATGTTTAAATCCATGACTCTGCAATGATACTCAAATGCCAAACACAACTCACTGGCCTTCTTCAAGACAAGCTTATTATTTCAAAAACTGGTAATGAGAATCAAGGTATTTGTTTCCCATGCATTTTGTATAACTTTAGAGTAGCTAAAGAGTTGATGAGGTTAGTTTCTCTATATATTCCATGAATCAGTGCAAGGAATGAGACACTTGAGATATTAGCCTTCTGCAACCTAATAACAGATCTAAGGATGGGCAATGATCATCAGCAGCTGCTAACATTTTAAAAAAGAAAGGCAAGAAGATAAAGTTAAAAGACATTCTGCTGCTGTTTATGTGTACAAATTGAGCCCGATTCTGGTTAGTTTTCTAATTAGAAATTTTGTGGATAGATAGATACATGAAATGATATTGCATGTTGCGGTGGGCAGAAAAACATCTACCTGTTTTAAGATCTTCACACTCCACCCCCTAGGTCCTGTTAAAATTCTAGGTCATGTGACAAAGGGAATCAAAGTTGGTATCAGCCAACCTTAAAACAGAGAGGTTACGCTGGATTATCCACATGGCTCCATTGTAATCATGAGGTCCCTTTAAAGTGAGGAAGAGGGAAGAGTTAGAGAAACGAGGGAAAGCAGGAGGTCTGCGTATGGGAGAGGAGGTCAGGGGGATTTGATGAGAGGGTTCTAGCTGTCACTATTGTTGGATGGATGGATGGAGGCTGAGGAATGCGGACAGCCTCTAGGGTAGAGAAGCAAGGACTCACACTGTCACCTGGAGCCCCGGGGAGGGAATGAAGTCTCTACCACCTAGATGTTAGCTTGGGGAGACCTGTCATGCTTTGGACCTCCAGAATTCTAAAATGGTATCTTTATGCTGTTGAAAATGAACACTGAGTGTGTGGTGGTTTGCTGCAGTAGCCACAGGAAACAAACACAGAGCTGAAATGAGCACCAACTAGACTGCTGATAATGTTATTGGAGTAATGATCCGGTTTCTTCAATACATAACCCAGCAGGAAAAAGAACATGCACGGGGTTGTGAGACTAGAGAGAGGGGTGGGGGAGGTTGACTTAAGAATCACTTCAGCCCATCTCAATGCCTGGGTCCTGTGGGGATTCTGATTGAGTGGAGTGTCAAAGGAAAAACACAAATTATACAACTAGAGAAATCTGAAAAATGAGCAAATCTCAGCTCTACCATTTACTATTGAGTGACCTTGGGAAGTTTCTTAACCTCTTTCACTTTCCTTATTTACCAAACAAGGTCAATGTTAATTTGATTCTTTTAGAGCTATGGAAGGATCTTTAATGAGATGATATTTAATGGGGACTGGTAGAGAGTGATCCAGGTGAGTTATCATTACTATTGCCCTTTCTGCTGTGGGCCTTCAGTTCTGTGAGGCTTCACTCTTTTTATTTGATAAATGAGGATACTGTAAGAGAACTTTCTGTTTTATGGAGTGATCATAAAGGTAAATAAGTTATTAGATATTCAAGTGTTTTGAAGAAATTAAAAGTGCTCATCAGCATATGACATTTTTCTCCTCATTGCATCTGTAAGAAGTGGCAGGATAGAAATAAAAACTTGGCAGTCCCAGAGCATTTATCTTTATCTAAAATTATTGTACACACTCTGGGGAAAACAGCCTAGCACTGATTCAAATAACAGCCCAAGTTCTATTATTTTAAGTAGTTTTCTATACATCCTGGCTATGGTGGCCTGTGTCTAACCACAATTTTGTCTAAAAACAGAAATAGCAGGACATGAAATCTATTTTCAGAAAGATGAATACAAAGTCTTACCCTTCTGCAAACTAAATGTCAAGTGACACAGAATTATATTTAAGTGCCATTCTAAAAGCAGGATTTGTGCCTAATCTTTCTTCTTTCTTTTGGATGTACAATTTTATTCAAAAGCTTCAAACCAGTGAAAACTAGATGCTAAATACCTTCTAAATGAGCAAATTCTCCTAGGGGAAATGGGGAACAAAAGTCAGATTCTATTATCTTCCTTTCTAAAAGCTGTTTATGCAACTACATGTAAAACAAAAATTTGAATGGTGTCATCTAAAAATAAAAGTTTCAAGCATGATGGTGGGCTCTAGTTTAAAGGAGAAAAAGTTAAATCAACCATAACTGCTACTTTGTCTTACAAATGCATTTTCCTAGATTTATGCTAAATATTTTAAATATAGCTGACAGCATGCTTCAAGAAAGGAAACAAATTATACATATAACAAGATGTCAAAAAGGAATAAAAGCATCTTGGAAATAAAATTCTAAGAGCAGAGACAGCCTTAAACCTCTTAAAATAGCTTAAAGAAACTTGGTAGAGAACCTATTTCATCAGATGTTTAAAAAGATAGAGATTAGTTTATCTTGGGAAAATCCAGATCAAAAACTAAATATTCAATGGAAGCCAAAGCTCTAGCCTGGACCACATCTTTCACTGGGTTAGGAATTATGCCTTTGCTAATTAGAGATATATGTACATCCATTTTCCTTACCATTATGCTATAGTTCAGGCCTTGAAGGTCCCCAAAAGGTCAATTGGCTAAAGGCTTGGTCACCACCCTGTGATACTACTGGGAGGTAGTTGAACCTTTAAGAGGTGGGGGCTAGGAGAGGAAGTTAGGTTATTGGAGGCATGGCCTCAAAAGGTGTTGAGACCCTGCCCTTTGTCTCTCTCTTTGCTTTTTGGCTGCCACAAGGTGAGCAGCTTCCTCCTTCTTGTGATTCTGTCATGATGCACTGCCTCACCACAGGTCCCGTGAAAACAGGACCAACTGAAAATGGACTGAAACCTCTGAAACCATGACCCAAAATAAGTCTTTTCTCCTTTTCATTTATTTCAAGTATTTATTATAGTAATGGAAAATGACTAACATATATTTACTATCAATCCAGCTATGAAGATGTTGGGCTTCTAACTGGACATTTTTTCAGGAGGTTTCTATTTATTACAAGAAAATAGGAAGCTGCTTTGTTCATGATTTTCTCTAGTAGGTTTTTTTTGAAAGGAAGGAAGGAAGGTAGAAAGGGGGAGAGAGGTAAAGAAAGAAATCTTCCTTTCCAGTATTTTTCCTTTGGCTTATTTTTCAAGAGACACTGTCACATTCTCTTGTAAATTAACCCCTCTGAGACCCTCACCTCGTGCTTGTCAGGAGCAATGAAGTTCAACTGGCAGTTGGAGTCATACAAGATTGAGAAAGCAAGTTCAAGCACCTCCTATAAGAGATTACAGAAAACACAGCATTAAAACAGCCACATTTCTTTTGCAGTTCCAAATGGCTGCACCTTGAACCTGAAGGAGAGCCTTCCCCCTCCCCTGCAGGCGGGGCAGCAACAAAGAGGCTGGAGGGAGGAAGGGACATGCTTTTTGAGAGTTACAGCAGAGTCCTTTCCCTGTTTAGGAAGATGGCATGAAACATCTCATGACAGCCCACATAGAAGGTGTTATCTTTGCCTCTTACTGGGTGGGGCTTGGAGATACAGTAAAACCTTGGTTCTTGAATACTTCTATTTCCAAACAATTTGGTTCGCAAACAAAAGTGTTCAGCAAAATTTGCATCTGTTCCTAAACTCCATATTGGGTGACAAACACAACCATGGACATCTTCCCTACACAAACACAGCTATCTTCCCTCAAATCAAAAAACAAATTAAATTCGTAAACTGAGGCACTACTCTAATAAACCTGCAGACATATCAAAGCTGGGCTATTCCCCTTTCTTCAGCAGAGACATGGGAAACAATGAACTGTCACAATTGGGGCATTAAGGGCTTCTGGGTCAAACTGTTCTCTTGATGTCTGTCCTCTGATCTTTCAGTACTGTGGAGCAAAGGGCACACAGAACCCAGATTTTATCCTCCGATGGCTGCAGGAGATAGAGAAGCAGGGGTGCAAGGGACAGAAGATCTGGGCTCATTGATTGGTATCAACTGAGTGATGACCATGGCCCTTCCCCGGAGCACAGGGTGACTTTGGCCAAGGTCTTCAGTGTCATGTCTAACAGGTACATTAAACACAGTTCTCAAACTGTATGTGCTGAGTGAATGTTGGATGCTAGGATCATTCTCTGGGTCTGAGCAGTCAGCAGGGTGGAGCCTCTGGGGAATGACAGTCCCAGTACATCTTGACACTGTAATGGCTCCTGAGCTAGAGGGGAAAGGACCAGTATACACTCAGGAATGATTTGACTGCATCCACACCAGCACCCTGCAGTGTTACCACACACATGCCCTAGTGGGCCTTCTTTCTCTGTGCCATTGTTGAGACCCACTGATGACTGTTCCCCTCCCCTGTTGGGATCTGGGGGCTGTGCTTCTCAGTACTTGCCCACAAAGCATGTGTTCTTAGGGAGCAAGGTCTTTACATCATCCTCGACCTTAGTCTCTGGAGGAGGGGTTGCCTTTGATGAATAACTCATGGCATAAATGCCCCAGAAAGAAGATGGAAGGCAACAAGATGAGATCACTGCTTCCAGATTTCAGAATTTTAGAAGAACTGAGGTATCCCTTCACAGTGAAAGCCAAGGACCCAATGCTAGCTGGAACCTGTGTCCACACAGCCCACCATTAAGCTACTTCTGGATTTTTGGGGAGTTCGCCTGTCTGGGTCACCTGCAGAGGTCCCCTTACTAGGACAGATCAACTTTGTTCTGAGTACAGAAGTTCTAGTATCTCACACCCAGACAATCTCCCCACTCTACCAGAAACAGAAACACTTGAAGGAAACAGCACTGAGTCACAGGATGGGACTATTCTGCAAAAATACTTCTCAGTGTTTCTTCGTTTTTACCCTTAATTCCTCCATTCATGACCAAACAGAGAAGATGGCATGTGACAAAGGAGTGCATCAAAACAAACACACAATTTTCCATTCAGTTTGGTATTTGTTTCCAAGACCTTGTCTCTTGGGCCTTTTAATTTATAATTAAAATGGTCATGCCCCTACTAGTGGTACCCAAAATTGGTATCGTCCTTTAAAAAAACCAACACGGCAATACATATTAAAAACTCAAGATTCCATTTGTGAATTAATTCCTAAAAATAATTCATCAGCAAGCAAAAGCTGCATATTATAATCTATAAGAAAATTATGACAAATTAAATCTCTCTCCCTCCTTTGGGTATAGGGAAATCACCGATTACCAACTGAGAGAAATGTATGTGGCAAGTCATTTGGTACGATAATTACAAAGACTTGACTGTAGGTGAAAAAAAAGCAGGAAAAATGAAGAGTATGCTCTTACTAGTGGTAATTATGAATAATCCTGTCTGTGGACAGAGAGTGGAAGTGAGCATATGGACTTAAAGTTAAGGTAGTGGGATCACATTCTGCCTTAATCTCAAAAATCCATAAACATTGTTCTTAATATGAGAACAATATATCTTCTATCTCAGTATGAGAATATATGAGGCCTATATAAATGATGATTTATTTACTACTAATCTGAAAGTCATTCATCAGGAAAACTCTATGACTCATACTTGAGAGTTAGGAGGGAAGGAGGGGGAGTTTTGCTTTTGAACAACTAGTTGAGACACTACCAGAGTGGCAGGAGGGGCACTTCAGGGGTAAACAGGACTGGGGGATTCATCCAGGTCTTTCTGGCTGATTCTGGATGACAACTTCAGCTCTTCTCAGGGAAATCACAGGGCCAGTCATCGCCTTGTGACAGAAGCTGGTGTGAATGCCACGACAGCCCAGACACACACTCTCGATTAGGCGCTGAAGTCACTTGAGACCAGGCTGTCAGCATGGTTAGCACTGTGACACTTTCTCTTCTGCAGAAGGGTGGGGAAGGAAGAGGAAGCTGGGGCAGGCAGGCTTGGGGCTGCACCCTTTGTGACATATATGCCTCAGAAAGGGAATGATCAGGACTTTCAGGATCCAGTTCCTAATAAATACAGGCAGGAAATGAGAAATTTGTGAGAACATCAGTCCCCACTTTTAATTTCACCTAGGCTTCCTGGAAGGGGTGGGAGGAATTAATTCTCTGAACTACACATATGCGTACAAGGGTGTTAGCATTTATGATGAGTTTTATAGCTGCTTCCGAGTTTCTGTCACAGAGTCTCCAAGGAGATCACTCAGCAACACTTGGAGCAGGGAGGCTGAGGAACTGGGAGCAATGGCACCTCCTGGGCCACCACTTTGGAAGCTGAAACGTGTTCAAGCTCCCAGTGAAGAGGAGAGGCGCCAGGTGGTAGCAGAGCATAACGCTCATTCTGACATCTACCAAACAAGGCCTTGCTGCTCACCCTGAAGGTCTTTCATTATCTCTGGACTGAACTCCTGTTCCCTTTATGCCCACCTGCCACCCTGCCAGGTGGAGCAAGGCTGTGGGTGGTCAGAGTTCCTGGGAGAGAGGATGAGGGAGGAAGTGAATAACTCTCTGTACCCTGTGGCTTTTGAGTGCCTTCTTAACAACCTGGCACTGGGACCAGGGAGAAGGTGTCCAAGGTCAGGAGGTGCTCACAGAGATGGCACGTTGGTTTGGAAGGTGTTTGAATGTGTGTTCTTTTGTGGATCGAATGACTGATAAAGTAAGATCAGAGTTTTATACCAAGTATTTTCAGCATTGGTGTTGGCTATCCATACACTCTTTTGTGGTAACTGACTGTGGTGGTTGGGGGAGTCTAAACTTGACTGGCTTTGGGATCCACCCAGGAGATTGGTGAGCACACCTCTGAGTATATCTGGGTGGTCATGGAAGTTTAGTGTGGATTTGAAGTCTCTGCCTGGTCCCTGGCCCCACGTTCTCAGGCACTGTTTCCCACTCTGCTTCCCGGTACTCATGAACTAAGCAGCTTTGCTTCACTATCCCCTTCTGCCATGATGTTCCTGCTTTTGAGCCAGCTGACTATGGGCTGCATCCCCTGAAAATGTAAGCCAAATTAAACTTCTCCTTTAAATTGTGGATATAGGGTATTGTGTCTAGCAATAGGAAAGCTGTCGAAGACAATTGCTATATTGGCCATTTTGCCCAGAACTTACTGAAGTACATTGGTTCTCCATCTGTCCAGGTCATCTTGAAGGCTGAATATTCTGATGATAAACATCAGATATTATTTGGCATGTGTGTCGGTGTTAAATCTGGTCATGTGGAATAGCAGATTTCATAGCTATAGCACGGTGTTACTCATCTATATACTTGTATATTTTAAAAGGCAAAATAATCACTCATTCGTGTAGTGTATAGAAAAGACTGCCTTCTACAAGCATCTGTCCCTTCCTGTCTTTAATCTGTCTTAACAGCATTAACAGCCATTAGTTGTCCAATCCAGTTTATTCTTCTTGTCTCCACTTATCATGGAATTTACTGTTTCCCAATCAGAAGATGTGGAAAGGCCCCATGGGAAGACTTTCATGGCTTCTTTGCTTGGCCAGTTTCTTTTCAAAACCCAGCTCAAGAGTCTTCACCCGCTGTTCTCAACTCAGAGTGCCCCTGTGCTGTAGTTCTTCCTTTTGGGAGCACAGATAATGAATTATAGTTGCATGTTTAGATACAAATCATGTCTGTTGAATATCCAGGGCCAGGGCTAGGTCATCTTTATCTTTGGATTCCTAATTCCTGACACAAATAAGATGCTCAATACATTTGCTGAATGAATGAGTGAATATGTTATCAAGGACTTTCAGCTGATACTAAAATGTTATTTTCTACTACAATCTGCTTATTTCAGTTTAAAGATCACACTAGCAAACCAAAGGCTGGATTCTGGAACACGGGCAGAAGGTAGTGTCTCTCACATCACATGTACACTCATCTGAATCAGTGGGATCTGTAAGATCTGTCCTTCAGTGATTACACAGTGACTGTCAAGTAGAGGACTAAAACTTGTGAGCCAAGTACCAAGAATTCCCAACTTGAAATGTACATGAGCAAATCAATTTATAAATTAGAGCTTTAGTTTTTTAATCATTAATCCTTAAAACTCAAAAAGTCTTTTCATTGTATTTATCTCCACCTGTGACAAATTTTTTTCTTTTTTGAGTCTCGGTCAGGAATTTTCTACTCTGTGAAGAAGCCAGCATTGTCGCCCAAGAAGTTTGCCAGGTGCACTGACTTTTGGTAAACAGGTTGAACTCTGAGCTCAAGGAGCTAGCCACACCTGCTCTGTTCACCATGCCCAGAGCTCCTCAAATCTTGGAGAGGGCAATGTAGATTGACTAAATATATGAACACATGTCAGACACTTCAAGGGAAAGGACTTGTGTTTGTCTTTCTGTCCCCAGGGTTTTGGTGAGGTCCAGGTACTCCAGCAGATTTTTGAATGGGTAAGAGGACTGGAAGTCACTAATATTATTCTGCTAACAAAGTGTTTCCTTTATGGATGCTAATATCTTTTACCCTTGGTCAGCAGTTGAGCTACCAAAAGTCCTGCAGCACAGAGTGCGAGAAGCTGCTTCTCTACTGGAAAAACTCTGGAGACTCAGCAGCAGGTCTTAGTTGTTGCCCACCATGCAGTGAAGACTTCCTGTGGACACACCTTGGCTAACGCCTCTCTGTAGTCACAGATCTTCTATTTCTTACCTACAAGTCTCAAAGGTCAGGAGCAGCAGTACTGGGAGAAGCAGTATGGGTTTGGGAAGGTGAGGAGAACAACTGTAACTTTATTTTCTGTATTTTGATGTTTGTCTGAAGAACTAGATGTATGAACACTATTAAAACTAAGAGACATGTAATTTCCATGTGTTTGCCAACAAAAGAGTCAGACTACTGGGGACACAGCATTCTTAGCCCTCAAGTCAGACTGGAAGAGGTGGGAGGGGGTGGTTAGAACATCTGGATTCCAGATGAATTCCAGAAAGAATTCCAGGAAGGAACTTCCATTTGCAGGCTTATGTATTTGTTTACAGCAGTGTGTCCCACGTGTCCACCTCCCTGTCCATCCATCCATCCATCCATTCAATTACTTCAAAAAAGTTAGAAAACACTGCTCATTTACTCGGTTTGCATTGTTAGTCTCCTTTAAGGGGAGATGAGTCAGATACAAGAAGGCCAAATCCACACACACACATAATATGTGCAAATGCGACCACCACCATTTTCATACCTGATTTGATACTGCTGACTTGTACCTTGCTTCTCCTCTTCTCTTCTCTCCCCCGCCCTGGTCCTTTCTTTTCCTCTTCATTCCCTTCCCCTTCCCTTCTTTTCACTTCCTTGCTGACTTTTTGTGCTTGGTCAAGTTAGAAGACAATTTTACTCATCTTTTCAAAGACTCAGTTTTTGCTTTTTTTTTTTTAATTCTTTTTATCTTGTTTTTAGTTTCATTGATTTCTATTCTAATTTTTATATCTTTTGCCTGGCTTAGGCCTAAATGCTCCTCTTTCTTTTTCGTACTAAAGTAGAAACAGAGCAATTTCAGATCTTCATTCTTTTCTATGCTGTATATTTCTTCATAAGCAGTGGTTTCATCACACACACATTTTAATAAGTTATATCTTTATTTTGTTTAGTTTAAAACGTGTTGTAATTCTATTGAGCCTCCTTCTTTGAACTATGGGTAATTCAGAAGTGCATTGTTAAAGTTCTAAACATTTGGGGAATTTTTTTCAGCTACCTTTTGTTGAGTTTGAGAGGTACATGTATTCTGTGGCTTGTTGGGTGGTTCTATTAAGGTCAATTTTACCAAGCTGACTTACGATGTTTAAGTCATCAATATTCTTTTTAATTTTCTGCTTGACTGATCTATTGATTACTGACTTAGGGATGAAGCCACCAATATAATAATGAGTATGTTTCTTCTTTCAATTCTGTAAATTTATTGACTCATGTAATTTGATTTCTTATTAAGTTCATACATGTGCAAGATTGTTATGTCTTCTTGGAGAATTTACCTCTTGATGATTTCCTTTGGTCTGAAGTGTAGTTTATCTGAAGTTAATATAGCTGTTCCAGCTTTCTTTTGGTTAGTGTTTAGTAGGATGTCTTTATCTCATTACTTTTAACTTATATTTAAAATTGAATTTATATTTAAAATTTAAAAGTGAATCATATTTAAATTGAATTTCTTGTGGACAATAATAGTATTTTAAAAAATCCCTAAAATGTACCAGTAAACTCAATTAAAGCTGAAAAAAAAAATCAGTTTGACAATCTCTATTTCTAATTGATGAGTTTAGAACTTATATATTTAAAATGATTATGATAGATTAATATGGTTAAGTGTGACTATGTTAACATAATTTGCTTTGGGATCCACCAAGGGGATTGGTGGAGCACATTTCTGAGTGTGTGAGTGGGTCATTGAGGTGTGGTCTTAGGCTGTGTGTGTGTTCCCTAACCCCCTCCTCCCTGCCACTGCTCTGCTTCCTGGATTCCATGAACTAAGCATCTTTGCTCTTTGGGAGCAAATGATGTTCCTGCCTCGAAGTCAGCTGACCATGGGCTAAATCCTCTGAAACCATGAGCCAAATAAACCCCTCCTCCTTTAAACTTTGAGTATTGTGTCAAGGTGATGGGAAAGCTGACTAATAATAAAGAACAGGTTGATAACTCTTTTATTTTTTGTGTTTGTTTTTTGTTGACTTCTTTTGCTCTGAGTACCATTCAATTCACTTATCGGTACACTTTAATCATCCAATACATTGATCCTATGAAGACCCTAAATGGTGAGTAGTTACTTTTTACCTGGAGTAGCAATAAAAATTTATAATTTAATTTTACCTTCATCAATTGTTTCTCTGATACAGGTCCTTTCTTTAAGTAGATCTAATTTTTTGACCTATATCATTTTTCTTCTGACTCTACCAATTCTTCAAACATATTTGTAGACCAGATCTGTTGGCAATGAATTCCCTCAGTTTTCGTCTATCTGAAAAAAAATCTTTATCATATATCTGAAGGGAACTTTCACTGGACACAGAATTCTAGATGGGTGGGATTTTTCTTTAAGCACTCCATCTACTCCACTCCATTCCACTCCACTCCACTCTCTTCTTGCTTGTAGTGGTTTCTGGTGAAAAGTTCATTCTAATTTTTATCTTTGCTCTTCTATGAATAAGGTTTTTTTTCCCCTTTTGTCTTCTTTCACTTTTTTCCTTTTCCATTTTTGTTTTTTTTTTGGTCTGCAGTTTGAATATAGTATGTTTAAGTGTTTGCTTTTTGGAGTCTTTATCCTGGTTGGTATCTTCTAAGTTTTCTGCACTTTGTGATTTGATTTCTGTCATTATTTTGGGAAGGTCTTGACCATCATTACGTCAATATGTCTTCTGTTCCACTGTCTTCATCTCTTCTGGTCTTCCATTATGCATATGTTATGCCTTCTGTAATTATATTACAGTTCTTTGATGTTCTGTTCTGATTTTTTCCTTTTCCTTTTCTTTTTGCTTTCTTAGAAAGTTTCTACCAGCCCATCATGAAGCTTATTGATTCCTTCCTCAACCACATGAAGTTTACAAACAAATGCACTGGAAGAATTCTTCTCTTCTGCTACAGTGTATTGACTGAAAATAAACTTTCTTTTTGAGTCACAGAGTTTCCATCTTTCTGCTTCCATTACTTCTTTATTTCACATGCTGTCTAATTTTTTTTTCTCCATTAGAGCTCATAACATTTGAAATCTTAAATTCCTCATTCAACAATTCCACTATTTGTCATAATGGAATCTGGTTCTGAGGATCACTTTGTTTCTTCGGACTGCATCTTCGCCTTGCTTTTTGCATGTTTCTAATTTTTTTTTTTTTGTTGAAATCTAGTCATATTATATCAGGTAACAAGAAGAAAGATAAAGTGAGGGTTTTAGGGTGATAATTTATGTTAATCTGACAAGGATGTGAGCTATGTTTAATGTCCACTGAAACTATAAAGGACAAAGGCTTCAAATTCTTCTAATTTCTCTCTTTTTCTGTTCTCTATTGACTTTGCCTTCCCCAAGTATTCCTTTTCAGAGAGTCTGTGTACTCAAGATCTTTTGGGTATAATACACTGCTACTATTTTGGAATTTGTCAGACTTGGTGGTAAGAGATGTGAGTAGTGTAGCATTCTATCATCTTCTAATAAATATTCAACTTTTAGGGGTCCAATGTGCTTCTCTTTTTCGAGAGTTTCTCCAGTTGCATAGGTTTATTCCTCCTATTCTCTCTTCTTTTGCCCAGCTGAAGAATTTCCACCTCTTTAAGGCCCTAATCACTAGTGAATATGTTTCATTCAAGCAGCTGGTTCCTGACTATTTCAGTGACACCCCAGAGAGACTGCTATGGACAAGAATCGGGGAGGGAGACATGAACATAAACAGGTCAAGACAGAATGGATGAGGATGAGGGAGGAAGCTCGAGAGGACAGGGTGATTCTTGGGTCAATTGTACACAGGAAGTGAGAGAATGGAAGACAGTGAGCATTAGAAAAAGATCAGGGATATGTGACTCAATATAATACAGATACACCCATACATATTGTGGTATAAAGAAAAGCTTAGACCATTGCAATTACTGGCTGCACGGTGCAGTCAGAGCTGTTTGTAACAATTTGGAAATCATACCTTGTTTTGTTTAAGGGCACCTTTCTCTTTCATATGAGGGCAGTCCTTTCCCGTCACCACAGCTTTGATATCTGCCACTGGCACTGCAATTCATAAAAGAAAATGAAAGTAGTGACATCACTGGAAGTTTGGATGTCAATAAAGAAGCAGGACAAGGCACCCATGGTGCCATTCCCACAAGCTACTGCAAAAAGAGAAAAGGACAGTGCTAACAAGCTGAAGATCAGCCAGGCAGTGTCCCAGGACTACTAAATATATTGTTATATTTTGGTAAAAATCATCCCTGGAGAAACAAAGCAATATCCATGAGCAGAAGAGTTCTGGTCACTGAAACAAAGAACAAATGAACATCCCTCACAGTAGTGTTAGAAGATGGAATCAGAAGGCACAGTAGGCAACAGTGACTGAAACAGCAACAGTGGTCCTGATCCTGACACTACAGGAGGTTCTGCATGCCCAGAACAACGCCAAGTGCTTTATATGTGCATCAGTATCTTTTCCATAGCATTTGCATCTATTTAGCTTCTGAGTTTGGGATAAATAGGGAAAGCAGCCCTATCTCAAGAAATTTATCTGACTCTGAACAGTTATGAACTCTTAACTCTCCGAAGTCTCTCTCTACCATCTCATTAATTCTCCCAATAATTCTGTGAAGTAGGTTTGATTATCTCCATTTTATGACAATGAAACTTAAACTCAATTAAATAAAGGAAATCTTCCTTTCTGATAGAGAATGCTGAAAATAATGCAATTAGATGAGATGATAGTATTTCCTCTTACTCAGAGGTTACAGGCAGCTAAAAAAGGATAGGGAAAATTGTATGCTTTTAAAATAAACTGAGAAAGAGAAGCCAGAGGATGGTTTGGAATCTTACAAATGCTGAACCTCTCTAATCCCTAGTCCCTCAGTCCCCCCAGTGGTATGTAGGGGAGGGGCACATACCGGCTTGGCTTAACCAAAGGTGGGAGTTTAGGATTGGTGAGTGATCAATTCCTTAGGCTCCCTCATGGTGGTAATAAGAAATTTCACAGTTAACACTCACATGCTTTTATTGAGGAAATTGATTTTAGGATGTGATAGCTAGATGATGATAAAATTACACAGTGTATAGAATTTTAATACAATAGAACTGGAAGGTCTACATTTTCCTGGTCCCTTAAAATTACTAAGAACTTTATCCAAGTCTGATAACACCCCAAGATCTGTTTCATCCTAAGAATGGGGTTGTGATGAGCCCTTCCAGGAACCTCTGCAGGCTCCCTATCATCGGCCCTACTACATCTGCTCCTCTTCCTGATTGTAGACCTTTTTATTAGACATTATTTTTACTCACTAATATCTGGCTTTTTACTTCTCCTAGCAGCAAGACAGACTGTGTTTCCCAGAAACCTCAGCAGTTAGGTGGGATCATGTGACTGTTGCTGACCAATTGTGAGAGGAAGTGCTTCTTACCTAGGCCAAGCCAATGAAAGCTCATGTCTTTGAATATATCTGCCCCAGCTGCAGAAACTGAAGGAGCACATGTTGTGTCCAGATGGTGTAGCTATGGATGGCAAAGAAGTCCTTGGCTTATGTCCCTGAGTGACTGTGTGGTGCAGTCCTTCACCAACTCATAGCAGTTATGTAATATGAGTGAGAAGCTAACTTTGTTGTGCTAAGCCACTGCGATATGGGGTTGGTTGTTCCTGTGGTGTAACGTGGGAGTACAGCTTGACTGGCATAATCTTTACTTCAGACACCTTTCCTGACACTGCCTAGCATCTCAGATTGGCATCTTCCTGTCAGGGGTTCCTGAACCTTCTCTGACCGCTTTCATGACCAAGGATTGTCCCGTTCCCCTCTGTGGCTGACCTGGCAGTTTAGTCACTACCCTACGAGGTCACATTCAGACACTATGGGAAAATGGTTAAAATTTCAGTGGAGACACTGAAGTACATTTTTGATATAATTATAAAACCAATGCTAAAAACCTCCTCAAAGTTCAAATGGAGTTTGCATCACAAGTACATTTTAAAAAGTCATTTGTTATATTACATGGTCAATGAAGTACAGACAGTGTTGGCAATCTACAATTTTAAGTTACCCTTTGGCTTTGAAAACTCACCATATGGAATGGGACAAGAGTAATATAAATGCCTGTCATGGGGTCAACCTTCAGAATAGCTAATAGGAAGACTTCAGGGGAGAAAAGGCACTTTCTCCCTTGGTTGTGTGACAGTACATATTTTATCTTTTTATATATGCACTGTCCCTTGTCAGGGAGATAAGCTGTTAGATCACTCATCAGATGATAGCTAAAAAGAAAATACAAAATCTAAAAATACAGAGTAGATTTGAAAGGTTGCTTTTTACATACTTTGTCTCTAGATGAAATGGGAGAGTAGGCATGGAGAGGGCTAAAAATGTCCTCTCCATTCCAGGAGCAGAACGAGAGGGGTCAGACTTTTCCGTCTTGAATCTAGACTCTAAGGAGGCAGCACAAGGCTCTCAATGAGCTCAAAGCTGAACTAGTATTTTGATCAGGTCTTTTTTGAGGGAGCCAAACAAAGAAGAGGGACCCAGAGACAGGAGAACCAAGAGGGTTGCTAGGGGAAGAAGTACCACTGCTACTTGTGTCCCCTCAGGCATGGCTTCATTTTTTACCATTATTCAGTTTAGGGTGCATTGAGACAATGGTAAGACTGAAGCTCTAAGACAGGAAGTCTCTTATGCAGTGCCACATGCAGTCCTTGCTAGGCTGTGATTCCTCTCTCTCGAAGGTGCCGGCACCACAAATCAAGCTGAGCACGGCCCCAAATGTGATTACCACTTCCAACGTGCTCAAGTGACTCTTTGCTGATATTTGTGTAAGAGACTTTAATTGTGATTTAAAACAAAAATATTACTGAACATGTCAATGTGGCCACCATGATGAAGTTTCTACTGCCACTGTCAGGAGCCCAGTTAGGGCATAACAGTTCCCAAGCATGGCTGGTCAGCCTGGAGCATGAGCTGTGTATACAGTTCCGTGCAGAAGCTCCTTTCAGGAGAGACAGAGGAGACACAGGCTGAGTCAAGGGGAGCTGACTGCAGAATCTGGTCTTCTCTCTTGGTGGGTCAGCCATGCACACCAAATGATAGAAAGAGCTGTGCCTAGATTCCCTACTATTCTACCACTTTGGGATTAAATTCTCAGCTGTAGCTTCCTCATCTGCAAGGGGAAATGATACATGCTGCAGTCCATAGGGTCCCTCTGAGAACTAGCACTGGAGTCAAGATCAGTGTTGGCTCCTAATTTAAGCTGCACATAGTACTGGGTAAAAATGTGGGAGATGCAGTGGGATGGCTTCATTCAGACCTTTGCATTAGTATTTTCTAACCTTGTGGCTTTAAACAAGTTATTTAATCTTTCTGCACCTCCATTTCCAAATCCATGAAATAAGGATGGGTAATACCTGCTTCTTCAAGTTGCATGAAGATAATTTATGGAAGTAAAGCTCTTAGCATGGTGGCTGGCATATTAGAGGCACTCAACAAATGGCACTTGAAATTATTGCCACTTTCAATAATCACAGTTAATTCTCTCTGTAATGGAGGAGGGACCTGTATTCCTCACTGTGCTTCTGGACCCAGGGTCCCCTCTCCACCAGCCTGTGTGGGCTGCTCTTCTCTTTGGCCATAACAGGCTTCGTCTCTTTCTGCAAGGGTATCCACCCATGCTCTTCTCCCTGGTTCTTTGATGTGGGAGTGAGGAGCCTGGCCTAGATATGTTCAAAGGGAGACCGGGAGGCCTGGGGCAGGGCTGGAAAGCAGTGAGCTCTATGTCTAGTAGAGGAGATGACAGCCAGCAAATGCTGTGGGAGGGAATCAGGGTGAGAGGGGGCGTATGAAGATGTGGATTTTCAATGGCCCTATTTCCTGGCAAACAAAGTGAAGATGAAAAGAGAGATTTCCCAAACCTTTAGGGAAGCAGACAGCAAAGGACAGGCCTTCAATCTTCAGTAGGGCTAGCTGTATGAAGAGGATTCAATTACACTGTTGGGTCCATCAGTATCTCAATATTCAGCACTGATTAGCTGAAGGGGCGAAAGAAAATTTCTCCCTTGGTCTCAAGAGAGTGTAGTCATATGCGGCAAGAGCAATGGCACTTAACATTAATTAATGGCAAGTCTCATTTTTATAGTTCTCACTTGTCAGAGCTCAAAGAGGGTGGCTATTTCTGCTCCAGGCAGAGTGGAAAAAGACAGGAAGTCTGAACCAGGAGGCATGCTAGAAGCAGCAGACTTCAATCTAGTGGGCTAGGGACTTCTCACCTCCTCTCGGGGACGTTCATTACATGACTGTATTTGTTTCTCTGGCACACCACATGCAGACAGGTGCAATCTCACCAACACAAGCAAGTGCACACACCCTCTCTCACGGCTATGCACCCTTGGTCTATCTCACAATGGCTAAAGTATGGAACAGCTTTTAGAACTTCACATCACTGGACTTCAAAGGCTGTAAAGGAATGGGAAGGGCAAGAGTTTGGGAGCCCTTGCCAGGAGGGACTGCCACAACCCTCTCCCAGAGTTGGCATCACCATGGCCACTCCCAAAGCCATGAGGAGAGAGATCTGTAGCTCTGGGCCTGAGCTTCTGCCATCCCCTGGCAAGATGGAGACTTTCTGTGGTTAGGATTTTGTTGGTCATCTCCAGCCTTGGTCTTTGGAATCAAAAGCCTTATAGAGTCTTGAGATATCAGCTCATGGATGAAGCCTGGAAGTATCTGATACAGGGCTGTGGTTCTATGCATACTCTAGAGCCTTCTCTAGGAGCAGGGCTCAGTTGCCTAAGAAAATGGCCAGGGGACATCAAACTGGGTATGGTGCATTTCACCTTGGCAAGCCTACCAGTCACATGCTGATCTTTGGATTAAAAAATGGATGCTTTCCATATAAATTACAGAATAGCACATCCATTGGGTGAGAGAGCTGATTCACTCGGCACATGGGGAAATCACACTGTGACTTTTCTGTTCAGATCACTTCGCATTGTCTAGGTCCAGTGGACCACAGGGCTGGGTTGGGGGTGGGGGCTCCCAGACAGCTTCTGGTTGTTCTGATCAGCAATAATCTGTAATTCAAATTGTTGGCTCCAGATAGTTTCTAGTTCAAAAGTTTTCCAGTGAATTTTTGTCCATTAACAGCAAGTGGGATATTACATTGTAGTTATATTTTATTGTATAATATCCCTTCTTTGCCAAAATTAAAAAGTGGTAACACTCTTTCAATTCACTTCATGCACTTACTGGTGAAAGCTGGACCTGAGGAATCACAATGTGTAGCACAGATAATATCTCAAACTGGAGTAGACATCGGAGTTACCCGGAGGGTCTGTGAAAACAGTTTCCCATCTCACCATAAAGCTTCTGATTCAGCAGGTTTGGGGTTAGGGCCCATGAATTTGCCTTTCCATGAAGCTCTTAAGTCACACTGCTGTTGGGTTCTGGGGATCACATTTAGAGAACCACCCACCTGGCTTTCAGAACTCTGAATAGAGGATCCTTGTGTATAGGGACAAGACCAGTACTTTCAGCATGGTTGTAGGGAATAAGACAGGCTCTGCCAGACAGGACTTCGGGGTTCTTCTCCCTGCCTTAGGGTGACAATTGTGTGGGCTAGGAAGGGGGTTCTCCCATGGAAGAAAATGAAGTACCTGGCACTACAAAGTCCAGATTGTCCCATTTTTAAGCCGAAGGAAGAGAGAACATTCCAAGCCGTATGCCTGAGATGACACTGTAAAGTCTGAAAGCGTCACAAAGTTTCCCACTCATGGTTTATTTTTGCCTTTCATGGCCATGAGCTATAGAAGGCAGTTCAGGTTTGATTTCCACGGACTCTCGGGCGACAAGGGGAAGGAATGAGGTGGGGGTGGGGTCTCTCAGGGACACACTTATCTGTACACTGCAGGGTCAATCTAACTTTTAAAGGTCACTTCCAAGTATCCTGGCAGTTTGCTCCCTTTTTGCTTTCTCTCTCTGGCACATCCCCTGAGGCTGCGTTTCCTTTTTCTCATTTCTCTTCCAAATCAATTCATCACCTTTGAGAATTTCAATGCTTCTATTATACTTTAATTGATACACTTAACAATGAACCTGAAACCTGTCACTTGGGCTAAAAGAATTGTGTGTATTACTGCCTCTTCAAAAGCATGTGTGTTAAAGCAGACAACATAAAGAAAAGCAAATAAATGTAAATAAATATTTGGTGAATATTTAGTCAATAGTAGAATGTCATTCACTATAAAATTTTCAAAAACTCAGCTACTTCTTGAGAATAATAATATCTGGATCCAGCATTAACTCTGTATTAGCAGTATGGGACACATTAAACCATCATGAGTACATAAGGTAAAGGCCAAGTATATAAATTACGTGATATTATTTCTGGGTCACAAGAAGAAGACAACTGAAAAAACTGGATTTATGCTGTCTTGGTCCCTTGAGATAGCATTTGGATACGTAATGTCAAAAGTAGACAGCTGAACCCCACTTTTACATTGCTCAGGAAAGATATATGATCATTCCATTTGGATTTCCTTCCCTTGGGACCCATCAAGGTCTCACGCTTCCTGAGAATGTTCAGGCTGGAATGTGCCAAGATGAGCCAAGTTCCAAAGGTCTACTTGGGCTGATAGTGTGACTGCCTATTACACTGTGATGAAAAAACAACCAATGAACCCATATTCAGGAGTCCTATTCAAGAGAGACACTTACGTTTGTCCTGCAGGGAATCGTGGGGCACCTCACCCTGAGGGCTTTCTTCCAAGTCTCCATAATGCAGGACCTTGTGATTTGGTGAAAGTCGACAATACCAAAACTTATCTAAGGAGGAAAGCACAAGTATACAAGGTAAGTGATTCTGGTTCCCAAAACTATGGGCCTGGTTATTTTCTAATATTTTTGCCTAGAGGAACAAGCAATTTGTTTGATTTTAAATCTTGAGAATGAATGGATTCTAGCACCCTGGGCAGGAAGCCCCTTATAATCTGGATACATAGGTGTCGTTTGTACTGCTCGGCATACATTTGGTGATCATTAGGAAAGTCACTAACTCATTCAAGGTCAATGGCAAAAGATTTTCTGAGGTGATGGCTTCCAGAGGGAAATGTCTCACAAAGGGACAATTCCTTATACATCTGGGCTTGTAAAAGCAGGGAGGGAGATGGAGAAGAAATTGTGTGCTTAGGACTTAGCTGCTCCTCTCCCCTGCTTTTTCAGGCTGCCCAGGTAGTTGTGACCAAGGTGACACCTTAGCTGACACACTGCAGCTCACCCCTGCAACTGATGGACAAACATGATCAGTGAATGATGATGGCTGCGAGAGGAGTGGTGCCCATGAGGGTGGGATTCATGAAGGGATCATCTGCATACATCAGGAGTTCAGTGAAGGAGTGCAGATACACACAGTCATTCTCCTTGTTAATTCCCCAAGTTTAGTTCTCTGAAGGGGCATGACCAGGGCCCTGGGATCATTTTTATAAATATCTCCCTCAACTTTCACCTCCTTAGCTACAAAATGTAATGAGAAAATTTGAATAAGTCTGTGAGGCAAGGAGAAATAGGCAAAGAATACTTTTTATAGATCTGTAGACTCATGAATGAGGAACTTGGACAGTGCCAGTAATGTTCATGCCTCTTGTGGCTCCACAGGCTTAGCCCAGATGCTGCCTCCTCCTAGAAGTCCCTTGGTCTCTGCAATAGAAAGGCCTTTCCTCCTGCTCTGAGCACCCTGCCTATACCACAAACACAGCTTGGGCTGGCACTACTTCTGCCCGCAGGCTAACCACCGAGCATGCTGCTTTATTTGTGGTGGCCCTAGGAAAGCAACTTGCCCAGTTACTGATGGGAGAAGAGGACTCCAGGGTACTCATCAGCACTGATGTATGGAGAAGACAGGGAATCTCTGATGACAGCTGCTGTCTTCAAATTGCAAAGTCCCCATCCCTTGGTGCTGTGCATGGCCCATCAAAGCTGCACAGGTGGTCTTGGCTGATTTGATAAATGAAGACCCAAAAGAACACAGTTAAAAGACTGAAGGTCCAGAGCATCCATTACCAGCTCCTTTGTAGCTTTATAGGGTTCACTCTAAGGCCTTAGTTAAGTCACCTCTGGCAATTCCAAACTATTTTGAAACCAATGACTAAAAAGCTCTCTATCACATTTGAAGAAAAGTGGTTTTCTATCTAAAGTTGCTTTCACTGAAAATTCAGGTTTTACCTATAATCCTTTTAATAGACAAAAAGAATTTTAAAAATGGAAGTAAAAGCCACACAATGAACAAAGAAAATGCCCAAAGCTGGCCCACAAAGGGGGCATGCTTTTATGACTCCTACCTTCCAAGGCCTTAAATAGAGCTTGAGAATTTCTGAGTGCGGAAAGGAATCTGAACATAGGCACTAAATTTTGAGGGAGAGGTGAAGGGCATTTGATGACTAGGAAAACATCTGGAGTTGCAACAATTTCAAACTGGCATTATTCACACACCAAACCAAAGCCATTTTTCTGAAAAAGCACTTCAAATGGAGAAGGAAAACGTTATTCCCTGAATTATTCACAGTGATTTTAATTAGGCAAATGTGCAATGACTGGTTTTCCATCAGGAGATGCATTTGGGAATTTTCTGTTCAAGATGGGATAAGCCCAAGGGCTTGGTGCTGGAACATGAAGACAAGGATTCTATGGCACAACCAACAGAGATCATGTACATTCAGTGTATTTTGAGAGGAGGAATTAAGACATTTAACTCATACCCAATTTAATACAAACTAATATAATATGGAGTAAATTACACAACATATTCATTTATAAGATGTCATCATTTGAGAGACTGAAATATTTTGGTGCTTATATTTTCAGACTACATTTATTTACCCAACAAATATTATCAGTGTGTGCAATGCACAATGTTCTACTGGGTACAACAAGAGATCACTGGAATGCATGGAGACTCGAGAGACAAAATGGAAACAAAGGGGAGAAGGCTGCCCTCAGTTCTTATAGCCAGCCAAGAGACAAATGGTGGATGCGCTTGTGTCCCAGTTCTGCGAAGTAGGGGCAGAGAGCAATCAGTAACTCAAGCTGCACCGAAGCAGGACTAGAGGTTTCTTGGGCAACATCTCGAATCCACCAACTATTAGAGAACAGAGGCTGTTTGTCAGAGTTTCAGGAGGTAAATGATCGTCTCCCTTGCAAAGCTGTTGTGGATGTTTTTATAAAAGAAACACAAAGGCTGCCTAGATCTATGGTAATTGTCTGATGTACAGATGATTACATTTCCTCCTGGAAGCATGCATTTCCTTGACTGACATGACACCACCTTCCCCTGCTTTTCCTTTTCTTTCTGGCCAATTATCCTGTTCTTCTGGTCACATTCTGTCTATTCCCAGAATGGTTAAGTGCAAAGAGAGCTGTACATCACTGGTGTAAGCGATATGTCCAGCTCTTCCTTGTCAAATAGCAAATCTTAGAGGGATGGGAAAACATAAGAAAGGAGGGCTGAAAATCCTGAGTAGTCATCTGGACCCATAACTGGGCGCTGCTCAGCTGGGATCTTCCTCTGGGAGGAATCTGGAGCTTTTATTTTTGGCAGGTCTGGAGGTACCATGGTTTGTGTAGCTGTCTCTCACAGGCAGAACTTCCACGAATGAGGGAGAGCTGAGAGCCAGCTGCCCCAGCACAGCACACTGACATATTGGTGTCAATGATTTTCAGCATTGTCCACCAGCAGCAGCTTGATTTGCAGTTTCTTTTATGGTAAATACAATGTGTATTTTCCTTTCAAAACCCAGCATGATGTTACTAGTTCCTCAGTCCCTCTGGGCAACAGAAGATTGGATTTTATCATTAAAAGCAATTAGCAGGAAGCCATGAAAACAAAGATTGTTTGTTAGCATTTAAGGAGAAAATAAGAGTTAATATGGAGGTCTTATAGTCAGTTATGGACGAAACTATGTTAATAGGCATTTTTTCATCCTCAAACAACTATGGAGACAATTTTGTGTGTTAACCTCTTCCTTTCTTTCTTTCTTTCTTTTCTTTCTTTTCTTTCTTTCTTTCTGAGAGAGAGTGAGAGATCAGAAGGAAAAAGCTGCTATTAGACTCAAACGCCCAGGAAGAAAGGCTGATTAAAGCTATTCCCGATGTCACACAGATTATTTCAGAACTAATAACCACTGACCAATGGGATTCCTGACATGCTGCCCAACAGATCTTTCTGTGCTGATGGAAGTATTCTATATCTGCTTTATCCAAAAGTAAGGAATCAAATTTCAATTTTCTTTCATTTTAATTTATACGGTCATGGGTGGCTGGCCAGCTGAGCAGTGGTTGCCATGGGTGATGTTGGTCATTCCATGCAGCAGAGGGCACTGGAAGAACTCAGTCCTGACTCTGCCATGGAAGCAGGGGGAGCCTCTACAGGGTGTGGAGCCTGAAGTCAGCAGCTGCTCTCAGAGGACCCTAAGAGTCAATGCAAAGGAGGCAGGACAGCTTTATCTCAACTCTGTCCTTCAACTACTTTCATTAGGATTTTGTATTTTGCCCAACTCCTGTTGAAGACAGAAACTTTCCAAGCTGTAAAACAAAAGGGGCCTAGCAATGCCTTGAAAGAGAAATGTCATCTTCCAGGTGATGAGATCCACAATTTCTCCATAGATCTAGCAAAGGGAAACAGCAGCTACTGATGCAGAAGAAGGCCATCCTGTCTTTCCCATCTTGCTCACTTCTTGCATATTATTCAGAACCCGACCTGGGCTGTGGTTCAGAATTTTGTCTCCTGAAGCCAGCAGTCTTCTGTCCCAGCATGTGATCCAAAGCTCCAGGTGCTCTCAGAGATGATCTGGCCTTACAGAAGCATCAGAGTTACCAGAATGGATGCTCAAAAGCTGTGGGGTCTTGGCTAAATTATAAAGACTTAGGGATCTCTGTTCTTCATTTGTGAAGTAATAGTAAATACACAAACAAAATACATATTAAGTATCCATTGTGCCTCTTCCATAGGGCTGACTCTCCACAAATATTCACACCTTTCTGGCTTTTAGGTCCCAACAAGCGGCTGTTCCACATTTTGGGAACAGTGATTATCTGTTGTTTTGATCTACTGGAAAGCAACTTCTCCATGAGAAGTTCGCTGAGAACTAGCTTTCCCTTCACTTGAAAAATGCACATTTATTTCTACCTGACATTTTGTTAAAATGGCTTATGCTTAGTCTTAATGAAACTGTAAAAGAAGAATTCCATCAATGATGGAGGAAGAAACAGGTTGCTTCTCCAAATGGTTTATAATTTCTAGAATGAAAATCCCATCTAGCTCAAGGATTCTGACTGGGCCACAGAAGCAATGTAAGGCAGAGAAGTGGGAAAAGGGTGAGGGGGCAGAAGTGTTGTCCAGAATTCAAGTGTAGTATAGTTTTGTCATGTTAGCACTTAGAGAAGGGATGACATGCACTGAAATTGACAGTGTCCTCAATAGATCCCAGTTTTTATGTTATCATTTCCAGTGTTTAGTTCTAGGCTTTACCAAGACCATTCAGTGCTGTAGCCTGGAGCATAGCTCAATGGTAGAGTGTTTACCTAGAAGGCATGAGGCCCTGGGTTTGATCCCCAGCAATACAAACAAAAGAACAAAAAAGAAACCATTCAATTCAATTGAAGCTGAAAGACCTTTATTTCCAAAATCTAGACAGTAGAAGGCAGTTCTTGAGACCATGGTGGCTTGAGCATAGAACAACTCTGGGATTTCATCTTCACTCTTCCCTGAAGGAGTCCAGGGAATGGAGGAGGAAGGAGAGTCTCTCTACTGTGTGTTGTGGAAAGACTCGGGGAACAGGTATGAGATATCTAATGCCACTCTGCCATCTGTGATTAAAAGGCCATAGTCTGAGGAACTACAAACTAAACCTAAGAACATCATTCGTAATATTTGGTCCATGAGCTGTGCGAGCACCACACTCAGTGTGGAAGATGTATAATTTTATGTAACCCTTGCAACTACAGGCTATAGGAACTGGCATCATCTCTGTTCGAACAAAAAGTAAAGAAGCACAGAGAAGGGCAGCAGGTTGCCCAAGGCTACCCAGTTCAAGAGTGGGGAGGCAGGGACTCGACCCCAGCTTGACATCTGACAGACTTTACTACCTCCCGGTTATCATGTAGCTAGAACTCCCAGAAGCCCAAGTGCATCCTGATCACACTTGACTATCCAGGCAGCAGAACTGTGAATGAGAGAGGTAGAAAGATGGGCAAGGATGAGGGGGCCTTGGAGGCAAATGTGGCCCAGGAGAGCACTCAGTGTTACGTTCCTCCACTTTGCAACTCTGTGGGACTGCAGGCTTATTCATATTTTCCCTCATGAAATTAGTCACTTGAATCCACACATAGGCATCTTTCTTGCTGCTGGACAAGTTAATAGAGAGCACAGCCATTGCTTCTGCCCAAAGGGACCTACTCTTTACCCTGCAATGACTGGGGAAGGCAGGTATCCATCCTAGTCTGAGCTCTGTTGTGGAAGTGAGTCTTAACAGGATTAAAATTGATTTTATATCACATTCTTGTTAATCAGTGTAAATCTAAATGGAATGTTCTGATGGGGTGAAAGGAAACCAATTTCAGTACAGTTTGCTTTGAATTCCTATTTTTAAGCACATACCAGTCAGTAGATCGAAAAACACCAAGAGCCTTTCTATTTGCATGCAGGATGATCTTATGTTGAATACAGATGGCCATGCTCCCTGGGGAGCTCAACTAATAAACTTATCATTTGGATGCTAATTTTTTATTCATTAAGTAGTTCATTTTTAGAAAGTTGAAAAATGTGTAGATAAGGGATAAATAATTTTTTAACAACTACAAAACTGTAATAATTATATCTAGAAATAGGATTATTCTGGTAGAATCTGCCCCTGTAAGCCTGGAAAGGGAAGTCTGTAGCATATTAGAAGGTTTAACTTAGTTTTAAGAATTAGGATTTTAGCATCAGTGGAGGTATTTGATGCTTTGTGTCTACTTGCCATCTCCCATCTGTACCCAATGTCTAAGTTACCCTGATGAGGGCCATATATACTGAATGTTGATTTTTACAAAAGCAACAAATAAATCAAGGCATGCCACTGACTATCTGGGTAGCTGGGCTCTCTGGTCTTTTAATGTATCTCTCCCCCAATTTTTTTTAGATTGGAGCTTGTGGCCTTGAGTGGTACCATGTCCTGCCTAATGCTACCCTGGTGGGTAATTACAGAACAGAGAGGCTCAGAACCAAGACCCCTTGATATTAACTCACTAATTTTTTTCGTACACAAGCTTCCAAATAACAGTGGTTACCTTTTGTGATGTTTTCTAAGAGCTACATTCATGATTGTCTTTCTTCCTCCCAATAACCTCAGGAGGTGGGATTGCACAAGTTCACACAGCTGGATGGAGGTAGGAGAAGGAAGCCACACCACCTGGCTCCAGGTTTCCTGTCCTCGTCACTGTGCCAATTTGTCATCTTGGAGTGCCACTTATGCTTACATGATGCCCAGTGTCAGGAAGTCCATGAGCAAGAAGGGCATGGGCTCATCTTCAGTGGCCCAGTGGGATAGGATTCTCCTTCCATACTCTGCTTAATTCTGCCCCTTATCCTCTCCTGATACCCAGCACAAAGCTCACAGTCAGGTTTTTCCATCCTCAGTGAACAATCTGCATGCTTGTTCCTCCAGGAAGTTCTACCTTTTGTAATTCTTCAATATGATTTTCAATGGCAACCTTGAAATAGTTCAAATCTACTGAATGCTCAATACAGAGCAGATAAATAAATAGCCAGAGGTGGGCTCAGCACAAACCAAAAATGACTATTGTTATTAGTGGGGGAGCTGTGTGTCTGTGATTTTAAAAATATCCATCAGAGTTTCTCCCAAGCCATATATGATGTTTGTAATTGTTACAGTTGTTAGTGTCTGTGCCTATTCCTGGCTCTTCCTCAATCTCTTCACCTCTCCCCAAACTTTATTTTCCAGTTTTATTGTTGTACTGTTGTTTTTAGGACAGTATGACACAAAAACTTTGTGCAATCAGTGCCATGTCAAGAGAGCTAGAAAACAATCAAGACCAAAAA
>NW_022900929.1:8958115-8989441 GCF_012274545.1 Fukomys damarensis
AAAAAAAAAAAAAAAAAAAAAAAAAAAAAAAAAAAAAAAAAAAAAAGCCGGAAATGCTTCCCACCTACTGAATCTGGTTGATGGTAACCATTTTCGTTTGACATTTTGAGGTTAAACAGTACAGAAATCTACCTTAAAAATTATGAAAACTGATTCTACCTCACCTTAGCTCAATGTTATTTATATGCCCCTAGCAAAATAACTGGCCTAGAAGAGAATCTGTTAGGGAACTTGAGAATAAGAGCTACCTGTGCTGAAAATTACCAGATTCAATCCAACACAGGATGCCAGCTCACCTAACACCACAGAAAGTCATGAAATGAGTGGACCATGGAGCTGTGGAGGAACGGTTATTGCTCCTCTGTGACTCTGGGTAGGTTAACCTCTTGGTATCTCTTTCCTTACCTGTTGCTATGGTATAGATATAAAATCCGCCCCCTCTCCAGGTACACATGTGGAGAGGTGGGACTTTCATAAGGTGACAGGGTCATAATGGCTCTAATGTCATCAGTCGGTCAATCCACTGACCAGATCATAATTTGATGACATAATTGGGAGGTGATGGAAACATTGGTGGCGGGTCCAGTTGAGAAGAGTGACTCATAATGGTGTAACCTCGGGGACTGTATCTCTTCCCTGACCTCTTCTACTCTGGCTGTCTGACTCTTCCTTGCTCTCTCTGCTTCCTGGCTGCCATGAGATGAGCAGCTTCCTTCCACCACACCCTTCCACCATGATGTTTCTACCTGGAAGACATCTGACCATGGACTGCAACTTCTAAAGCCATGAGCCCAAATAAATCTTTTCTCCTTTTAGTTGTTTTAAGGCATTGGGTCACAGCAACAGAAGCTCACTAACACATCTGTAAACATGGTATAACCACAACAGCTACTTCACATGGCGTTATGAGGACTCACTGCAGTAACAGTTATGCACACCTTAACAGGAGTCTTTGAAATGTGTGTTTAGGTGATGTTGCTGTTGTGTGAGCATCGCAGACTGTACTCACACACAAAGATAGAGTCCCATGGGGCCACCACTGTCTACGTGGCTTACTGTTTGCCTAAACATTGTAATGTGGTACATGACTAAGTAACATGTTTAGAGAGGAGCACAGCACATGATAGGCTCACAGTACACATTAGCTGATGATGATATCACCACAGCAACCTTATGTCATGAGACAAAGAATAAATGGCTCTTTAGCTCACTCTGTGGGTCCCTTGGCAAATCTGGATTTCAGTATTCCTTCTCCCTGAGGATGAATAGGAACCAGAACTGACCCGAACTGCTATTCCTGTCCTGAGCTATTTCTGCTGCATGGCCTACCCTTTCATCAACACCAGGCCTTGGTGATCCCCCAGGAGCAGCTGTACCACCCCAGTAGAGAGTGTCTCCACACATACCTTGCCTCCGCCTGGCATTGAGTTTCCGAAAGCAGGTCCCTTCCACAAGACGATTCAGGCGTTGTTGTTTGATCAACTCCAAGATCTCTGGCTGGATCTTCTCCTTCAGTTCCCTGTTGGCAGACACATACATTTCGCTTTTCCTCCACAAAAGCACCAGCTATTTTAGTGGCATTCTTCCAGAATAAAATATACTGATACCTTTTACATGTTTTTATTTAAAGCCTAGACAGAACTTATATGTGTCTAAGATAATAAATCCTTGGCCTCAAATTATTTTTCCCTTGCAGCAAGTAAACTCCTAGAGTACATCTGTGATCTGACCAAACAGAAATATTAGGAAACTATGTGATTACTATTTGTAGTAACGCTTTAAAAGTGAAGTGTCTCCCAGAGACTCCTGTATTGAGGGCTTGATGCACTATTCAGAGGTGGTACTTAGAAATGTGATTGGATCATAAGAGCACTATAAATTCATCAACGATTAATCCACTAAAGAGTGCATATCTCAATGGGGCCTAATGGATGAGGTAGGCCACTAGGACTGCGGCTTTGAAGGGTACATCGTATTCCTGGCCTCTTCCATTGATCTCCGCTTCCTGGCTGCCATGAGGTGAGCAGCTTCTTTCCTCCACCATACCTTTCCACCATCATGTTCCTGCTTGGAGCCAGTGGACCATGGACTGAAACCTCTAAGACCATGAGCCAAAATAAACTTTTCCACCTTGAAGTTGATTTAAGTCAGGTATTTTGGCACAACAACGACGAGCTAACATACTATTCCATAGTACACTTTCTTAGGACTGCTTTTTGTTTTCTATTCTTTTCTTTCACAAAGGAGACCCACGATGCTAGCCCAGATTCCTGCCCACAGAGACTGAGACAATGATGAGATAAATTAACAATTATGTGCATTTTGTCTCAGGCTAATATGATGTAACTAATTTCAGATGCACTATGTTGCAATGATATCATGATGAAGCTTAAGGGCCTTCAATTTTTTTTTTTTTAATTTGGAAGGAGTTTTAAAGAAGAAAACTGTATGTGAAACTCTGGCATTTGAGTTTACTGAAGCCAGAATTGTTCTACTTGAAGCTGGAAGAGCAGTGCTGGCAGTGCTGGCTAGAACACAGATCTAGAAGTCATAAGTTCCACTGTAGGCTGAACCCCAACAGCAGAAATTCACCCAAGTCTCAGTTCTCTTCTATGTAACATGGGGATAAGAGTTTTCCTGGAATTTTCCCAGAGGAGACAATGCAAACAGGAGCCTCTATTTAACAGTAGGTAGGAACATTAGGCATTACTAAATTGGCTTTGGTGACCTTCTCTCCTTTCCTCCGCCCAAACACTCCACATGTCCACACGGCAGTCAAGTCTCACATCTTCATCAGTGTTGACCTTAACTCTGCACTTGTCCTGACACTGGACAACAGGCAGTAGGCTTGCACCTGGTGCCCTGTTCCCAGTTGAGGGAGGCACTAATGCTTGGTGACATGTCCTATGGACCTGGCAGTGCACATGCAAATTTACCTCGGTTTATACCACTTTGCTTTGCAATCTCTGATCACCCCAAAACCAAACTTTTGAGCCTAAGTATTAGAGATTTATGCCCCATTTTGCAGATGGGGAACTAGCTCATGGATAGGTGTGGACTTGTCTTCCTTGTGCCAACTACTTCTATTTATACGTGAGCAAAATGGAAAAAGAAATCCATAAAGGGATTTGGATATCTAATACAGTACTCTAGTACTCTATTAGAGCATATTTTGGGGCTGGTAAATGGCCTGACACTTCAATCATTTGACAGTGCTCCAGCTGAATATCTATTTTCTTTTCTTTTCTTTTTTTGTACCAGGGATCCAGCTCGGTATCTATAAAGCATAATATGGAAATTCTGCCCTAATAATACAGCATGGAAAATTTGTACAGCCTTTCCTTTACAGGTCTCTTAGGGGCTCATCTCAGGCTTTCAGATCACTAAAACTATTTATTATCAACTTTCAGCTTTGGCAAAATGGACTCAGTAAATTGCAGCTTCGATGAACTCTGCACAGAGAGAAGAACAGGGTGACGAATTGCCTGAGCAGTCACACATGGCAATAAGTCATGGCTCTTGACACTGAGTCCCGGCAATTGGGCAGAGAAGATGTGGCATCCAAGGATGAAGAGAACACAAGAGAAAGGGTTTGGAGTTTCATCACTTCTTAGGTCAAGGTATGTCTTTAAATAATGAAAGTAGATTCTTTAGGCTTTGTGAACCATATGGTCAACAGACACACAAGCATGGCTGTATACTAGTAAAACTTTATTTACAGAAACACGTGGAGGGCAGGTTAGGCCCCAAAGCCATGGTTTGTGCATCTACAGTCTGGAAGGACTACGTGGAGATTCTGGGCTGAGTGACACTGTTCATTTCATGGAGACCAATCTGTTTCTGTCTCAGTGCTGGAACAACTCAGGGTGTAGTTCTTGATTCTGTTCTGTTCTTTATATAGCAAATCCATAGCTTTAAAGGCCAATTTCATTCTGACAGCTTCCAAATTTGTATGCCCAACTTTGACCTCCCTGCTGATTTCCACTCATCTGCCCACAGCCCAGTTGGATGTCTTGCAGTTTGATGGAGTAAGAGCTGAACTCCCGATCCCTTGTCCCAATCTACTCCACTCAACCTGTCCTTTAGCTATTCAGGCTCCAGACCTTCGGCTCACCCTCAACTCCTCTTTCTTTTACACTTACACAGAACAAATCAGGGAACAGCATTGTCTCTTATCTTCAAAATATAGCTAATCTATAGTAAACATTCTGTCACTTCTCATGACCTGTTGCTTAGTTTATTAAAATAAAGGGTCACATGGTATAACAGTGAGAACCCTGGACTCCAAAATAGCTTCTTGACTGAACTTCCTGCTTCCAAACTTACCTTATAGTCCATTCCCAATACAGCACATTTAGTCAGTGCTGGGCCCCAAGCCATCCAATGGCTCCCAACACAGATCTATATAATTGAGTTACCAGATGCTTTACTGGCCTCAATTTCTTTTGCTCTGCTTCTCACTTATTCTGACCCAGGCACACTGGGCTCCTTAGTATTCACTGAATGGTCAGACCTGTTCTGACTCCAGAGCAGGATGGTTTTGCATGGATGGTTCTTTCTGCCTGTCATGCCCTTCTCTGAAACACCTACATGACCTCTTCCTGAATCTCTCATACATTTTTAGGCTAATGTCATTATCCTGATTAGAGAGATCTATTCTAAGTATTCTTTAAAACTAGACTCTCTATTCCCTTTCTACTTCATGTTTCCATTGTATGTACCCATCTTGACATACTATCGTCTTATCTATCCTGTATATTGTTGGCTTCTCCTATGGAGATACGATCACCAGAAGGGTGACGACTGTGTTTGTTCTTTTCACCGTTGGATGATCAACACATACTTGGTACTTGGTATGTGACAGGCACTCAAAAAATACTTTTCAAGTGTTTGAACACAGGCCATTGTATAGTTGTCCTACTGTATTGGCTATGAGAAAGCTTTCAGGGACTCACATGGCTGGTCTTTAGAGCTGGTGCAGATTGGCTGTAGGAGTAACGAACTTATTTTTGGCTCTCTTTGTGTTTATTTCTTTCTCATTTTGACTGTTAAGACTGACAGTGTCAACCTGATTGACTTGAGGTCTGGTCAGGAGATTGGTGGAGCACACTTCTCAGTGTGTCTAGAGTTGTAATTTTGGGATCATGTCTGGTCCCTCACCCTTTCTCTCTGCCACTGTTTACCTGCTCTGATTCCCAACCACCATGAATTAAGCAGCTTTGCTCCGCCATGCCCATCTGCCATGTTTCTGCTATGGAGACAGAATCATGGACAGAATCCTTTGAAACCATGAGCCAAATTAAACCTATCCTCCTTTAAGCTGTGGGTATTGGATAGTGGGTCCTAGTGACAAGGCTGACAAATATGCTCATCTCCTTCAACTATACTTTCTGAGACAAAATGAGGCTTAACAAACACATTCCTGGGGTCACCTTTTACCACTCTCATATTAACAGAACCACAACGTGTTAAATTCTGTCTTTTTAAATAAGAGCAATCCTTTTCTTGAGTGGATATTATGTCCTGTGCTAAGTACTTTTCACACACTAACACGATTTTGTTGAATCCTGCTAGCAATCCATTGTTGGGGACACTTTTATCATGCTTATATTTGGAAATGAGAAGAGCAGGCTTAGAACTTGCCTACAAAAACACATTTGTAAATGTCAGCACAATTGAAATCTGACCCTGCTGGCCTGTTAGTTCTCTTGGTCCAGGGCTGAACACATGCAAGTTCCCTGCTTCACTGATGTCTGTGGCTGAGTCTCCCCTTCCCCCAGTTCAGTGTCAAATGGCCTATTTGCAGATTCTGCAAGCTTTTTATATCCATTAACTTGGACTAATTGTGTAGATGGGCTTATCTTCCCTGTTAATTCACACCTAGTAGGAAATAAAAAATATCTCCTCTTTGAAATAATAAAATAAGAACTAAGAACTGAAACAGAGCTTCTCTTTCAACTCACCGAATATATATTCCCCAGTGAATTTTTCATATGGAATTTCCATTTTTCAGCTTTTTAATGAACAGTATTAACTACACGAATCTCTGGGTTTTACTGTGACATTTCTGCCCACGTGCACTGGTTATGTTCACCTTCCCTTCCTTCTTGTCTTTCCCTAAAACCCAGACCTCTTCCAAGTCTCTAATGTCCCTCTTTTGCATTCAGGTTTTTAGTAGTTTCTGCATATGAGAGAACACATGGAGAGAATACTTGTCTTTCTGTGTCTGGTTTATTTCACTCAACATGATTAACTCTAGTTCCACCCATTTTCCTGTAAATCAGCTATATTTTTCTTCTTAGAATATATAAGCATTTTGGTTGCTTTTAACTTTTTTCTCAATATGGGGGTTTCTCAATATGGCAGAGAGAAAGGATGAGGGACCAGGGCCTTCAAATGGAGCTGAATCCCCAGCCCTGCTTTGATGTTTGATTTTGAAATAGGGTCTCATTAAGTCACTAAGTTGCCCATGCTGTACTTGAATTTGGCAATTCTTCTGCCTCAGCCTCTCACAATGCTGTGATTAGAGGTGTGTGACATCACACAAGGATGTGGAGCTGTTCTTATGAAGGTCAGATGTGTGGCTGATGGGGTCTGCCTTGGGTAGTGTGAGGGGCATAGGCAGCTGTGTGAGAGCACAGTGACTTGTGGGTGGAGAGGCTGGACATAGGTGGTCAGATCCCTGTCTGCAGTGACAGGCTTGCACTGGATGGTGTCAAAGGTGCTTTCAGCTCTAGAATGCCTCTATGCTTGGAAGAGGTGTCTCCTATGAGCTTGGGACACCCCTCCCACCCCGTGCTTTCTGTACTCTGCCTGAGCCATAGGTGAATAACCCTCTGCCTCTCCAGGGGCCAAGCACCTCTGGGTCTCTCTGCGCCCAGCACCTTAGGCAGGGCCTGGCATGGAGGGGTTGCTCAGTACATGTGTGTTGAATGAATGAATGACAAAGGGCATACAATCTACCTTTCCCCTCAGGTGACTTGGGTTTATTATATGAGCCTCACTGGCAGCAGTTAAGACTTTACCAGGCCCCACAATGAGTTTCTATCTAGTAGATCATGCAATAGACAAAACAGATCACTGGAGAGTAGATTACTCTTAACAGACAAAAAACATGTCCACTCTTGCTTGCTGTTTTCAGAGGCTGGGAAACAATCAAGCTGGTCCCTGGCCTGCCACTTAATTGTTATAGCATCTCACACCTTTGTGCTGTCACTGCAGCTATCAGCACTGAGAACTGCAGTGTGGCCAGGGTCCTCTCGAGGATCATGGCCAAGCAATGATGCCACAGCTACAGCCCTCCAGGAGACTCCCTTTCTTGGCACCACTTCTCCTTACATAGTAAAATTCAAAGATAAGAGCTCCTTATAATAAAGGGAAAGGAAACTTCGCAATGTGACAGGCAGTGCCTTGGAAGCGGAAGACAGAAAGACAGAGTCACAGCAAAGTACGGCTGATGCTGTTCTCTGGAACAAAGTCATGGTCAAACATTAACTGAGAACCGTGGCTGCAGCTGAAGTGATATTAATTTAGAATCACTCGGCCTCCACTGAAGTGGTTCTTCAACCATCTCTTTAGTTTTTAAGAGTAGTTGCCAAAAGTGTAATAAAATGTCCTCATGCTTGCAAATGGGTTGAAATTGGAGGCAGTGAAAGCCAGCCTTTCAGGGATGTGGCCCTGAAATGTGGTACCAGGTGAGAAACTGCATTTCCATGAAGCCGGTACTTATCCTAAGTGTCTTCCTCTTGGAAGCCCTGGCTGCTCCCTTCTCCTGGGTGTGGACCAGCTTTGCTTCTCTCAGGGCTGGCTGGGTGAGTGAAAGCCCCTGGCTCACACACTCTGCAGGCTGCAGCTCTGCTCTGAGGTTTCTAATGCTGCTTCTGAAGAAGTAAAAACAAGCAGGTGGTAGATGTCACCACCGGGCTACTGTCCTTGTACACCTGTGCCTCTTCTCAGCTTTGCTGTGCCTCACATGTGGCAAAGAGGCTTTAATGGGGTGGATGGGGCAGCATCCAGGGTCAGCAGATTTGAGCTCAAGTCCAGGCTCCTGCTCTTGTTGCAAGGCCTTCACTTCTCCCTATGGCATCCTGCCTTGGTATACGAGCAAGCCTCACCTATCTCACCAAGATGTGACGGAATGAAGGTGTACTGAGAGTTCTCTGTAAATCGCCACCCCTCAACAGTACCAAATATCTGAGGACACAACAGAAAGCAGGGGGAAACAGTGAGAAATAACCAGAAAGAGAGGGCAAGGGCAGTTTAAAGATGGGCTTCAGAACCTATGTCAGTTTTTCTTGGAAAAAAGGATCAAATGAAGATGCGTCCAGTCCTCTGAGGGCAGAACAAGAACAAAGGTCAAGCCCCTTTCCTATTTCACCTTTGTTCCACACTTCCTTCTTTGTAAAGAAAGGGAAACAAAACTCACTGAGCTATTAGAAAAGAATAGGAAAGATGGAGAAGGCAGGATAAGGACAGATGAAGCAAGAAAAATAATTCTCATCTTTGAGGTTCAGAACATTTGATGGAGACACACTAAAGTCTGAACAGGTTGCAAGTGACATTTTATGCAACATACTGTAAAAAAAGGGAACCCCCAGGAGCCTGCAGTTTACAGTTACAAGGCAGATAGGAGAGCCAGGCCTGGTGGCCTACATCTGTAATCCCAACATTCTGGGAGGCTGAGGGAGGAGGATTGAAAGTTTCAGTCCAGCCTGGGCAACTTAGCCTCAGGGGGTGGGGGAGGCCCTCCGTTCAATCTCCAGTACTGAAAAAAAAAGAGGTTGATGATTGACTGTGACATCGACTACAATCTGCTGGGCAGGGGACCTGCCCATTCCCTCAAGCTCACTGCACTCAAATCAAGCTGCTCTGGGGTCTTATTGCTTTAATGACCAGTAGGCTTCGCTCCAGCAGGGTCAGAGACTCTTACTACTCCAAGGGCACTGAGGTAAAACACAATTTTACAGGCAAAAGTTGTGGTCCCACGTGTTGGGAAAGGACCACTCTGCCAGCACAGGACAGCCTCTTTCCCACCCAGCCCTCCCTCAAGGAGCTGCTCAGACTTCTTCCATAGGGACCCCACTGGCTGGTACATGTGCTCATTCCAGAAACAGTGGGTCAGAGTCTTTGAGGAGCAGTGGCCCAATTCGACCTGGGTGAGTGGCCCGTGCCTATAATCCCAGCAATCTGGGAGGCTGAGGCAGGAGGGTTGTAAATTCTAGCCCAGGCTAGGCAACTTAGTGAACTGGTCAGACCCTGTCTCAAAATTAAAAAAAAAAAAAATAAACAGAACTGTTTTTAAAGGGTTGAGCATGTAGTGCAGTGAGAAGGCCCTGGGTTCAACTCTGCAGTACCACTTTCTAAAAAAAAGAAGGGAGCGACTTACAAAATCGGGCGAGACTGGAAATCTTCCTGATTCATCCTCTCAGACTGGCGGATTTTCAGGATCTCAGTGTAGCTCAGGTTCTGTAGTTTGCTCTTGAACTGGTCCAGGGAGCTAGGCTTGGTTGTCAGCGCCCTCATAACCTGCTCCCTCACCACCTGGATGACCTATGGGTGGAAGCAGGACTGTCATTCTCTTGCAACCGAGCTCTCCCATCAGAAAAGTCTCCACCGCATTGACAGATTCCTGCCTCCCCAGTCCCTATTGCACGTCCTCTCAGCCCAAACCCTGAGTGCACTTTTCCAAAGAGCAGATTTCCATTATGTACATTTTCTCCTTCTTCCTACTGTTGGAGCCACAAGGATGGAAATGGACTAAGTTAGAATGGAGGGGAGGGAAGCTCAGGGTGGAGGAGTGCTCCATTTACTGTGTGATTGCTGCTGAAACCACACTGTAAACAATGCAAACTCCAGAGTCAGAAATGCACAAAGGCCAAGCCATAGCTAGAAGCCTGCATATTAATTATTTCTTCCAGGAGAAAATCGCAGAGATACAATTAACTGGGGAAGTTTGTTGGCACCAGTTCAAGTGAAAGTGTGCAGATACCAACATCTCCCAGACCTCTTTCCCCATGTGTTCATGCAAATTATGTATTTAGAAATGTGCATGTGGTCTTGCCTCTTTAAGTCAGGCATTAAAGAAAGGTTTATTAAGTTGGAACAGACAGATCCCATTGGAAACCTCAAGGAAAAAGAATATGGTAATTTTTTGCCTCAGGACAGGTCTAGCTCATGAGCAGGCAATTAACCACTGCTTCTATTAATGTGGATTCATCTTCATCACAATACAAGAGGAAAAAAGGACCAGAGAACACATAGAGCCATCCAAGGGATTTGTGATCTTCTTGCTGCTCTTTGCAACCTCCACTATAGATGAGAACAATAGCCATTACCCTTTACGTCTGAAAGTTATGGTATGTCAGATATATATGTATTTTTTCTTTCATTTTCCAATTATATCTGTAATAAGGTACCAGCACCTGCACTATATATATATGAAGAAACTAAGTCTGTAAAATGTTAAAACATTAGTTCAAAATCAAATAGTTGGTAGGCGGCTGAGCTGGGATTTGAGCTCAGGATTGTAAACATTCTGCTATACAAGGTATGATCAAAATATGCAGTGAATGTTTAAATTATAACAAAATTTATTACAGTAAATGAAACATCATCATTAAACTCCCTCAAACTACTCTTCCCTTCTTCTACCACACATTTTCCAAAGTTCTTTCTGAAGCAGTTCTGGAAGGCCTTTTTTGTTTCTATGAAGTATGATAAAAATTATGGTGAATGCTGTTGTCAAGTACCGTCCAATGGAAAGGCAGGCTTGAAAAAACATAAAGTATATCCTCCTTCACTTTATTCACTGGGTCTGGCACTGTGAGACTTCAGGCTCCACCAAAGCCAAAACAAACATGAATGGTAAAGGTTTTTAATTAATTCAGAACATCTAAGAAAACAAGACAGCACAACTAAAGACACTCATGAAAGATCATTTCCAGAACTGCTTCATAAAATGTCACAAATGATGGGATAAGGACTCTTCTGAGGGGAATTAATAGCAATGTGTCCTTTATTGTAATAAAATTTTAAAATTTAAACAGTCACCCTAGTTTTTCATCCTACCTTCATCCGTAACTAGTTGAGTCCAAAGAGAACAAGTAGTCCAGTATGATGACTACCCCACAGATCTGGTGTTGAACAAGTATAAAGTATGGTGTTTGGCTTCTGTGAATGATTGATCTAATGAGAGATTTGTATGTGGCTAAAGATCATCAGAATGGAAGTGTGGAAATATCATAACAAAAACCAAAGGACTAAGTTGGCTGGCAGTGAGAAATTTCATTGAAGAAGACGTTTGACAAGGGTTTTAGACAAAGAATGGGTGTTCAATGATGTGACAACAACTGAATAATTGAACACCCTCACAGTGGAGGAACCTGGACTTACATCTAAATTGGAACTGATTACAGAAGCATTGTTTCATGCCCCAGCATCATGGCATAAAGGAAAACTTCCAGTTGATTTCTCACTGGATCTGCTCTTTATTTTTCTCAACTCAAGGAAGATGATAAATCTGAGATGCCTGGCAAACTTTCAAATTGTGACATAATGGTGGGCAGACTTGGTCAAGGCTGAACTATAATGCTTTGCGCTCATATGAGGGGCAACACAGGGGTTGGCCTTTTCCCCATTCAGAAAACCTCAGAGTTGAGGCAAGTTTGTTGGTCATTGAAATCTTCCAATGCTATTTGGCTTCAAGTGGAAAATAGGCAAGGTAAAAAAGACAAACACCCTGCCCCTTTAGCCCAGTGCAGCAGAAGAGCCCAGCTGCAAAAGACAGAGAGAGAGAGAGAGAGAGAGAGAGAGAGAGAGAGAGAGAGAGAAAGAGGGCCTCTTTGAGGCTCCTAGATGAAAATTGAAGCCCAATGGAAAAGTGAAGAAAATCTCGGCAATAAAGACACACCACACCACCATAGTTGGTAAATTGGAGGGACCAGCACCTCACATTGGAACCTGGTCTAACCTCAGGGGAAAGACAGCTGGAACCTTCAGCAGAACCCTGCAGAGTTCAACCCAGCAGGAGGTCAGAGATCTCAACTTAGGCCTTGCAGCCAGAAATCTGCCTGAACCTCAGGGGACAGCTACTGGCTTGCTGAGACTAATTAACTTAGATCTGCACACTCCTGCCCACCCTGTCTATTGTGTCAACAGAGGCATACCTTGAAGGAGGCCCTCTATTTCAATTTCTATTTTTTATTTTTTTATTTTTTTGGTACTGGGGATTGAACTTGGGTCCTTGCACTTACAAGGCAGGCCACCGAATCGCTGAGCTAAATCCCTGGCTGTATTTTTTATTTTTAAAGTAATATTTTCTCTTATTTTTAAATATTTAAAAATTTTTATCTATCATTTTCTTTTCTTTTCTCAAATTGTTTTTTTATCTTCTTTTTTATCTTCTTTTCTCTCTCCCACCTTGATCTTCATTTCTCTCCTTTTTTGTTCATGTCCCTATACTAATTCAAATTTCTTTCCTTTCTTCGTCTTTTATTCTTTTTTTCCTTCTCTCAATTGCCATTAGTTTTAAAAGAAAGTGATTACAGTCACTAGCCTCCCTTTTGCTGTTAGTTTGTTCTGTTCTTGTGTATATTTTGTTCTGTCTTCTCCTCTTCTCTTCAACAGATTCCTTGACTTTCTGTGATGTTCCTGTGTCCTCTGATCTCACTTCTAACCTTTCTCTATCCTATCTATTTATCTCTCCCTTCCCAAACTGAAGGGAGTCAAGTTGCTATATTGAAGAGGTTATTCACTATAAACATATTTTGGGCTGATCCTAGATTTTGATTTCATTCACATAGTTAAAGGTGACAGATTAATAACTGCCACAAATTGTCCTTTTCTAAATTTTGCTTGATGTTATTGTGTTGCTGATTTTATCACTTTGGGCTAAGGTGTTGTGATTGATCTAATCAACTGTCCTTCATGGTATAAAGAAAATGAGATTGTCTCAGAGTCATCAGAGACTCAAAGCCTAAAGACTAGCTATATCTGGAAGATCAAAGTATCAATCCAGGAATTAAACCAAGGACAGTACCAACAACAAAAATAGAAATGATAAGACATTTAAACAAGGCACAAACTCAGACTTTCACCTCACCAAAGGTAAATTCTGGGGGAAAAAGAGGTGGAAAAATCTGACAGTCAACCACATGGACACCCTGAACCGAAAGCATAGGAAGTGACAAAACAGATAAATAAGGCTTTAGAAAAATTCAAAGCAGAAATTATTTCTCAGATAACCACAGAGATGGTGAGAAGAATAAAAGACATGATTTAAAAAACAGATGAGCTCAGGATCATGATGGAAATCATGAATGCCCAGCATAGGAAAGAAATGCAAACCTTGAATGCCAAACATAGAAAAGAAATGGAATCAATGAAGCAGATTCAGATGTCCAAGAGATTAAAAACTCTATTGAGAGCATTCACAGCAGAATGAATGAATGTGAAGATGGAATTTCAGATATGGAAGATAGGATTACAGTCAGTGACCATGAAAAGAGGGATCTCTTGAAAACAGTAAGGGATCATGAGAAATCAACCAACAACTCTTAGATGATGCAAAGAAGAATAATATAAGACAGATAGGAATCCATGAAGTATCAGGAGAAAATACAAATGCCATAAAAAAACTGCTCACAGAATTAATGACAGAAAACTTCCCAAACAGAGCAAAATAAGTTGACATGCAGATAAGTGAGGTATACAGGACTCCAAATAGCCATGATAAAAAAAATCTACACCCAGAAATATAATAATCAAGATGCCAGAAACCCAACAGAAGAAGAAAATACTACAAGCAGTTAGAGAAAAGAAACCAATCAAATGTAAAGAAAGCCCATCAGAATCAGGGAAGACTTTTCAACACAAACCTTTAAGTCATGGAGAGCCTGGAGTGAGGTATTTCAAGTCCTAAAAGAAAACAATTTACAACCTAGACTAATGTATCCTGCAAAACTATCTTTCACAACTGATGGGGAAATAAGATACTTCCATGAAAAAGAACACCTGAGAAATTTCATGAACACCAAACCAGCACTCCAAAGACTTTTAAACAATATCCTGGAAAAGGTAATGAATGCCACAACTCCATAAGGGCCAACAGAGCAAATATACCAGGCAAGGCAAGAAATTAAAGGGAGAGAGGGAAAAATGAAAAATAAAAGAACCCAAAACAAGAAAATAACATGACAATGAAAAGTCAATATATAACAGTTTTAGCCATCAATGTTAATGCCCTCAATTCACCAAAGAGAAGAAACAGGCTGGCTCAATGGATTAAGAAGCAAAATCCAATAATATGCTGTATACAACAAACCCACTTAATCCACAAAGAAATGCATATACTGAGAGTAAAAGGAAGGAAAACAGTTCTCCATGTTACAAGAACCCAGAAAAAAGTGGGGGTATCTATCTTATTTGCAGATAGAGTGATTTCAAACCAAAACTAATTAAGAGAGACAAAGAAGGTCACTACATCCTTATAAAGGGAACAATCCAAGAAGAAGAAATGACAATCATAAATATATATGCACTGAATACTAATGCCCCCACCTATACAAAACAAATATTAATGGATATGAAAAATGAAATAAGCAGTAATACAGTTGTAGTGGGGGACCTCAATACTCCACTGATACAAATAGACCAATCACCTAGACAAAAAATCAACAAGGAAATAATAGAACTGAACCAAGTCTTTGAACAAATGGACTCAGTAGATGTTGACAGAGTGTTTCACCCCACAAAATCAGAATATACATTCTTTTTGGAAACACACAGTACATTCTCCAAAACAGATCAAATGTTAGTTCATAGAACATGCTTAAGTAAATGCAAAGGAAATAAAGTTATTCCCTGTATATCATCAGACCATAGTGCAATTAAACTGGAGATCAATAGCCTAAGAAATCAGAAGAACTTTATAAACACATGAAAATTGAATAACACACTGCTAACCAACCACTGGGTCACACAGGAAACAAAGTAGAAATAAGATAGTTTCTACAACTAAATGATAATGCAAATACAACACACAGGAATCTATGGGACATAATGAAAGCAATTCTACAAGGGAAATTCATAGCAGTAAATGCCCATACTAGGAAAACAGAGTGAGCTCAGATGAAGAACCTAATACTCAACCTTAAACTCCTAGAAAAAGAAGAGCAAGACAAACCAAAAGTTCATACAAGGGAGGAAATTATGAAGATCTGAGCAGAAATTAAGGCAATGGAGACTAAGAGAACAATACAAAAAAATCAATGAATTGAAGAGTTGGTTTTTCAAAATAATAAATAAAATGGACAAAACCTTAGCGAACCTTATCAAAAAAGGAAAGAAAAGCCTCAAATTCATGCAATTAGGAATGAAAAAGGTGACATCAAAACAGATCCACCAGACATCCAGAGGATCATCAATTCTACTTCATAAAACTATACTCTAATAAAATGCAAAATACAGAAGAAACAGACAGATTTCTAGATATATATGAACTTCCAAAGTTGAACAAAGGAGATAGAAAAAGTCTAATCGCCACAATTACAATCAGTGAAATTGAAAATGTAATTAAAACATTACCAACAAAGAAAAGCCGAGGTCCTGATCCCTTCACTGCTGATTTCTGAAAGACATTTAGAGAAGAACTATTGCCACTACTCTTTAAACTTTTCAATGAAATTGAAGGGGAAACAATACTTCCAAATTCATTCCTGGAAGTAAGTGTTACTTTGATTTCAAAACCAGGGAGAGACCCAAACAAAAAAGAGAACTACACGCCAATCTCCCTAATGAACATAGATGCAAAAATCCTCAATAAGATACTGGCAAACAGAGCACAGAAGATCATCAAGATCATACACGTGACCAAGTCATATTTATCCCAGTGATGCAAGGATGGTTCAACATATGTAAGCCAATAAATGTAATACACTATATTAGCATAGTCAAGGACTAAAACTATATGATCATCTCAATAGATGCAGAAAAAGCATTCGACAAAATACAACACCCATTTATGATTAAAAACCCTATAGAATATTGTAATAGATGGTCTTTATCTCAACCTGATAAAGACTATCTATGAAAAACCAACAGCCAATATCATACTAAATGGTCAAAAACTGAAAACCTTCACATTAAAATCAGGAAGAAGACAAGGATGCCCACTATCACCACTCCTATTCACCAGTTTTGGAACATTAGCCACAGTAATTAGACAAGAGAAAGAGATAAAAGGAATAAAGATAGGAACAGAAGAAGTTAAACTATCCTTATCTGCTGATGATATGATATTCTACATAGAAGAACCAAAAAATTCTGCCAAAAGACTTAATTGACAGATACAGTAGAGTAGGTGGATACAAGGTCAACACTCAAAAATCAATAGCCTTCTTGCACACAAATAACAGACTCACTGAGAGAGAAAGTAGGGAAACAATTCCTTTCACAATAACATCCAAAAAAAAAAAAAAGAAATATCTAGGACTCAATCTAATGAAGGAAATAAAAGACTGCTGCACTGAAAGCGATAGCACTCTGAAAAGGGTATCAGAAAATGGAAAAACATCCCTTGCTCCTGGGTAGGAAAAATCAACATAGAGAAAATGGCCATACTTCCAAAAGTTCTATACAGGTTCAATGCAACAGTGATTGAAATCCTAACAGTATATTTCACAGAACTTCAGAAAATAATCCAAAAATTCATTTGGAACCAGAAGAGACTTAGATAGCAAAAGCCATTCAATGCAACAGAGACATGGCTAGGGTTATCACAATTTCCAACTTGAAACTATACTACAAAGCCACTGTGATAAAAACAGCATGGAACTGGTTAAGAAACAGAACTGAGCATCAGTGGAATAGATTAGAAGATGCAGAAACAATACCAGACACACTGTTACCTCATCTTTGACAAAGAAGCCAACCATCCTCACTAGAGGAAAGATAACCTCTTTAATAGATGGTGTGGGAAAAACAGGATTTCAACTTGCCAAAGATTAAAACTAGACCCTTATCTTTCACCATACACTAAACTAAAATCCAAGTGGATCAAAAATATAAACATTAAAACAGAAACATTAAACTTGTTGAAAGATAAATTAGTTAGAACTCTTGAAGACACTGGCATAGGACAAGCTTAATGAACAAATCCTCAGGAGCATGAGAAGTTGCACAAAGAATCAAAAACTGGGATCCATTGTAATAAAAAGTTTTTGCAGTGCAAGAGAAACTACCAACAGAACTAAGAGACAAACTACAAAGTGGGAAAGCATTTTTACCAGCTACTCCTCAGACAAAGGACTACTATCTAGAATATGTAAAGAACTAAAAATAGAAAAATCAGACCCCCAAATACAAAGACCTGGTTAAAAAATGGGCATCTGAAATGAACACACAATTTTTAGACAAACAAGTAAAAGCCACAAATATATGAAAAAATTTTCAACATCACTGTTGATTTGAGAGATGCAGATGAAAACAACACTGAAATACCATCTTATCCCAGAAAGCAAGGCTGTTATCAAAAAATCAACTAATAACAAATGCTGGCAGGGATGTGGGGAGAAGGGAACCCTTCTTCATTCGTGGAAGTACAGATTGGTGCAACCACTATGGAAATCAATATGGACACACCTCAAACAACTAGGATTAGAGCTCCCATTTGACCCAACTATACCTCTCCTGGATATCTTTCCAAAAGAATTCAAAGAATCATACCATAGTGATATATGCTCACCCATGTTTATAGCAGCACAGTTTGTAATAGGTAAAGCTTGGAAACATCCCATTTGCCCATCAACTGGAGACTGGATAAAGAAGATGTGGTTTTTCTATAACTTGGAGTATGATTCAGCCATAAAGAATGAGAAACTAGAGAAATTTATAGCCGAATGTACGCATATTTAGGTTATACTATTAAATGAAATAAATAGGACACACTTGAGTAAATACCAAATAGTTTCTCTGGTGTGAAAAACTAAAAGCATAAAGAAGTTTCAAATGGTATAACTGATAGTGTGAACTAGGAAGAAAATGGCTAAACTGGAAGCGGGAGGGGAGGGAAAAGGAATAAGGGAAAAGAAAAAAATAGGAAAAAATGGAAACAAAGTCTTTGTAAATAGGGAAGGGTGGAGGGGTGAAGGGAGGGCATGGGTATGGGTTAAAAATAAGAAGCAAGACATATCATGTGAAGGTACAAGATCCCAATGATAAATGTGAGTGTACTGTTTGCTTTTATGTTATGGAGATGACCATTTCCATACCAGACCTGCCTAGACACAAGAGTAAGTCTAATAGGCAGGCACATGACCTGAATTAGCCATGAATCAGCATCCTTACCAAGACGCTTTTGACATCACTTGAGATAGAGGTGAAGTATGCTTTTTTTTTTTTTTTTTCTGCTCAAACTGAGAGGCTTAAGACTATTTCCTTTAATATATAGGAGTGTGGAAGATGAAGAGACCAAAGCCAAAAGAAACAGACAAAAAGGGAGGAATGAGATTGTGAGATAGTGTTAATAATGGTTAATCTTTAGTCAACCACGAAGGACATTTCAACCCTTACATTTTGTGCATTGGTCACATCAATCTTCATGTTCTTAAAATGTTGTGAATGAGACCTTTGTCCCCTGGAACAAGAATCCCAACAAAAACATATAGTGAAGTCCAAGAGGAGAATCAGCTGGAGGGGCTGAGGATGCCCAGATAAAGGGAGAAACCAGCAAGCTGGACAGAAACACCAAAGAAATATGAGACAATAAAGAAATGGGTTTGTAAAGAACAGCATGATTGTGCCTTTGCACAGAAATGATGATAATCTCCCATGGAATATGGAGAATACATCTGCTACTTAAGAGTTTATGCTTAAAATCCAGGGTTAGAGCTTCCTTAGCTCTAGCTTAAGACTTTGATTCCTATCAGATGCAAGAATACATAGTAGGAAAATCCTTTAACATCTCCTAAATCAACCATACTCCATCTGGAAGAAAGTACAGAACCCTTTCTAAGAATATGTTGGGTAACCCGCAGAGGGGAAAGAGGCCTTGAGGAACTTGGCCCCAGGTGGAAGGATGACAGCCGTGTGTGTAAGGCACAACACAAAGGCTGGTGGTGCCCGGGACTACCTTTGCCTACTGCCCTTCACTGTTTTGTTTGGCCATGGCCCTGAGGAGTTCATGAGTCACTCTGTATGCCAAGGAAAATGACCTCAGTGAGAAACATCATTGACTATTTCTAGGCAACAAAATTTCTAAATAAAGCAAATATGACTCTGTGCCTTTGCAAAGTAGCTTCTCCAATTCTTATGACTGATGAAGTAAAGTCTCTGTTAGTGTCTCAGGTATCCAATGCCAACCAAGATGTTCCCAATCACCATCGTTAATTCTGCTCTCTTAGAAAACGTTGGGCCTTTTAACATTTGTTTGAACACCTGTAGAGGGTGTTGGAGGCATGTCAGCAAATCAATAAGCTTAAAATATTTTAGTTGTGGCATGTACTTTGCCACAGACATCAAATACACAAACTCTTAGAATCTATACATATGGGTGATATGTTCTGAAGTTTTCCTAGAATATGTTTGTTCTCTATAATAATGTCATATGTTGCAAAAAAGTAGAAATTCTACAAGGCACTAGTAACTTAAATGGAGGAGAACTTTTGGCTCTTTGGAAGACTAGGGTGAAGATGTGACTCAAGCATGCCACTGATAAAGCATCTGACTATGCCCCTGGATTCACTGTTGTTTCTTTAAATGTGTTCCTGTGTCTTATTCCAAGATCTATGGAGCCTCCATGCTGTCTTAGTCTCATCCCTTCTCCAATCCTGCCTTTTACCCTGCATTATTCATGCAGTCATTCAGTAATTGTTTCTCCAGCATCTACTCTATGTAGAGCCTTCTGCTGAACAAGCTTTCTGCCTGGGAAAGTGTGTCAGACACATTCTGTCCTCAGCCAGGGAGGGCAGGGTGGGAGGAGTGGTGTCCCAGCACAGCAGAGGGCCACGTGTTCATGCCACAAATAAAATCCTTCTCAAATGCTGGCAGGATGAGAACAATATGAGGAGACACCATGTGTAGCCACCTGAGGTACACAGGAGAGGAGTTTCTTGGTGGGAGAAACAGTAGAAGCACAGGCTCAGGGAGAGAAGGAGAAGACAGGTGTGGGTAGGGAAGAGGGTGCAGCAGTATCTTGAAGCTGGAGAAATGAGATGTGGTTTCCTGGTGTGGCTGAAAGGCTGGCTGGGTCGGATGTAGGTTGCTCTGATGGCTAAGATGAAACATACATACATATGTGTGTGTGTGTGTGTGTGTGTGTGTGTGTGGTCACAAGATTTTGGAGTGCAATAAAATTCATTAAAGTATTCCGGGACACTGTGGCAGGAAGTTGGACTGTGTCAACTTGATTGGCTTGACATCCATCCAGACAACTGGTAGAACACACTTCTTGGGTATGTTTGAGTGGGTCAACAGCAGGCTGACTTTGGAAACTCTATTGCCCCTTTCTCTCTGCTCTGCTTCCCAGCTGCCATGAGCAAAGCAGCTTTGCTCTACTAAGCCCTTCTGCCATGATGTTCTTGCACTGGGGTCAGCCAGCCAGGGACTGATCCCCTGAAACTATGAGCCAAATTAAGACTTTGCCTCTTTAAGTTGTGGGCATCTGGTATTGTGTTTCAGCAATGGAAAAGCAACTAATCCATCCTCCTAGAAAGAAGTCCCTCATGTGGGTGGTTTCTCCTATAAAAATATGTTTGACAGGTTTTTCCTAAACCACATTTATTCCCTTGGGAACTTACTAGAAATACAGCTTGCTAGGCCCACCAGATACTCTGTGATCTACTAGACAAGAAATCCTAGGAGTGGCCTCCCCTAATCTCATTAATGCCAGCATCTCTTCTAATTTTTCTCATATTCTTGTGAATTTCTTTGTTGGAAAGCAGTTAAATTCACTGGTATACTTTCTACCCCATCTAGATCATAAGTCCCTGGAGGGCAGGCTCTATTTCTTATTTATATCATGGACCACGGTACATAGTACTTAACACAGTCTCTTCTAGGCTGTAATAGTGACTGATATGTTCAATGTCAAAGACTCTTAGGCTCCCACCTTTCATATGTAGAGTTAAACAGCAAATCAGTGCTTCACAGAATTATGAAACCATCGGGCGAGTTTTAAAGTGTACTTCTTCAAAACCTAAAGAATTGAGTCTATGGGGTTGAAATGACATTCTGGGATGTAAGAGTTCATGATGGGCTTCTTTCCAGGGCTGAGTTAGAAGGTAGCTGATAAGAGAGGGCAAAGGGTTGCTGGTGAGACCACAATGGTGTACACTACTGGGCACTGCCATGACTAGGTTGTCAAGGCCTGAAAAGCACAACTTATCCCCACTCAGTGGAACCATTAACAATGATTTATCTTCATAATGAAAAGAGAAGGCTTGAGGAAGACAGATGCCCACACAGCCCAACTTAAGAACAGCTCTTTTGGGAGACAGTTCCTAATGCTGGGCCATTTTTTTCTTCTCAAGAATGTCATCTCCACAAAACAAAATAATGGAAGGCTCAGATGGAACAAAGTACTGGGGGGATTCTACCTGGAGAGGATTCTGGGGGAAGGTGGATCCCAAGTGCTCAGCTGTGAAGGACAGTATTCCAGAGGCCATACTCTGATGGTAGAATGTGGAGAAATGGTCGCATAAAAAAAGTACAAAAAATAATGATTTTCTTGGTAAGGACAATTATTGACCCAGATGCAGGCTGTTCATTGATTCTTTCCCAACCCTCATGTCCCCAGGGAGGTCTTTTTTGTTGTTGTTGTTTTTTGAGACAGGGCCTTACTATGTAGTTGAGACTGACCTGGAACTCACTATGTAGCCCATGCTGGTCTCGAACTCATAGTGATCCTCCTGCCTCAGCCCCTAGGGAGGTCTTTAAAATCAGGGTGGCTCCTGGAAAACCAAGATGGTTTGTACCAGAGTCAGGGAATGGACTTTTCAGGCCAGGCCATGCATAAAAGACATTATACTGAGTGATGTCAAGAGTATTAAACAGAGGAGAGAGAAGATAAAGGTGTTCAGTATGCTCAAGGAATACAATTTGTGTTTTCTGAATTTTCTTTGAGACAGGGAGGCACAGAGAACTGCTTATGTATGTGAAAGTCACAAGCAATGAGTAAGTGAAGGGTGTGGCTGTGTTACAGTAAAACTTTATTTACAAAACACAGGTCATGGGCTGGATTTGGTCTGCAGCAGCAGTTTGTCAGGTGTGGAGGAAAAGCAGCCGGGTTTAGAGTTAAAGAGTGTTCATTTCTGTCTGGCTCCACCACTCACCAGTTGGCAAATGGCTCTGCTTCTCTGAACCTCACTTTCCTTATCTACAAAGTGGGGAGATCCTGTGTAGCCAGGTTTAGGAGGTACACAGCATTGAGCCCCACACCTTATATATAAAAGGTTCCTCTCGAGTCACAGTTATAAAGACATTGCATCCAAAGAAAATAATCACCCCTGAAGCTTGCATACAATGTGTACATCCTCATAGGAGGACTCTGAGCGCTCAAATCACAGGCAGGCAAATTCAAGATTATCTTTAGGTTGCATGAAACAGAACTGGTTTGAACAGATGACAGAGAAGTATTTATTTTAAGCAATACTCTCAATTTTAACCTGACTGGCTCCAGGGTCTTAACAGATACTCTGGCTCATCCCTGCTCCTTTCTGCCCCACATGCAGCCCTTGAGTGACCACTGCAGTCCCTCTGGTGAGAATTAGCCTGCCCATGGCTCAGTAGGTTAGGCTTGGTGTAAATGAAGAGGAAATGCTCCCAGTCACTCAGGGGCAGTCCAGCTGGTGTGCAACCTCTAACCCCTATTTCACTATGTGTCCTCAGGGATATTAGCTGAATTTGAAACATTCTGTTCATCAATAAATGCAAAAAGCTCATGTGGATATCACAAAGGACATGGCCTTATCTTTGCATCCAGTAGTAAGCCTTAGCAAATCTGTCTAGTTACTTTTTTGCATTGCTGAGACCAAATATCTGACAACCACAAGTTAAAGGGGGAAAGGTTTATTTCAGCTCAGGGTTTGTAGAGATTTAGTCCACAGGTGGCTTATTCCAAGCCAGGCCAGAGAAACGATTCATGGAGTGGCAGGCAGAAGGCAAGGAAGCAGCAAAGCAGCAAGCAGCAAGCCTGCCTTTCCCTTTTACTCCACCCAGGCTACAAACCTTTAGGTTGGTGCTACTCATACCCAGAGTGTGGTTTCTATCTTCAGTAAATCCATTCAGTTATATCAAGAGCTATGCTAATTCCTATCAGTAGACTAATTTAGCACCACACCCTTGATCCCAGTATCTCATCCTTTATTTACTTTCACACTCTAGATCCAGCCACTCCTGAAAGGCCCCACCTATGACTGCACAAGGCTTTGAGGGGATGTCTAGATATAAGCTATAATAAAGGCCTTTCTCTTCTCTGTTTCACCAGTGTGAGTCTGATGCTGAACCAAAGGGCCAGAGCCATGCTTGAGCACTAAGGTCCTTGCAACTCCCGATTTGTAAGATGCCATTTCACACCCAACAAGGGCAAGCTTGTGGTACATCACAGCACCAGGTGAGAATCGTGGGCTGAGAAAATGGAACAGTTTGTTGCAGAATGGCTCTTGCTCATGCTTTGACTCCTCTCAGTTAAAGTTCTGGGATGCAACCACTGATAACATGATGCCTGCTCCCTGCACTGATTGCTGAGCAGCTCTTAGAGAGGCTTTGGTACATCATGATGAATTCTGCAGCAATGATCAAAATAATGGGGCCTTTGAGCTTGGGAAACTCCATGTTTGTGAAAACTGGGACATTTGCTCTGCAGATCCCAGGGTTGAGGTGCAGGGTGATGTGTTGTTGGCTGTGCCTCTGGCTTTGTGTTTCTCTGTCTACTTCACATTGTTCACACTGTGCTCTCTGGGGACTGCTGCCTGTCACCTCTCCCAGGGTATGTGATAGCCTTCTAAGACTCTGCCCTCCCAGGCTCTCCTCACAGAGCCTGCTCATTTCGAAGTGCAAAGGTGATCTCATCATTTGCCTGCTTAAAACCTCCTGTGGCTCAGCACTGCATTTGGCAGGCAGAGAGTAGCCTCTTGACCATGCTTTTTTCACTTCCCCCTCCTGCACAGAGATCCTAAATGGGCTTAGCCTCTGTACCCCACGATCTCACCCCACCAAGAACTTCTCAGTGTTTGAATTCCACTCTGGTGCCTGCAGAGCTGCTTTTCCTCCCACCTGTGACTAATACTTTCCTGCTGCCCTGGTCGTTAGTCAAATTGAAGCTTGGAAGCCTCTGCTCTTGATAACCTCTACCTGACCTGCAGCCTTGCCCAAAAGTCAGGGTCACTGTACCCATTCTCCCAAGCTAGTGTGAACTGGGCCATAATGAATGGCTTGTGTCTTCTTCATTTACTATTTTATCTCTAGAGCCTGCTCTGACCAAGCATGTACTAGCTATTGGAAAAAGTATCTGTTTAATTTATGACTGATGATCAAAATGATCAAAGGAAAGAAACAGCCTCTAAAATCAGTAGCTCCTAACTCTCACAGTGTAACAAAATTTATGACTTGCCTTGGTCCAATTCTGTTGCTGCAGTGGGTGGTAGAAGTGGATCATATTTTATCCAGGTCCCCAGAGGAGCGAATGTGCACCTGGTGCTAAGAAGCGCACAGGGGAGAGGAGTGCGATTCCTGGGAAAGGAGAGGAGCCACTCCTGCCCTCAGTGCTGTCCAGTGAGATTTACAGATGCCACTGGACAAGCTGAGACCTTAGCTCACTGTTGCCCATAGTTCCCCTCTAGTATAAACAACATCAGTGTCCTGACCACTGGGGACAGGACAGGGCCCTTGCCTCCTCTCAGCCTAGCTCCCTCAGATGCCACCTCCACTGGGGGTCAGGAATCCATGACCACCATGCTGAAGGCGTCTGCCTAGTTGGGTCAGGCTACTCTTTGACAATGGCAGCTAATGTTTCCCAAGGTTGCTCTGGACTCAATGTTCCCAGACACTTGCTTGGGGCTGGGCTACTGAGCAGTCAGGCTTATGCCTGCAGGCAGGCAGGCTGGTAGTGTTCAGGCAGGGCTGGGTTCCCAGGGAGGCCATCATGAGAAAGAACTGAGGTGACTTTTCCAGAATCCCCTGGGCGCAGAGGATGGTGTCACTTTAGAGGGAAAGGAGCTACCACAGCTTTGCTCTGCCTTTGAGCTTCTCAAGAAACAGAACAGAAGGGCAGTGGGTAGCGCTGCTCAGGCAGCTTTCAGCCTCCTGAGAATATGACTGTAAACCAAATGCAGGGCTTTAAGGGCTCTGAAATAACTCATTATGTAACATCTAATCCTGCAGTTCAGCACAGGTGCTAACCAGGGAATGTTCTGTTTCAAAGACTTAACAACTGCCCTGCTCCTCCCCAGAAGGAAGTTTTAATTTAAGGTGTAAGGTATTTTTTTAGCCTGTAAAAATAAATAAACCTTTCAGCCAGTGATTCAACTGAAAATCAATTAAGGCTGGGTTTGCTGGAGAAGAGTGAGAAGTAAGCAACATCCTTCTCCAGTCCTTTTGTGTCCTCAGGGCGGGAGGCCCATCCAGAAAAAGAGCCAGAGAGGTGAGGTTTGGGATCACTGCTTTCTCCTGCCCTTGAGGAAAGTGAGATCGGGAGGCAAACAGCTGTGTGACAAACTGCTTTTCCCTACTGAAACAGGAGCCAAATTAATGTGGCAATCAGGCTAAATTTGCTGGTTAGCTAATTGAAGGCCTGGGTTGGACAACAGGAAGCTACTCTCACCAGCCTCTGATGGACTCTGCCTGAGGCAAAGAGAAATCAGAGCAAATCTCATTAGTGAGTGGCATTTAATCCACGTCTTTAAATAAACAACATGTCATGCAAGTCAGTCAAAACACGGGACCGTGGGGGTGTGGGGATTTTCTTGTAGACTTACTCCCACAGGATTGGGGTGGTAGAAGGACTACATATTTTGAATGATCTTGCTATTTTGTTCATTTTCTAATGCTTGTTTGCAAAATTTATCCATATTTTGCCAAATATAGTGGTGGATAGCAAAATGTTTTGGAATTTGCCAAAAAAAAAAAAAAAAAAAGACCTCTCAACTAGAAAAGTTTCCCATACATACTGGAGCAAGCAGCTAGTGGGATGCTGGTCCCCTGAAGATTCATGCACTGGATAATGAGGGTGGGGGAATGATGGACTGACTGACCTTATAGGGAGCTCCCCCAGAATCAGGAAGGGAGTTTCAATAAGGAAGAAACAGCCTGGATGGAGTTTTCTTTTTTTTTTTTTTCAGTTACAAAATATGGTACCAAAATACAAGTTGCTGAAAATGATAAATTACTTTCCTACTGTCTTTGCTAGTGGCTAAGTGGTACTCACAGGCACACAGCCTTGGTCTGATCACTGCCCCATCTCTACTCCAACCACTGATCAAGCCTGGGTAAAGGACCATATGGTCACCCTGCTGACCTCCCTTCCTGTCTCAGCCTCTGTGCAGATTAGGACTTTACCTTTGAGCTGCAAGCATCTAATATCAGTTTTATAAGCATATATAGACTGAGTTAACGAAGGAGCTACAAGAAAGATGCAGAAGGAGTATTGGTGGGTCCTCGTACATCAGCTTCCAAAGATTCTAAGATTAGTCACTACTAAGAAATAAATGTCTCAGGTCTCATTTTGAGGCTAAAACCTGAATCCCTGCACACTCAGATCTCTCAGCTTGTTTCGTAGTCACTGTTAAATAGTGACAAATGAAATGGGACAATCCGGCCCTCTGGAAGGCAGATTTAATAAACTTTTCATAAGCAGACTGTTCAGATGGGACCACAAGGGACATGGAGTAGAAAAAGCAATGCTTAGCTTCCACAAACTAGCTCTTCCACCAGGCCAGGCTGCAGAGTCCAGAGGAAACCAGGGACTACACCAAGTCAGTCTCCTGGGCCAGCGGGAGCACCCCATGTGCAGCTGCTGGTGGACACTTGTTTGCAGACAGACGGCGAGGGGAGGTGGCCACACAGCTGAACGTCAGAGCTCACTGGTCAAAACTGGCAGACAGCATGCTTCAGTATCCACGAGAGTTTGCTTCTTGGATCTCTACAGACACTGACATTCGAAGATGCCTGGGGTCCTTTGTGTAAAATGGCATAGTATTTGCATACAACTTACTGACATCCTCCCATGTTCTTTAAATCATCTCTAGATGACTTATAATCCCTAACAAAACAAACTGCTATGCAAATAGTTGTCATAATATGTTGTCTTGGGAATAATGACAAGAAGAAAACACTGTACATGCTCAGCAGAGAAGAAAAGAATCTTTTGGGATAGTATTTGATCTGAGATGGGCTGAATCTGTGGATGTGGGGCCTGCAGATACAGAGGGCTGACTGAATAAAAAATACTGTTCTTGACAACCTTTGTCAATACGTTCATCCATTTAGCAAACATCAGACTCATGACAGAAGTGGTCCATCTTTTGTTGAGACACTGAGATTACCCTGGTGATTTTTGAATAAATTCATGTGAATTATAGAAAGCACATCTTAAGAACAAATACATCCTGATTTTATAAATTTGCCCAGTGACTATCAGTTTCTAGTGTTGCATCAGAAGTTTCAGAAGTATAATTGGTCCTGCATTTGCTCAGCTGACATTTATCAAGCACCTAATGTAGTCATAGCTGGTTATGGTGGCGAGGTGTTGGTCACGCAAAAAAACAGACCCAGTGCCCATCCCTGGTCCCTGAGAAACCCAAAAGCAATTGATATGTAAACAATCAGGCTTCTAATTGCTCTTATGGGGTGGGCTGTTAGCACTGTTATTTTATTTTTTTGCTCATATAAATGTATTTCTATTCTTATCCCAATCACATTTCTCACAGTGTACTGAAATTATTTATTTACTTATCTCTCCAGGAGGACCTTGAGTCCTTTAAAGCAAGAGACTATGCCTCTTATTTTTTTACTAATACATTTTAAAATCCATCATACCTAGAAACCCTCTCCCTCTAGTCAGCAAACTGTAAAGCCAATGAGATTGTATTTCTAAAGATACATGTTTAAAAAATGATTTCTAGCAAGTCACTGTGCTGGCCAGGGTCGAATCCCAGTAACACTGTAAGCAGAAGGACAGAGGGTTGATAGTGGAGCAATGATAGATTAACTCTGGTTAACACCCTGCTCTTTCCGATGTCCTGCTGTATTTCTCCCAGATAGTTGAAAATTAGGCCATCTCATAAATCCCCAGGCCTTTGCTTTTCCACGGCCAGTCATTACAATGTCCCAGAGCAGAGAGCACTTTCCAAAGTAAAGTGACTGTGAGTTGTTTATTATCTTTATAGGAGAACCTTTCACTCATCATAGCGGAAAGCTCAGCCAATGAAAACAGTACAAAGTGTCCTAATTCTGCAAAATCCGGACTAACACTTGGTAGTTTGGAGCTAAGGAGCTCAAAGAGATTTGAAATGCTTCTTGTGTTTCTTCACACATTGCCTTGCACTTCTAGTTCACTGGCCGTGCATTGCACACCTGTGAAGTGAGCTGTTCCTGTGGTTTCCAAAAGCCACCGTGCTTGCCCAACTTTCACCTGAATGTGACCCCTTCTACACTGATGTATGTAATGCAGGAAACAGCATAGACATCATTCACATGACACAAATACACACCATTCTTCTTACCCATGGCCATGGTAGATATCACTGAACTATCATAGCACTTTTTCCTTCTGCTGCTGAACCAGGATTCTGCCTGTGAGGAACCATTACCAATTAACTGGATTTGGCATTCATCCACTGGAATGACACCCATCCTCCATCTCTGATCTTTGTGAGCACCAGCTTATCTTAGTTAATGCACAGGATTGGTCAATGACTTTGGATTGCATTTTCTTAAAAGTCTTAATGTCCATTAAAACAAACTTCCTTGATGATTAGTCCAAGGCTTTTTGGGACTAGAATTTGTGTTCAACTTTGTGTCATCATGAAAGTTGTTCAGTCTAGCAGCTAAACAATATTGCTACATAACTCACCATCTTAGTTACTGAAGCCCATACAAACATCTCTGAAAAAGGTGTAGAGTTTGTGATAAGGACACAGGCATAAGACCTAAAACAGTACCAAGCACTCAAAAGGAGCTGACAATGCTGTAGTCAGTGGGCAGATAGAGGTCAAATTATAGATCTTCTGATGTTTAGCACAACCACCTTTTAAGTTTTCCCAGATTTCAATGGCTTTGTGACTCTAGAAAAAATTCTATCATCAATCTTTAGGATTTTTCTTATTATTTCAGTGAATTAGATTTTTTTTTTTTTTTTTGGTTTTTTGAGACAGGGTCTCACTATGTAGTTGAAATTGACCTGGAACTCACTATGTAGCCCAGGCTGGTCTCGAACTCACAGCAATCCTCCTGCCTCAGCCTCCGAGTGCTGGGATTACAGGCATGCGCCACCACTCCCCACCTGAAATCGATTTTTTAAAGAAGTAATGCTTATTATTTGTGTAACAAAAATATAGTTGCTACTAAGAAAAATAAAATGTTGTGCAAAAGAATAGAACTGGTGTTAGAGCTCAGTTATACAGTCATGCATCTCTAAAGATGGGCTGTAAATGACAGCAGTACCAGAGATTACATCATCTAATGATACTGTAGCATCTTAATTTGTGTAAGTACATTCTATGATGTTCACACAAGAATGAGATCACCTAATGGCACATTTTTTTTGGATTGTGTCCATATCATTAAGCAACATAGAACTATGTTGCTAAGGATAGTCAATGTGCTAGGTTTGTTATTTAAAGAACTTAAGTGTGAAAGAACAAAGTAAAGAAAAAAACATGCATCATGTAAACTGGAAACCGTAACAAGCTTCAAAAAAAATGTTAAGCTACACTATGGCAGTTCTCAAGTTTTTCCTTAAAGCAAGTATTTATGTTTTGTTGAACCTCATCATATACCTCATTTTTGAATGAGGAAATATACTTCTATACTAAAAACAAAGACAATACCCACTCTCTTGCCACCCATTTAGGGGGAGTCAGAAGGTTAAGTGTGATGGGCACGTGGAAAACATTTTTTCTCTGCTAGAACTAAGAGCACAACAAATTTATTTACTGGGTACCCACTAAATACAGGCACAGTGCTCTTGGTTATCTTTAAACTCATTCTGTCTTCACCACAGTCCACCAAATACAGATTACCCATTTCTCTCGGGCCCAGAAACTTAGGCTGGGGGAATTTGGTAAATGACAGAGGAGGTGCATGAATCCACATTCTGTAATTAGGAAGCCTATGCTTTCAATGAGTACAACGGGGATATTTCAGAATGAGATGAATGGGCAATGTGTTTCACTTTAACCTGTTGCTATTGAATGCTCCTGAACTATGTAGGGGAACGAATTACTGATTCATACATATCTCTTCATGAATGGTAGATACTGAAGTAGTAATCCAGCAAGAAAAATGCAGGTTACAAGTAGAATTCATTCAACATGAGAATTTTATCTTTGTTATCACTGTGATGAAGGAGTCTGGGAATTAGCATGGATATCCAGCAGTGAAAACTGGGGGCCAAAGAAGTATTGTGGGGTGGGAAGGACAAAGACAATCTCTGCTCTGCAGAATGGTGTGTGGTGAGGAGAAGGGTAGAGATGAAAGATTGAGCACCTGCAGGAGCTAGGAGTGGCCAGAGCAAAATGGGACAGTGTCCCCAAAGAGGGTCCAGAAGATGACCATCTCATGAGACCAAAATGGAGCTTGGTGACTTCCACTGGTTGTAACCATCCACCCTCCTATGCAGGTTGGTAACCATGATTTGTACATGCAGGTGCTTGAGGATCCATGATGTGCTGGAAGAACTGTGATGCTAGAAATGTAACAACTGTTACTTCCTGGGATTTGTCCACGTTTCTTTTTCCAGAGATCTCACATTGTAGATGTGACTTTTTCTAATTTGCTTTGTTTATAAAATAAACGAAGAGTCCCTGTCCTTGAGGATTTAATCTGAACCACTAACTATATTTTTCAAAAGTAGAGGTGAGTCCTCCAGAAGGTCTCATGAAAGATTCGGGAAAGTAATAAGAAATTTCAATGCCAGTCATGAATAAAAGAATGAATGACTAAAGGAAACACAACAAGCAAATGAATGGCAGTGAACCAGAATGGAAGAACAAAGTATCTCCCAACGACACTTGACTTCATCCTTTCCTGCAGAAGCTAACTACTACAGTGAGGGAGTAGCTGGGGGAAGTGGGCACAGATTCAAGACGTTCTCTCTCTCTCTCTCTCTCTCTATAT
>NW_022900929.1:8989577-9002018 GCF_012274545.1 Fukomys damarensis
TATATATATATATATATGCACACACTCTGTATATATTCTCTCTCTCTCCCTATCTGTCTCTATCTATCTATCTATCTCTTTATCTATATCTGAAATTTGGGGCTAGGTGGGACTTCAGGTTGTAGCATATATCAACAAAGAACTAAGCAACTCACTCAAAGACAGCTACCAGATAGTATCAGAGGAGAGCTTTGAACCTGAAGCTCACAACCCTATCTGTTCCCTGTGATCCGTGCCACAGGTGTTGATAAGTGCTATGCGGTATGAAGGAAAACTTCCCAGTTGAGAGACTAGAAAACACTGTATGTGGCTCTGTGTGGGTTCTGCTGGGTGGATATAATTTAGGTCTAAATGGGGGGAGGATCTAGGGCTTTCAATCTCAATGGAGAGGCAACTGCTTAAGATCATTTTGGCTTTTGAGAAAGACCGAAGGAGAACAGTGGGAGAACTGGGTTTGATTCTCTGTGTCCTGCGGTAAATGTTTGAACCTCTTGAAATCTCAGATTTCCAGTGCACCAAAGAGAGGAGTACAGACCTTGCACTGGGGAGTAAGGATTAAGAGAAAGAATGTTTGTCACTGAGCTTCGATGGTATTAGGCGTAAATGGTGGCTTATTTGGATCATTATTCCGTGGGTACCCATTACTGCCACATGGATGACTTTGAACTATATCTTTCTAAAAGTGGTGAAAATTAAGATCTTTGAGCAGAAGAATGAAGTGATAAAAAAAATCAAAGATTACCAGTTTAACCAGGACACCTGGTGCCTTCCCAGCTTTGTGTCTTTGTTCTCAGACTGCCTCTTAGGAAACCTCTGGGACATCCTTTAACATTTCTGTATACACTGCCCACCCCCATAAGTTTGGATATCCTTATAACTTTTGACTTGAATAATGTGGATGGGCTCATAAGAAAAACCCCTCCGAACAAGAGCTTATTTATCTCTAAGAATTAGATACTCCAAAGCTTCTGGCCAGGAACTGAGAGTAAGACAGAAAGGTGTTCTTTTCCAAGAACTAATCTTGCGATGCTAGAGAGTGTATTCTGGAAAGGAAAATAATAAATGTCCTGGGCTCAGTTTTGGCATCCCAGGAAGAGCTGAAACATTTTCTTTATCATTTTGAGATGAATGGCTCTTGTTCTTATTGTCCCACCTATATAACAGAAAGGCACAGAGGAGAAAAAGTGAGTAAGGAAACGTGCCAATCAACATGACTCAATAGGCAAGTGAAAGGAGAAGGGAAAACACAGGACAGAAAATGCATAAGGTAAAGTAAGTACAAAAGAGGACCAGAGTGAAACATTTTTCAGTGTAAAATCCATTTGATAAAGAAAAAGCAAAGCTACTTATGCTTCCCATTTTAGGGTATCTTCTAAAGTGAAGTTTCAAAATCCTTTCTGGTTCAACTACAGAGGCAAGTTGTGGTTTTCTGAATATAGATGGTCTCCAGCTTAGGATAGACTGGCTTATAATTTTTTAACTTCAAGATGGTGCATAAAAGAAAATGCACTCAGTAGAAACTGTACTTTGAATTTTGATCTTTTCCTGGGCTAAGGATATGTGACGTGACCCTCTCTTTTAATACTGGACAGCTGCAAGTGAGCTGCAACTCCCAGTCAGCCACATAACCTCAAGAGCAAACAAGTGATTATGCACAGGGTACTGTGTTGCTAAGGTATAGTGTTTGGCTAGGATAAATGTATTAAACGCACTGTATTTAGGTGAGGGTCCCACTATGTTGCCCAGGCTGGTCTTGAGCTCCTAGTCTCAAGTGATCTCCCTGTCTCAGCTTCCTGACCACCTGGACTACAGGTACATGTCTCCATACCAAGCTAAATGAATTTTTGGTTTCCAAAATTTTCAACTTGCTGTGGGTTTATTGAGATGCAATCTCATCATAAGTCAAGGAACATGTGTATTTTCAGTAGCATACCTTCAAGCTGATCTTGGGGTGCCCACTAAGACATCAGTCCAGAAAACACACTCTGATGTAGAACAGGTCCCTCCACTAGTCAGTGTAGCATACCTGTGTCTCTAAATGACTCCCTTTCTCATGAGCCCACCTCCCTTCTGCCACCAGCCAGCTTTCAGCTATTTGTCTTTGGCTAAGTGGGTTTCGGAGGTGGCTCTGCAAACCGCTCCCTCCCCACACATCATTAATCAATGACAAACCAAGCAGGCTCCATGCCCAGTGGAGAATACAGCACTTGGATCCCCACCCAGACACCTCACGAGCAAACATGAGTGATGACTGCTGCGTAAATACCACCCAGAGAGCACAAATCAGCTAAATGTATTGCTTTGGATGTTCCACGAGGAAGGCCGTCTGACAAATACTGATACCCAAGTTGCTTCAGACATACAGTAATTTTCCAAAGTGTGGAAGCTTGCTGGCATTTATTTGGAGTGTTAAATTGTGAGAGGGATGAAACCTGGATCCAGCAATTTCAGGGATATTAAATAGATGTACTGGATCTGTAAAAATCCCTTCCAGGAAAGGGAGCACCAGGGTAGGTTTGTTAACAGTTTTGTTGAAAAGGACAAGAGAGCCAGGCATGGTGGCACAGGCCTATAATTGCAGTGCTCTGTGAGGCTGAGGCAGAAGAATCACAATTTTAAGCCCAGCCTGGGCAAGTTAGTGACTTAGCCAAATCTTGTCTCAAATTTAACAAAACAGAAAAAAAAGGGGCTGGGCATATAGCTCAGTGTGAGGTATGTGGCATATACCTCAAAACATAGGAGTATGAAACTAGATAATGTAAGTGGAATAACCAAAACTAATCCCTGGGACATAGGATGTGCTCAACAGATATGTTTTCTTTTTTTGTTTTTCCACATGTGGCACTGGTACAGTTTAAATCTAGAATGTCTCCCCTCTCCCAGTTTCATGTGTTTAGAGATGGAGCTTTTGGAAGGTGACTGGATAATGAGGTGCTATACTATTCAGTGGATTCATCCAGTAATGAGTTCATGGCTGAATGTGCTGTTGGGGGATGAGCCTGTTTAGAGGTGGATCACTGGGGGTGTGTTCTAGAAGGTTGTATTCATGTCTCTATCGCCTCCCTTTTCTGCTTCTTGGTTGCCAAGAAATGAGCAGCCATCCTTAGCCATACCTTTCTACTATGACGTTTCTGCTTTGCAGCCAGCTAACTACGGACTGAACTCCCTGAAACAGTACACAAAAATATACTTCTCCTCTAAATTTCAAATGTCTGGCATTTTGTTCCAGAGATGGGAAAATGACTAATATGGGCATGCATCACATCTACCATTATAGGTTATTTTGTATACCCTGGTAAAAATGTGAAAGTATCTCAAATTGAAGATTTATTTGAAGATCTATCACTGAAGCATCTAGCATGCTACTGGGGCAGGGTGCAGTGCAACATGGAAAATGAGTAAAAAATATGGACCCACGATACTATGGCACACATACTATGAATCCTTCCTTGGCCTTCATGTTCGTTACTGTTGTATAATGGCCTAGATAACTCTGTCAAGTATTCTCATGCATACTTTTATTTTACAAAATGAATGCTTTCAAATTCAAGGCTTCTTGTGTCTGTACTTAACAAGAAATAACCTCAGAGTCATTCAGGTAAAACAGATAAAGCACAGGAAAGCACTTTATCAGTTACAAAGTGCTGTCTGAATGTACATTTTTATTCCTCATTGTTTCAGACGGATCAGAAACAGATGATCTAAGTAAGGTACTTCCTGGTATAAAATGCAAGATTACCTCAGTTCAAGTTGTGAAATGAAGACACCTTTCAATTATACAGCAGTTCCTTCAACAATTAGCTGCATGAATAAAAGGCTAAGATAAAATGTGCCTAATTTTGGGAACTGCTCTGTTTTGCTGAGACACGAGTCATAATATATGCACATTTGAAACAAAACCTCTTAGCCATGTAATTCAATATTTTTATTCATTTACTTAAGAAAAGCAGAGGAAAGTGATTTCATACCCTGAAGGATTCTAGCTGGAGGTGTGAAAACAAAGATAATCAAAGCTGAGACTGTAGTAAGCTCTCACGTGGGTCCCAGAGATAGACCCATGGTGGGGCAAGAAGGGCCTGCTAGTCCTGCAAACCTCTTCCTCTTGAAGTACAAAAGGAATTCATGAATGAAGAGAGAAAGTAAGGCAAAAACAACAACTTGGTAGATCAGAAGGCTGCACGGCTGTCTCCCAATCTTCTTATTGAAGGCAAACTAAAAATAGCACAGGTTTGTGTTGGCAACTCAAGAAATTGAAGCAGGAAAGATGCCATCGGCTGAGTCATGGTGACTGACTGCATGGGAAAGGGGGGTGACTGCAGCTGTGACAGATGATGTGCAGGAGGTAAGGACTGAAGGGTCAGAAAGGATGGAGGCATCAATGGCAAGCCAAGAATGAGCCAGAACAGCGTATGAAGAACTTCTTTCCAAAGCAGCTGCTTTGGTGAAGTTCTTGGGAGGATAATTCATGTGATGCTTATGAGGTATCATTGTTATACAGCCCCAAAAGTACTAGTCTTGGACCAAATCTTAACTTTCCCACTTAGCCTTTATGAGGTTCAATTCTATCATCTTTAAAATGGATACAAGAGCCCCTCTCCCTTAGTGAGGCTCTGAGGATTCCATGAAAGGTGGCGCTTGGCAGGAATGGTGATCAAGCCAGGGCAGGAGTTCCATATAAGAGTTCTTCCTTTCAGTCCCCAGCAGACGAGAAGCTTAGTTTATGTAGCTATTTTGATGTACTACTTTCCTCTCTCATCATTTTCAGTCATAACGTCTCTGCACAAGCAGGGAGATAAGTGATCACCTTCCACCCAAACTGGTGATTATCTCCTCCACGCTCCTGACATCCAGCCCTTCTGCTGCCTGCTGGAACACATTCTGCAACATAGAGCTTTAACTGTGTGAAAATCTGCTACATCTGTTAAAATATGCCTACCTTACTAGTTCTTATACATTCAAATTATGAGAAAGTCAGTGCTTCTCAAGCACCCCCACCAGCAGCAGTGGAGTCCATTTATAAATAAATCTTACATCTTACTTAATATACAACACCAATGGAGGCAACGTTTGTGTGGGTTAAATTGGAGGATGGAGCTGGTACCCAACCTCCTGTCCATTTCCCCAGTCTCCCCTCAATTCCACTTCGGGAGCCCAGGAGCCCAGGAGCCCCAGACCTACCTCCCAGCACTCTTTAGAGATACAATGTTATTGGAATGAAATGGCTCCATGTGAAAAGTAGTAATCAGTTAATGAAGGCCCAAAGCTATCATTTCAACTAACGTTGTTGTAATGCAATTTTGAGACATTTTGCAAGAAGTTAGGGGCAGAAAGTAAAACTCGGTGCAATTTGACCATCAGAAGCTGCACGTTGAAATTTTGGAGGAATCTTTTCCTAAAACATTTGGTTTCTTCTGAAGATTAAATGAGATCTGTAAGTCAAATTTCCTCTCAACAGGGAGCTGCTCAACATGTACTGCTCCCCCACAACTCTTACAAAGTGTAAAAGTGATGGCGTGCCCTTTCTGCTAATTATTTTGCAGATTGAAATGAGTCACAAGAATATGAGGTAGTAAGAGTAGCACTCAGATATGGGTATAGAAGATTGGGTTCTCAAACCTAGGTGCGTATCAGCACTACTCAGAGGACTTATAAGAGATGCAGAAAACTCTCAGTCCCTTCCTTCTTCCCATTATGACAAAGTGGATCATCAGGTCTGGGGTGGGCCAAGCAGCATTTGGAAAGCACTAATATTATGCCTGAAGGTCTGTCTGTGGGAAATCAGCCACTTATGTTCTTTGGACTGTTGCTTTAAAAACTTCCAGAGGCTTTTGTTAAATAAAGCTGCGCTGAATTGCTCAAAAAGAAATACATTTCAAAATATATGACTAGTGTATACAGTATGGTATTCCATCTGCTCTTCCAAAATACTGAGTTTTAGAAAACAATGTGTAGATAGATCTATAAATTGCTACCTCCCACAAAACAAAGTAGACTCACTTTAAGGGTAAGGCAAAATATTTTTCCCTCTGGTTTGTCTGTGTAGCAAGAGAGCTAATCCATAAGAGTGAGCAGGCAGGCCTTCATTCATTCATTCTGGCAGCCAACACCTGGGCTACCACAACACACCTCATCCTGAGACTGCTTCAGTCAATTTATAAGTAATTCATGGTAAAGGTAACTCACAACAAAATTTATAATTTCCCTTCTCATAGCTCAAAATTTCTATAAGTGAATGTGTACCTTTGGATGGAAGGAATATCTTAGAGAATGTAGCTCTTTCTGCTGAAGGTCGCTGTGACCTCGATGGAGTCCAGCATCTGGTGTTGATATCAACTAGGACAATTCGTCTTTATTACATTTCCCACTGCACTTAGTACCATGTCAGTCTCTACCTTTGCCAGTGCTGCTCAGGTGCAGGCTGGAGACCCATGAGACGTATGGCCATCCTAAACAAGACTCTAGGCCAATCTCTCTGGACAGTGGCTGAAGCTTGGGTTGGTTTTAGAGAACCAGCAGAATAAATAGGAAAATTGTAGACTTTGGGGTCAGATGGCCCTGAGTTTGAAGCCTGGCTCTATTCTTACTAGTTAAATCTCAGTCTCTGTATCTGTAAAATGGGATAATAACATCAACTTTACTGTATTGCTGCTGTGAGAATGAGACAATGTGCATGGACTGGCCAGAGACTGTCCCTGTTGTGTACTGATGGGGTCCTCCTATGACAAGTGCTGACCTCCAGTGCTCCGGAGCTCTAGTTTGCATCTTCATGTCTGTGATAGACACTGTGCTCAAGGAGAAGACTGCAATCCAAAGCTCTCGTCAGAATGGGAGCCCTTCCTGGAGCACTATTGCAACTGGAAAAACCTATAAATACCATCAGGTCCTGTCTCTGAAGTCCAAGCCCCATCTTTAAAATATCTCCAGCCAAGGCCTGAAGTCCACGTCTTAATTTCTGTGGACCATTTAAAGGGACAATTAGGAACTATTAGGAACTTCTAATGTGGTATCAAAAGGTCAACCATTTTGACATCACCTGTGGCCTAGACCAAGAATGCTCATGAGTTCTTCCTTTGGGAATCCTAGAGGGGCCTAATGTTGAACAGTATTCTCCTCCAAGAGTCAGCCTTCAATTTCACCCTCCCAGTGTGGCCTGCAAGACCCAGCTCTTGCTTCTCCTACTGTGGCCCATAAGACCCATTAGACTTACAGCCAACCCACCTAAGAGCGAACCTATAGGGTTTGGGACCTATGCAAAAATCTGTTGAATAAAAGGATCATTAAGTCCCAGAAAATGAATAACTGAGTGAATGAAATGAGTCATCTTCATCAGATGAGATTTGGATTGGCTGGCTAGATGGATTGCTGCCCAATGCTGATGCCACCTCCAGAGAAGGAGGCTGATCTCATATTGCTCCAAAGGGATTTTGTTTTCTCATTCAGCTGATTTGTAGATTATTAAAAACAACTCTCACAATGTCCAAAACTATATGGTTCTTTATAATTTAATCATAACATGGTTTTTGCTTTGTATTTTAAAACATACTCTCAACCAGCACATTAATTCACATATCTGTATAATGAAATCCATGCATATATATGTGCACATATTTTAATGAATCTAAATAGATCACTGTGGTTTTATGCATAAAAATGTCATGAAACATATCTGTATTAAATCACTCTCCAAAATGGTAATAATAGAATTTCCCATGTTGGTATCTGCTGCTTATTTAATTTTCTGCTGTTAAGACTACTTTGCCTCTCCTAGACTTTGCCTAGCAAATCCTTTTTGATTCTCCAAAGAGTCACTCTATGAGTCTCTGTATGCCCCAAGCCCTTCTTAGCCGCCTCAATGAGCTCATTTAGATCATAATGTCAGGTCTGCTATCATCTGGATATTTGTGACCTGCCAAAATCTGTATTTTGAAACTTAATCCCCAATGCTATAGTTTTAAGAGGCAGAGATTATGATGGTACTAATGCTGTTATAAAAGCCGCTCAAGGGAGCTCAAGGGAGCTTCTTCCACCATGCGAGGATGCAGAAATAAGGCACCATCTGTTGAGCAGGGAGGGAACTCTCATCATGCACTGAATTTTCCAGCTCCTCGATCTTGGACTTAGCAACCTCCAGAATGGTGAGTAATGAATTTCTGTTCTTTATAAACTACCCAGTCTAATGTATGCTGTTAAAGCAGTAAAAAAGGACTAAGACAACTTCCCTGAGAAGCAGTGTGACCCTGGGGTTGACAGCAGGCCCACCAGATCAACCTTGAACCTTTAGAACTTGATATTGCCATTTTCCAGCTATATGTTTTTGGAACATTAGTACTTAATCTCTGTTGCACTCAGTTGCTCCCACTCTAAAGTGTGATAACAAACAGTATCCCATCCTAATGGATTGTGAAAATGATACGACATGATGTCCTGACACCAGAAACAACAATGAGTGTAATGACTATTATTACTACTATTACTCTTTTCTTACCTTGTCTGTGACCAGACAAAGCCAAATTATTCCTGGGCATGGTGGGTCCATCTGCACATTCCTGGTTGGAATTGTCCAGACCTCTTTCCCTTTCTCATGAAACTTTCCCTAGGCAAATATTTGTTTTCTTGCTAATGTTGGTTTTTAAAATTCTTCTATAGGATTAAGGCAAATTTCAGGGAGGCAAAGTATGGCACCTGTATTAGGCTCTTTCCAATCACTGAGAAAAATACCCAACACCTGCAAATTGAAGGAGGAGAGCTTACTTTGGCTCATGGTTCCAGCATATTCAGTGTGAAGATGCAGGCTCCAAGGTGGAGAAATGGCATGGTGGAAGGGTCTGGTGGAGGAAAGCTGCTCACCCCATGGCAGCCAGGAAGCACAGCGGAGAGAAGGAGCCAGGGATGAGCATACACTCTTCCAGGTCACAGCCCGGTGACCATGTCCACCCACACTCCACAGCCCAACAGCACATCCAGCTATAAATTCATCAATGGATTAATCCAATGCCAATTTTATGCAATTTTATGATCTCAAAGCCCCATGGAATACATGAAACTTTTGGGAGAGATTTTAGATCTAAACCGTAATAATACCTATTTACAGTAAACCAGTTAAAAGTTATAACAATAAAGAGAGGGGCAGGTGCCCAGTGTTCAGCTGGTGCTTCAGCATAAGGGGGAGAAGGCTTGTTCAGGACGCTGTTTTTGAGGACAAACCTACCGATTTTTTATCTGTGTATCTCACTATGAATATATTTTTGATTAACAAATTCACAAAAGCTCATGAACTTCTCTTATTTTACTTTACACCCTTCTTGCTATATTTTCCCTTTAAAAGTCAGATCCTGTAGACTTAAAAAACTCAGTAGATAATTGAGTTTCTTTTATCAGCCTCCTCCACCAGGCACTTTAAGAGATATTTTATTTATTTCTAGCTTTTGGGAAAATTTCAGCCCACAGCTTATTTGTCATGTTTCTCATTTTGGCCAATTTGTCATTATAATTAATTTTATACTTGGATTGTGGGAACTTTTCCCACTGAAAATTAAGAAATCTTCCCCCAACTGACTTGACGGTAAAAGGAAAGGGAAGAAAAACAAGTGAGACAGAGTAAAAAAATAGGAACTTCCATCTTATAAATGAATATGACTTAACAATTAACTCGCTGCTCCTTCGGAGGGTATCAAGGGGAAAAGGAGGCTGAGTTCCAGTAAATAGTAAGCCCTCCTGTCACGATGCTGTACTTGGCTGCCAGCGCTAATCAAGGTCTGAGGACGTTCCTTCCACATTCATATTCCATGGTTGCTTATTTTTAAAAATGGCTCAGTGAGTGTTCGCCTCTGACTTCTGCCTAATGACACGCTTCCTATGGAAAGTCCTCGTGAGCCTCTCACTGTATCCTCTGTGTCTCTCAAAGGAGATAATGAGCAGGAATCACAAGCATGAGCACGGAGGGTGATGGTGAGGGACCAAAATCAAAGATAGGCACCATCCAGAGCCACTTAGCCCCAGCCAGTGCCTCCTATGTGCAGCACACACACACACGCACACACACTCTCTGTGGGCTTGCTCAGTTCCCAGAGCAGGACTCCACCAGAGTGTGTTCTGGGACAGCTGCACTCTTAGATGAGGGAGTCATCTCATCTGACTATGACGGGTGGTGGAACTGTATTTTCCTTTCCTTTCCATATCCCTCAGATGCCAATGTCTGCACGAAGAGATTCATCAGTTAGGGAAGAGTCGAATTCCTAGGACAGAACATAACTTAGGGGTTTGTTAACCTAACAATGAGTAAAATTTGTTCAGAAACTGGGCTCACATTTTGCATATATACCAGGTAGGTCAACATTATATTTTCAGGTAGGAGCATAAAGGCAAAGAAGAAACCCAATTTCAGTGTTGGGAAAATGATTTCAAGGATGCTATGACCACTGAAAACCTCAGAAGGAGGGAAACCATTGTTGGGTACAATGGTGCATACCTATAATCCCAGCACTCTTGGGTGGCCGAGGCAGGATACCAAGCTGAATCCCAGCCTAAGCAACTTTGTGACTCAGAGAAACTTTATCTCAAAATAAAAAAATAAAAAAGGACTGGAAATGTAGCTCAGTGTCAAGAGCCTGGGTTCATTCTCTAGTACTACCTTCCTACACACACATGCAAAACTAAAGGAAAGAAATCCTGGTTAAAAAAAAAAAAAAATCCCTGTGATGGTTGGTTCCATGGCAGCAGAGAGCCTCGAATGTGGATTTAGGATTGGCCAAGACTTCTCCAAAGAAAGAGGTTGCATAGGGAAATTTTTAGGAACCTTCTAGAATGTAGAACTTCAATAAACTGATTTTCTAAAATCTCTTCTCCAGAATGTTGTGTTCTAAATGACCTCCATAGGACTGGGGTCGTGCTTTAACTCATTTAAGAATGCAGAGAATGTTGATTTTGTACCACATACTAGAAATTCAGAAAGGAACACACACCCATAATTTCAAAATACCATGCGCAGAATCATAATATATCAGAGGTATTAGGCAGAAAGGGTTTTGTAGAAGCTTGAGGTAGGCGAAGAATAGAAGGAATTTCCTAGGCAGAAGAAAAGGGAGGGACAGTTCAGGCTAAGGGGTGAAATAGCCTGGAACCACTGGAAAACTGGAAGTGGTTCTGCAGATGTGGACCCCAGGCCATAAGGAAGTGTGGCTCAGGGAAGACAAACAAGGAGGAAGGCAGGTGCAAATCAGGGCCTGCATTCCAGGGCAAAGAGGCTGAACTCAGCATGCAGAAGCTGCCAAAGGCCTTTGGAGAAGGAGACTATAGTCATCAGAGCTGTGTATTAGAACAATTGTTCTTCTAAATACTACTTGTTCTGGCCAGATTCCACTTCCAAATTCTAAATTTGGATCTTATGAAACATTTCTATCTTAGACTTGCCCATAGTGCTGGCTTTGATTTAATGGTGTAGATTGCCTTTCTGGGAAAAAATAAAACAAAGCACAAAAACAAAAAAACAAAAAAACAAAAAACGCCTCTTCTTCAGGACTGCACTGTGTCTAGGTACAAGAGGCTTTCAAGTCCTGTAGTGCTGGACAGCACGGCCCGCCGTAGAGAGCATTGCCCCACCACAGTAGGGGCTACAACAGGAGGTCCTCCCACCAGCAGAGCACATCACCCTGCTCTCCTGGGACTTTAAGCATTGGGAATGTGTGAAGGAAAACTCACACTATACAGAAACCAGAACCATGGAGACCTCAGGACGTGTTGGCGCTGCCTTTCAAAAACACACAAAAACAAAGCCAAATGGAAACACTGAGTAGAAATGTGTTTTCTCCTGCTGAAGGAGCACATTTGGCAAACTTGTACTTAAAGGAAATATATTTGGTAAATAGAATGCAAACATTTCCTGACAAGAACAGCATGCAATACCCTTGCTGTATGCTACAGTGGGAGGAGGGAGAAGACTGCATGTCATTTGCGGGAGGCGAGCAGAGTGCAGAGGGGAAGCAGTGTCCCCAAGGACAGGGAGCACAGAGGAAGCAGTGTCCCCAGGGGCGGTGGCACAGGATAGCTAGCGATCAGGAACCAAGGGGCACAGTTGACAAAGGAAGAAAAAATGCAGGGGCTGCAGGAGAGCTTGTTTTCCTGCCTTTATGCTGCATTCTCTGGAGGGATACTGGAGCAGTGGTTTCAACATGGGACACTTCTGTCGCCCAAGAGACACCAGCACGTGGTTATCCCAACAGCAGGTCAGGCGCGTGTGTGGGCAGAGAGCAGGGATGCGACCGTCCATCATAGGACGCACAGCACAGGACCACCCAATCCCAGCTATCAGGAGCGCTGAGGCCAACCGTCTCCCCTGCCACCTTATGGAAGGCCCTGCCTGTGTCACCTTGGCTGCCCTCATCTCTTTTCTGGAGCGGCATCTGCAGACAACTGTTAGTAGAATTAAAAAAAAAAAAAAAAAAA
>NW_022900929.1:9002112-9006937 GCF_012274545.1 Fukomys damarensis
AAAAAAAAAAAAAAAAAACACCCTGCCATAATGTCTAAAAATAAACTTTTTATTCTTCAAGGAACAAACAGAGCGATCATTTCTTCGTGACTCTCTGAGTACTCAGAAGCTTGCAGAGTCTGGGAAGATCAGCCAGTGGTCTATACATAGCTCCCAGCCTCTGTTCTCCCCGGCACCCCCATGCTGCACAAATGATAAAACCTGAATTCATGACAGATGCTATTTCCAGCAGGAAGTAGCCAGAAACTCCCAGGAGAGGTTCCCTCCCTTACAACTAGAATCTGTCTGGGTAAATTCTTCTGTCCTTAGCATCTGGTCCCAACATTGCCCCCTGACTCATTTCAATTTCCCTGGGCCCCAACGCAGAGCCTGAATTCCCAGTAAATGTGTGCTCTTTTTCTCTTCCATCTGCCCCAACCCCGACCCCTCTAACTCTGATTGCAAAGATAGGCTGGAAAATGAATTTTCTAGCAAGCCATTTTTTAAAAGGCAAAAGGCCCAAATGCCATTAAAAATCCAGAACCCAGCCGGGGGATCACCTCAAACAAATCATCTACTCATAATTTTCTTCCAACAAATGTCTGTGAGGGTTGCCGGGCTGCAGCTGAAATTTGTTTAATGACAGTCTCTGGAAAATTAAACACTCTTGGGCAATGGTGATGGATGTTCCCCACCCCCCTGCTCTGGCCCCACCCCTGCAGCCTCTTTTCCAACTGCGGCCCCAGCAGTGACACAGAGGACCGAATACAGATGAGCCCAGGGCCAGAGGAATCAATCTCTATTTTACGTGCACTCCGTTCTTTTCCATTTCCCCCTGTGTCTTCTTCATCTTCATTCTTCTGTTCCCAGAACCCAGCACGGTACTGGCTTAGATACAACTGCGGGGTAATGTTTTTACCTCCCTGCCCTCCTTTTCACTGAGCGAGTTACATAAGGAAGATCCCAGCTGCCCAAGGCAGAGAGGCAGTGGGAGGGAGGCCCTCCAAGTTCAACACTAAGAGTCCATTCTCATCTTTACTCTGCTTCCTACATCTCTGCATAGTTCACCATCCTCAGAGAAATTATAGGCAGGCCCTTTCTTATTATTGCTGTTTTTACTGTACTGGGGATGGAACCCAGGGCCTTTGCCCAGAGATACATCCTCAGCTCTTTTTAGAATTTTTTATTTTGAGACAAGGTCTTGCTAAGTTGTAAGTTGCCCAGGCTAGGCTGTGATCTGCCTGCCTCAGTCTACCATAGTGTGGGTGTCCTCTTATTTCCTAGATGAAGAATCACATTAGGAGTTGGAGTATTTCACTGAAGGTCTTATTTGTTAGTGACAAGGTTAGGGCCCAGCCTCCCCAGACTCCCAGCTCCCTAGAGTGTATGGCTGGGAACATGGAAGGTGTGACAAGGTCATGGTTAGTTGGCCCTTTGCAGGCGAATGACAGTCCAATGGGGAAGGTGACCCATGCAAACAGAAGCCAGGGTTCCAAGTCTGCGTTTGTTAGCTTTGGAATTAGAAAGGCACTTGAACCTCACATACGACAACTGTCTCCCCTTCATAAGATGGAAAGAAACCCAGCTGCACAGCCTTGGCTCTTGCACTCAGTCCAGAGCACACCCTTCGGAATTCCCAGACTATGAAGTTCAAATTCCTCCCGGATTCCCAATTGGTATTTTTCTGTATTTATAATGCAAATTACTGCTAGTCATTTGTCATGCAGTGGAATCCCATAATTTACTGTGCTTCCTGCTTTCAAATTAATTTTGCCCTAATTCTATATGTGCTAAAGAGAATAAAATCTCCAGAACTTATTTTAAAGCAAGCAACAATGTGACCCAGGTTTCCATGGGAGTTGCCTGTGAGTTCTTAGTTCTACTTAAAAAGATGTCCAGCCTCATAGCTTTGAAATGGGTCACATCCAGAATACCAGCTGTTGAAGAGTACTGGCTGTGTGCTACCCATGTTTTTAAATGCTTTAAAGGCTTTAACTCACTTATTGACCTCAAAAGCCCTGGGAGGTAGGTACTATTATCATTCTCACTTAACAGATGAGGAAAGTGAGGCACCTTGTTCAGGACCACACAGCAAGTAACTGGCAGAAGTGGGCTTTGAACCAAGGTGCCCTCTGTTCAACCAAGGTGAGCCACAATTCAGAATGCTCTGAAAATGGCTCTAATGAAGGAAGAAGAATGCAAAGAATGGACTGGAGGCTGCAAGACAAGCAGCAATTTCAGGATCCACGGTTTACCTAGTGCTTCTCAAATAAATTAGGCCACAGAGCACTCTGTTGTATCATACCTGTTAACAACGGTTTCAACACATATTCTATGGAATAGAATTTACAATGTGTGGCTCAGCAGCAATCCCACATAGAGGAATCCTTGTATAAACTAGTGATAGTTTATAAACACTCACACTCACACCAAGGAGGGAGGTGATACAACCTTCCTTGGAGAAGAATCAGAGGAGCAGAGCATGTAATACATGAGATCCCAGAATTGGGAATACCCACTATCGTACTACATCCTGTCTTACTTGTTTGGGAGACAATACCAAACTATTTTATTTTTTCTTTTGTCTTTCTCCTCAACTTAGCTCCTCAACTTAGGAGTCAAACTTGAAGGAAGGAACTGAGTGACTGACAGTGGCCCAAGTGCTATTTACATACAGTACTTTAATTGTTACTTCCAAGGACTGTCATTTCAAGCACTACGAGGGGTCAAACAGCATAAAATTGATGACCCATCTCTTAACTGTTCTGAGAGTTAGACTCCCATTTAACCTTAGTGACCCACATCAGTCAACTGCTGATTACCCAGAAGCCCAAACCTCCTCTCTTCATTTGTCATTTACCTTGGGTGCTGCTGAGTCTCCAAAAATCTCAAAAGGCAAATAAGGGAAAAAGATCTAAAAGCTCCCCCTGCCATCACTTGTTAACCGAGAAAAACAAAACAAAACAACTCCTTTGATTCCAATGAGGCCTCAGGATTAACTCCAGGATTCATAAACATTCTTCCCTGTGCCCTAGAAAGAAGAGCGGGCTGTCTCTGACGCCTGTGATTCTACCCAAGTATAGGATTATTTTAAGGCAATCTTCTTCCACCTCCTCTCCTGCAGACTCAACTTAGCTTTGACAGTTGCACTCGCTCTGTCCCCATCCTATCAAAAACACTGAGCAAATCTTGGAGCACAACCAGTCAGAAGGACCCACCTGGAAACCAGGTGAAGAAGGAGATTACAGTGGCGACAGTGACACGTGAGTAGCATTCTGCACTGGGGAAGCTGAGTCTCTGATAAGAATGATATAATGCTGTTTGCTCTGCGGCCTGGTGAATAACACTAGCACCAGGGAGCCAGTCTGGCATCTCCCAGCCACTTCCAGTCCAGACATAAATATTAACCGTGGTCTGAAATTCGGTTGGTCAGCTCAAGTAGCCCAGCCCATGGAGTCTGCCCAGTGAGGCCCTGGGTAACCAGACTCTCCAGCTGCAGAAGGAAAGGGCTCTCCCTTCTAAACTGCATGTGCAAGATAGCTTTTCCGGAGTGTGATGTGTGATGCACACAGAGGCCCATCGTGAATGTGCATGCACTTGTGCACATGCACAGGTGCTCCCATGGACCTGGAAGACAGGAGTGGCGGAGAGCGCATGACCATGATGTTCACAGACAGTGTGCATCTGTGCAGAGCTTCCTCTGGCCAGCCACTGAGATAAGTGCTGTACCTGTCCTTTGGGAGGAGATGACAAGGACAGGGTCACTGAGACAAGTCAAGAGTTTACTCAGGGTGGCATGGCTGGTAGCAGAAGGACAGGAGACATCAAAGCCCACGTGTATTACTATATCTCCAACAGTGGGGCCTCAGGCTGGGCAGATGCACACTGAGACGTGGCCTCCTGCAAGGTCACTTCCTGGTGTCAGAAGCTGGAGACATTGCCAGTTCTGCACCAACTCTTTGCCCTGCACAGTGGTGGGGTTCAGCTTGGGGTCCCTTCCTGTGCAGATGAAAGAATTGACACTGCTACTTCCTCTTTTGCTCAAGTCACTCCTGCTGCCTCTCAAATTCCGACTGAAGGCAAGATGACTACATATCAAAACTCTAGGTAGCTTCTGTACTTCAAAAGAAACCATTAGCAGAACTAAGAGACAATCTACAATGTGGGAAAAAATTTTTACCAGCTGTACCTCAGACAAAGGACTATTATCAAGGATATATAAAGAACTCAAAACAATCAGTCCCCCCAAATATAAAGACCCGATTCAAAAATGGGCATCCGAAATGAACAGACATTTCTCAGACAAAGAAGTAAAAGCAGCAAGAAAATATATGAAAAAATGTTCCACATCACTGGTCATTCGAGAGATGCAGATGAAAACAACACTGAGATTCCACCTCACCCCACAAAGAATGGCTGCTATCAAGAAATCACACAATAACAAATGTTGGCGGGGTTGTGGGGAGAAAGGAACCCTCCTCCATTGTTGGTGGGAGTGCAGACTAGTGCAACCACTATGGAAATCAATATGGAGATACCTCAAAGAGCTTGGACTGGAGGTTCCATTTGACCCAGCCATCCCTCTGCTGGGTATCTTTCCAAAAGAACTAAAAGAATCCTATCACAGAGAAGTATGTGCACCCATGTTTATAGCAGCACAGTTTGTAATAGCTAAATCTTGGAAACAGCCTATTTGCCCATCCGTTGGAAACTGGATAAAGAAGTTGTGGTTTTTCCTATACCAATGTCTTCCAGAGTTCTGCCTAACTTAGAGAATAGATTCATTCATAGGAAAATGGATACATATTGAAGATATACTCCTAAGTGAAATAAATAAGTCCCACAT
>NW_022900929.1:9007416-9015710 GCF_012274545.1 Fukomys damarensis
CCTATTTGCCCATCCGTTGGAAACTGGATAAAGAAGTTGTGGTTTTTCTATAAAATGGAATATTACTCAGCCATAAAGAGCGAGAGAATAGATTCATTCATAGGAAAATGGATACATATTGAAGATATACTCCTAAGTGAAATAAATAAGTCACACATGTGTAAATACCAAATAGTTTCCCTGGTGTGAATATTCTGCAACAATGCATAAGATTCTAATAAGATTACTGACATTTAGAAATTGGAAGAAAGGAGCTAAAGGTGTAGGGAAGGTGTGATGCATAGGGGAAGAACAAAAAGGGAAAAGAAAAAAATGTGAGAGAATGAAAAGATGAAAATAAAGTGTTTGTAGATGGGGAGGGGAGGAGGGGGTGAAGGGAGGGCAGAGGTAAGGGGAAAAAATGAGAATCAAGACTTGCCATGTAGAGGTACATGATCCCTGTACTGTATCCCTAAAATGTACCAATAAACTCAATAAAATTAAAAAGAAAAAAAAAAACCCTAGGTAGAAGATTCCTTACTCTAAGCTGGAGTTACAGTACCATGATAATTACAACCACTTTTCAATGGCCAGACATACCATGGCTCTTGGCACCTGGCTCCACACCTTTAAGTAAGCACCTTTCATGGTCCTCCAGCTTTGTTTCCTGTCCAGAATGGTCAGCACTTGCTGAACAAATGAACAATTGGCTTAATCATCTGATGCTTGTTAAAGAGGCTTAGAACAAATATAACAGAGCCTATGTGAAAGCAGCCGGTAATATATACTGAAATGAAGTATTAAAGTCTGATGGCCATACTTTATCTATGAGGTTGGCCTTCAAATGCACTCAAACACCACCGCTCTCAGGTGGAAAATATGGATATGGGCCAGAGCTTGTCTGGTTAATAAGCTGTTCCCAACGTGTGAGTAAGAAGGTTCTTCAGCTTTGCACACCTCTCGGGAGCAACTTATAAAATAGTCCGCAGCTCCATGAGATTCAAGTGGCCTAATTAAATAATTCAACTCCACAAGGTCCTAAATTATATTTAGAGATAATTCAGCTTATTTGGTGGGATCTCTGCTGTGAGGAGAACTGGTCAACCCAAAGCAGAGAGAGGTGGGAACCATGTCCACCCAGTCCTCAGTGCTCCCTGTATAATGCAACTGAACTGATGCTTGTGGGGTACAGGATCTCTCCACCCAGAGGCAGCTGCAATCGGCCAGGGAATAATTATACCCACTGGATGGGTCTAGAAATTCTAAGGTGGCTTTTTTTGTACCTAAGGCACTTATCTTAATAATATCAGCAGCAGAGTAGTATTACCCTAATTTGAAAGCTATATTTCACTTCCAAGTTACAGATTCAGTAAATTTTACTCCATGGGAATATATTGTAATATTTTTAAGATGAAAAAAGTGGAAAGCCTAGCTTCTTGCAGTTCCCCCAAGTTAAAGCTCAAATTTCCTAACCTTTGAAGGTTCTTTTCTCTTAGGCTGTCATTGAAATTACTTATACCTTTAATTTGCTGGGTTGCACTTCAGGGGAGCCTCCGAAGCCCCCTGTTGGGTTCCGTCACTCATCCCATGCTCCAGGGACGCTGCCCTTGACAAGAGCACCCTCCAAGATTGACAGACCCTCCAAGATAAGATAAAAATCTCCTCCCACACAGCGTGCTCAGGGACATCAATTTCTAGAAATTGCATTAGAAACACCTCACTGAATTTTTAAAAAAATAAACTTGACTTTGCTTTCCTCCCTCAGTGAGCGTGTTTACCGTTCTGACCGTATCATATTTGTAGCTCCCATGTTTTCCAATGAGGTGAGTGCAGAAAAAGATCAGTGTGTCCTCTCTAGGATGGAAAAGACCCGCTTTCTTCCATCTGCACAGGGAGGCTTACAGGACAAAGCAGTGAACCTGTGCAGGAGCATCGTGTAGGTGAGAAGATGGGCCCTGTCAGTCGGCCCCATCCCTACTACTAGTCATCAAAAGGGGGAAAGAATGGAAACGAGTTTGAGGCTTTGTATTACATTTGATTCATTAATGACCATCAGACAGCTGAGGAATTTATTCTTAAATATGCAGAATTTAACAAGATGGAATCTTTGGCCACCATACACTATTGAGCATCTTGGTATAGGCAAGAGGATGAAAGGAAATCTGTGAAAGGCATTTCTTTTGGAACATTTATGTTATTAAATTTGAGGGGTTTATCCTAGAGAATCTATCTTCTAGGACCAGTTCTAGCTGCTTGAAGCTGTTAATAGAGATGCTACTGGGAAAGAGGACTTTTGTGTGAGATCTGTGCTCTTAAATAAAACTCATTTACCTTCTTAAGACCTCAGTTTCATGATCTTCCCCCAGCTGCAGCAGCAACGTAGACTTTAAAGAGTTGTAGGATTAAATCATAAATGTGTAGGTAATACTCAGTGCTGTATCCAACTCATAATAGGTCCTCAATGTATATAACCTGACACAAATCCAAAACTTGAGCTGTTGGCCATGAGAAGGAGAGGGTGTTATGTAGATTACAAAGTTCTTGTAATGACTGTATGTATTTTACGTGCTAGGAACCTGTGTATATGTGTGTGTGTGGGGGGTGTCTTGAAGGACACGCATGGAAATCACAATAGAAGGTGTCATTTCAGGTAACCACAAGAGTACATGAGCCCAGGTAGTAAGAGACCTGTGCTGAGATGGGACATGCCCTGTCCCTTAGAGCGTAAACCTCATTCATTAGTAGAGCACTGGCTGTGGGTATGTACAAAGGCACAGAGGCTAAGACTACTTGGCTGCAGAAGGGAGGGTTCCTGTGGTACTGGCTCAGTGCCCTTCATCACAAGCATTAGTTTTCCCTTTTTCCTCCTTCAAAGAACTCCCTGATTAACTGGAGTACAAATGAAAACTAATTCAGGACTGGATGGTAAATGCTCCAAGAAAGAAAAGTTTTCAACACCCTTCTGTCCATTCCAGTTTCATGGAGGAAGCAAGTGTGTCAGGGTTGAGGAGTGTATGGCCTCTGAGTTGGGAGTCTTGAAATGCATGGGTGTAACAGTGTCATGAGTGCAGATCCCGCTATGTAAAATTTCTGTAGTTCAGGAAAGGATTAATTTCTGCCTACTCTTGGAGAGGTATGGGTAGGTACAGCACTAAGAAAATACTAATTGAAACTAAGCTCATTATGTTCCTGCCAGCTAGAAAAAGAGCAGGCTGAGAAGATCCACAGAGAAGAAATGTAGCAGGCAAAGTCAAGAGCTGATTTCACTCTTCCTCTGTTCTTTAGATATCCAAGTCTCTCAGTTGTTTCTACGATGAAGGAATCCACTCCCTAGGACTCTCCAGCAATTGTGTCAGGCTGACAACACCCTGTCTGCATGCCATCCATCACCAAGTGCCCAAGCTCCATCTATCACCTAAGTGTAGCAGATGGATGGGAGATGCCTGCTCTCCACAGCTGGGATCCCTGGTGCTCAGAATACACTTCCCAGGGTAGTGCTTCAGCCACAGCCCAGACAGCCTTTTGCAACTGACTTCAAAAGGATGAGAAGATTTAGTTCTGTCTTATTTTTTATGGCAACCTTGCAGTGCTGGGATACAAAGTAAATGAGATGTCTTGTGGCTTGGTTAACCCTTACTTTAAAGTGGTATCATGCATGTGGGGCTGGAAAATCTCAACTACGCCACTTGTTCCTTTGAGAAGACAGTGGCACTCCAGGCTGCCAAGCTAAGCATGACCATGTCTAGAGCTTGCATAGATGTGACTATTCACAAGGCCACTGATTTTCGACACAGTGCAATGATGATATTTGCAAGGACACCCATCCATTTTGTTCAACACCCCCCACCCCAGGAATAATAGGGCTATTTCCTTCTAGAAAGTCTAGCCCTGCCTCACTGCAGAAGGATTCCAATCCTATACTCTGCTCATGGTACTTGGTGTGCGATATGAAATGCAGACCCTGCCAGGCCTTCATGGGGAACCACACAACAACAGAAAGCTCTCTGAAAGCTCTGTGTGAAATCCTGTGCAAGCCTGGGATATGATGAGAGGCCTGTGACCAACACAAAATGTGGAGGATAGACACCCAGGCTAGGGCAGTGTACAGGACGATCTTTATTTAGGAAGGGAGGAGGGGGAATCAGTGGGACCTTCCAGATACCTAGTTACTCAAGGAGTGTAGGGCCAGTGGACTTCTATCAATCAGATGGGCAGCAGCCTGTTGCTTCTGCTCTGTGATTTTGCACAGTATTCAGAAGAGGTAGAGGGATTCTAAAGAGATGACACAAATGGGGCCATCTCTGGGCTCAGGGCAGGACTTCAATTCCTCTTCCCACTGGTGGGACAAGAACTCTTAGTTCCTGAATGTCCTCTAAGCCTTTTTTTTAAGAGTTTGGTTGTGAGAAAGTTTGAAATATGCTGATACAGGTTTTGCTGGCAGAACCCCAAGGCTTTGGGTGGATTCGAGGGTCGAAAGAATCTTCTGGACTCTTCTGCAAATGAAGCCCAGAGGCTTTGTTTGAGGTCAGCTGAGGCCAGGTAAGGAGAGCACAGTCTTAGGCAGATGGGACCAGCATGGCCAGAGACACAATCTAAGGAACTGAGGGCAACACAAAGGCTGCTAGCATTCCTAGCATTTGAGGCAAAGCCAACACCAAGTGTGTGAGAGCAGGCAACCAAGTCATCTCCTGGACAGGCTCAGGAGACATTATTGGAGAAGGAGCAGCACTGGGAAAATGAGGTGAGGGCCACATATCCATCTTTGCTTTAGAAACTGAAGGTCAGCTGGGTGTTCTGTAACCCAAGAGGCAGGAAGATGGCAAGTTCTAGCCCAACCTAGGCAACTTACAGTGAGAGCTTGTCTATGAATGAACAAATGAATGAATGACTAGATATGTAGCTCATAAACCTTCTGTAGGTGGTGGAGAGCACTGGACTTGGAAACATCACACAGGATTCATTCTCCCCACACCTGCGGACACAATGCCCGGCATGCACGCCCTCTCTGGCCAGCAGCAAATCCAGTATGACTAAGTGAGGCTCAGAGCTGTTTACTTTTGGGCTTAAGAAAAATCAGTAACATCAAGATTGCTCCTACTTTGGATGCACATAATTTAAATGATTGACATGGAAATGAAAACATGTGCTTTTGATGATTAGGAGATGAAAAAAATAATTAGTTTGAAGGTTAATAACAAGTAGGGTTGTTTTCTCCCTCCTCAACAAAAGAAGTCAGAGGCTCCTAGGAGAAAATGTCCCTGAACAACTTCTGGATTTTGCAATCCTCTGCTGGTTACTCTAGAGACTCTAAAGTGCCAAAGAGCCAAGGGCCAAAGAATTTCTAAAGGAAATGCCTGGAAGGAGTTCAGCTCAGGGTTATAACCAAAGCCCAGGTGTTCCTAAGGTCTCCGAGGTCTGCACTAAGGAAGACACCTTCTCCTTTCCCATCACCAAAGAGAGATGGCAGGCATACAGAGCAGTATTCTGCCTTCTCTGAGAATTCCTGTTATAGCTCAGCAGTGCTATAAGTACTACTGCTGGTTTTACCCTGGTGCATCTTTCCTGAGACGCTGTTTCAGAGCTACCTTTCTTCTTTTGAGAAAGGACTCATTGAGGTAGGCATGATGGTTCATGCCTATAATCCCAGCACTCTGGGAGGCTGGGGCACAAGGATCACAAGTTCCAGCCTGGGCAACTTAGAGACTTAATGAGACCATGTGTCAAAATAAAAATTAAAAAGGTATGGGGATGTAGCTCAGTGAGAAGTCCCTGGGTTCAATGCCAAGTGGTCCCAAAAAGAAAAGGACTCAATGGATGGACCTAACTGCAAAGTTGGGGAGAGGACTTTTCTTTTGTGTTGACATTCTTGCCTGGTGATCCAGCCCATCTGGTATGAGGATTAAAGTGCCTGAAGTCCAAAAGGAAAGGTAGCAATTCAGTGGTTGTGTTGAGAGTCTCTACTGCAGGAAGAGATGCTCCAACCATGAGCACCTGCGAATTCTCACTCAACACTCCACGACACTGCAACAGCATTTCTCATTTCATAATGGGATGTTCTGTCTTTGTGCTCTGACGAGAAGATGCATGGTTAAGGATGCTGAAGACCAAGGTCCCAATAAGCTAAGAATTATAGCTACCCCACACCTTAGGAGGTGGGTAGCCATTCCAGTACCACAGCAGTACCAGATAACAGTCAAAGCCTTCTAGCCTTGAATGAGGACATAACGCAAGCTGTGTGGTTGTAGAAAGAAGCCCCTTGTTCTCTCCATCTTGGGTGCTTCGTCTGTACACTGGGATGCTGTGGAGCTGGTGTTGCTTTCCTACCTGATAATGGTCTGCTCCTCCTTTCCCAGAGAACCCTGTTTTATTCTACCTATCATCTTCTGGGAAGTTCCAGGGCCTGGGTAAACACTGATAGCACTTCCCCAGACGCAACTCCTTGACAGCATTCGTCTCATGGATGGAAGTGGGCACAGACTCATGCTAAGGAGACAAGAGTGCTGAATGAGTGTTTTCTATGAATATTTTTTTCTCCATCTGGACCCCTCTCTTCCATGACATGGTGCAGTGTGCAAATTTCCCTCACCTTACAAGCTGCCCCTCAGGCAAGAAAAGAGCCCAGGGAGTTACAGAGAAGTGCAGCTGCTACCCTGAACTATGCTAGCTCTGAAGCTGACTCTATTTCTAAATTCTATTTCATGAGCTAATACATTTTCTTCTTGCTAGAAAACAATGTGTTTTACTTGGCAAAGAAAGCATAGAAATGGTAAAGACATCTATTAGGGTTTTGGAAGGAAATTAAAAAATAAAAGAATATGCTTGTTTATCATAGGTCTAAGTACAGAGTTGGCATTGAAAAATGTTCATTCTTCTCACCAGGGCTCTTTTGTGACCCACACCACCTTGCCTCAATGAGTGGCTCCTCCTGGAGACCTCATTAGGTTTTATTTGGTCACAAGTATATCTCTGGCACTGTAAATGTTGGGAAATTTTACTTTATTCATTGGCATTTCTAGGACTGAAGGTTCTGGGGTGGAGAGAAGAGTGATATGTAAAAACTTTAGCACTTTTTTTGATGGATTCAGCTGCACTCCCCCAAAGTGATGCTAAAGTCCTGACAGTACTGCAGAATGTGACAATCACTGGAAATACAGTCACTGTGGGTATAATGAGTTAAGGTGACATTACACTGGAGTAGGTGGGCTCCTAATCCCATGTAACTTCTTCCTTATGAGAAGATGACAATATAAAGTCAGAGCCACACAAAGGCAGAAGCTGGGAGGTAGGATGACAAGCCAAGAAAAGCCAAAGATTGCCCAGGAACCATTACAAATTGTGAAGATACCAGGAAAGAGCCCTCTACAGGTTTCGGAGGGAACATGGCCTTTTGGACTCCTTGATATTAGATTTGTAGCTCTATATAACTGTGAAATAATAAAATCCTGTTATTTTAAGGCATCTGCCTTATGGTACTTTATTACAGCAGCTCTTGAAAGCAAATATGATGCCCACTCAGAAACACTAGAAAGAAATCAGGTGGAAACCAGGCAATTTAAATCACTTGCCTGTTAAAGATTTAAAACTGTCACCAGGTGTCATTACCAGGTGATGGTAGTTCATGCCAGACTTACAAATCTAAGATTTTCTCTCTAAAGCATCCCTTGTTAAAAGATACTATCATTTTCTAAGTTTTTTTAAAAACATGGAATTAAGTGCAGCAGTCATGTGTATAAAACAGGTAAAACTGGAGCTGCTGCAGATGAAGGGAGATCAGGAAATTCAGCTTGGCTTGTTATTCTCTCTAGTGACCTCTGACGCTCCCATGAAACCCCCAGGGTTCCAGAGCACTCAGGCTGAGAGAGCCTGTCTTGGGGAACAGAAATAATTTGTGCTCGTGGCCAAATTCAAGAACACAGTAGGAGTTCTTTTAACTGATTGCTCTATAACTAGTTTGTCATTGTAAGAAACATCCTCGATTCTTTTGGTAAAATATATTGATGGGGGCCCCAGCTGACACTCTTAAGCTAACAACTAGGTTGCTAGAATGTTCCGAACTTCTTCTACAAGCTGAAATGTGAAATCTGAGGGTCTATTTCCAAATGTGTTTCTGCCAATCACCTTCACAGTTGTAATTATGTAATTTGGTCACACACTTTACACACTCATGAAATATGAGTGTGAAAAACAAAAAAGCTGTAAGTTGAATGCTTTAAAAGACTAGATTTTAAAAAGTTGCTGCGGGCCAGGGATTTAGCTTAGTGGTTCACAAGCGCAAGGACCCGAGTTCAATCCCTGGTACAAAAAAAAAAAAAAAA
>NW_022900929.1:9015805-9049166 GCF_012274545.1 Fukomys damarensis
AAAAAAAAAAAAAAAAGTTGCTGCAATAAAGCCAAACTTGCTGCCAAGCCAGGTAGGGGTGGGTCAGCCACAAATACACTAGAAGAGTCTGGATTTAACATTGTTTCCAAAGTGTCTTTAAGATATTGCTCCGCTTTAAGAGAACTGTAACTGGAAATGACAGCTGATGTCTTTTAAGCATGATTTTTCTAAGAATGGTAATTAGGAACTGTGGTCAGAAAACCTAAGAAAAATGCTTTGGTCCCAAATCAAAAAGTTGATGACTAAATATGTACTTGTAGGTTTTAAATTAAAATATGTAATGGGTGCATATAACACACTAAGACTGATCATAGCATTGCTACGTTTGTCCCCTCCAGAGCTGAACTGAGGTTTGAGTCTCACTGTGGTGCTGTTGGGAGCTGGGGCCTGTATGGAGCGATTCTTTACTAAGAGGGCTGAACATATTTCTCCTGTGAGTTCTCACTGTCTCAGACTGGGTTAGTTACTTCCACAGTGGGTTGTTATACAGTGAGTCCACCCCTCCTATTTTGTCCATCCAGTCCTGCTCCCTTCCTGACTGCCCCATGTACCAAGCAGCAGGAGGCTTTCATCAGATGTGGCAATAAGTCTTGGGTTTTTCAGCCTCCATAACTGTGATCCCAAAGGAGTCTCCTTTCTTTATAAGTCTCAGGTATTCTGCTACAGCGACAGAAAACAGACTAAGGTAACAATTTCCATCAAGTTTTTAATTAACAATTCACATGCTAACTCCAGCTGCATGAATTAAGATGCTCTCTCCTGCAGCTGCTTTATTTTGCAAGCTGTGTTCTTCGAAGGGAAAAACCCATTTTTGTCTATCTTAGTGGTCATTTATGGCACTAGGAATGCATGTTGGGTGGGATCGGATGTTTGCTTTTTGCACTAATGTTAACTTTAAAAAACTATTGACTCAAATCCTGTTGAATCATTATAGAGAATAAGTTTTTTAAAAAAATGAATAGTATTTGGCTGTATAATTAAGCTATTAAAAATAAAGAATGACCCATATGTCACTTTTTTGTGGACAGAATCGTATATTTCAACCATTTCAGAAAGTGTCCATTTCCTGGCTACATAATGTCTTGCCAAAGGTTCTCTCATTTACTAGCATCAAAAACCAGAAATTTGCTCCATGAACTAACCACTCAATGCAGCCCAAGAACATAGCATCCAGAGTGGAGCTTTTCCTGTAGATGTGGCCTGATTCAGCTTCTACAGATAAACCCACAAAGAGGAACCCCACTCCAACCTGTATTGCTTCTCGGATTGCATCCATGTCCCAGAGCTGTGGCTTTTGAACATGCTGAAATAAAGTAGTGAGTAAAGCACAGCCACAGCATTCCAGGGGTTTTTTACCAGGTTAGCCACAGATAAGGGACCCCATGCTCACTGAGTATCCATGGAAATCCTGTCCATGGGAAGGTTTCCCCACTCTCAGAAAGCCAAGGCAAGCACCAGAGAGCAAAAACAAACAAACAAACAAATAAACAAACAAAAAACATTATAGCCCATCCTGCTTCTACTGCTGTGGAGACTGTGAGCCACAGGGGCCAAATGACTGGCCCATGGCATATAAAGGGACATCTAGCCTAGAGCAAGAACTGAAATCTACCATCCTACCCTTCATCACACTGAAAACCAGGAATTAGACTCAAAACCAGTGAAAGCAAACCAGGAATTAGAATCAAAATGAGTCCAAATGAATACACAAGGCCCTTCCTACCTTTCCGGTGGCACGTGCCTACTAAATACTGGTTGGTTTATCTTTCCAACTTCAGAGGCAGACATGAAATTTCAGGTGTGGAAAGCATCAAGGCTTCGTAAACGGGAAGAATCCAGAGTGGCATATGTTGTTGGCATCCTCTTAACCCCATCAGCAGCTGGGCAAGTGGAGAGAAACCAGAAAACCACCTCCCAGTTCTGAGGCTGGACTCCCTGGGGGGAATTTCTAACTGTGAACACTGCCTAAATTGACAATTAACCTGAGCTTAGTGAGGGCTCACAGCCACAGCAGGGCAGGTCTGGGGAAAGCAACCTCAGACAGAACAGGCCAACCATCTTGCACACTCAGGTTGTTTCAAAAAAAGCAACTGGCCTACAACATATTCCTTTCTGGGATTACTATGTCCACAGTATGGCATGAGGGGTGTTGGGAACCACCAAGGCCACTCTGTTGGGTTGTGGGCATCTGTGCATTCTTTAACCTCTAAAAGGGGACTTTAGGATTTGGATCACAGGTGAAGTGAGACAGACCTCCAGTGTGGAATACTGGTTATGATATTAGACAAGTTATTCATAACTTCTTAATGCCCCAGTGTCTTTATTTGTAAACTGTGGTGAAAAGAGTATCTACTGCAGAGTTTTGTTGTAGATACTAAATAAAATAATTCAATGCACCTAATGCAGAAATTTTCAACAAATATAAGCTAACTTAATAACAATAATGGTGTTAAATAAATGAACTTAGGGGAACAGGAGGAGTTTTCTTACTGACTCAGGCATTTGAGTGTCTAGTATGTGCAAGTTTCCTGAGAGGTATCATGCAAGCCACCCAGGAGATTTTTCATCAGCAGGAGAGATAAGTGATGTACACAATTAACTTTCCTGTGGTGGAAAATTATCAATGCACAAGAGAGGCATTGTTAAAGTGTGATATGTGGATAAGAGAAAAAGCACAACTTCTAGCTGGGGAATCTAGAGCAGCTTCAGGAAAGAGGCAGCACTGACTGCTAGCTATGTTTTATGGAATATCCCCGATTATTTAACACATATTTGGATAAAGTTCATTACTTTTCCACACTGGTTTCAGAAAAGATAAGGTGATTACTGAACTTTCAGCAGAACCAACAACATTTGAGGAACATTGCCCAGTACTACAATTATCTTCACTTACTGTAGGATATACTCAGAAATCACGTATTTGTTCTTTTTTAAAATGATTTTCATAACCTAACAATGGACTGTTTATTCAGAGAGGTTTTTTTTTAATGGTACCGGGGATCGAATTTGGGACCTTGCACTTGCGAGGCGGGGAATGGAACCACTGAGCTAGATCCCTGGCTGTATTTGCTCTTTATAGGACTATATTTAGTACCTGACATTATCTAAGGCACAGGGGCCAAGAGCTGATAGTCACTTTAGAATTTCTTAGTCAGCATTTTCTAAAGTATGAATTCGGTTACCTTAGTTTCATGATATGGTAGATGGGTATGGAAACGAAAAGGAGCAGAATTTTATGATGGAAAAATTTAAGAGAAATTCCAATTCCTACCCACCCCCTCCGCGGAGGCTTACTATGCATATTAGCATATACAAGTTAAGTCTTTTCAACTTCCTAATTCTAGTATATCACAAACCTCAAGAGACCTTTTATCCCCCAGCAAGCCAATATAATATTAAAATGTTAATCTCCCAGTTCCTTGGAAGTTGTTGCCATGAGAAATTGGAGTGGCACTGCCAAAGCATGATAAGAATAGTGCCCGAAGTCTTTCTGGTAATTTGGAAAGTTGAGAAGGTGGGTTTATCTGTCTTTTTACTGCCCAATACTGGGTAAAGTTTCCAGCATGCACTTCCAAATATTGGATTATTTCTGAAGCTTTTCTGGCCACTCCAGCCCAGCTGCCCTGGATCCCTGACAGTGTTGGAAGGTGCCTTCACCTCAGCTTAGTTCTGGGCAATTCCAGGGAGCAAGAGCTTAGGGTGAAGATAAACATTAATTTGTAACTTCCATAAAAATGAAGGAGTCTAGGTACAATCTTGCCAACAACTACAAACAGATTTTATTCTGTTTAGGCCAGGTCTCACACACACTGACTCATGTCCTGGTAGGCACTGCTGAGAGAACTGTGGAGGTCACAGAGCTGAACCTGACCCTGACTCATGAAGCAGCCCCCTTCTTTCTTCTGCAGCTCAAAAATCTTTCCTCTTCCACTGGGAGTACAACTGCAGGTGATTCATGAGAACCCCTAACTGACTCTAAAAGAAACAAAATGATTTTTACCGGATCATGTCAACAACCCTTAAAATAGAAACATGAAGTAATTACAAGTGACAGCCCTCAAAGCAACGTTTTCTTTGTCTCAGAGGACACATGGGTACTTCTGTCCTCTGAGGAAACTCACAACACAGGAGGAGGATTTCAGGTGAGAACTGCAGAGCACATTTCCTGTGGCATAGACAATGTACTGTTGAATGAAAACCATAGAGGTTATACTGTAAGGGAGGAAATCTGGACAGATGGCTTGATTTACTCCACCTAAAGAACGTTCTCATTCTAAGCATGAGTTCACTGTGCCTTAGGGTGGAGGATTTATAACTTGAGATCATACACGCCTTTGCATGCTAATGAAAAGACCTAACGCCCCAGTCAGGAAATTTATTAGGTTCTGTGAAAAATATCTACATGTATGACGAAGACTTCCTGACAAAGAAATGCACAGGACAGCCCACAGGTCATTACAGGAAGAGATAAGATGCTCCTAGGAAGGAGAAGGGGCTGGATAGGAAAAGGAGGTCATTACAGCATGTCGCTAACTTGTAGTTCAGACTAATGAGGATTAAGTGATGCTTAAAGAAGACTCCTGAGAAACTCACTTAGCACAGTGCCTAGCACATGAGACCCTCAATAAAAGGACAGCTAGAGGAGTGTGCATACAGCAATGAGTCATCACGACTGATTACCTGTGGAGTAGGACAGTGGCCATGCATGTGACATAGATGACAGCCACCTGTGGGACCCACATGCCCATCTCCAAGGGGCTCTGGCTGAGTGCTGAGCCCTTTCTTCATGTGTATAATGGGTCACCACTGACTGCCTACAGTGGTCAGAGGTGAAACGAGTTTGCTAAGGTTATGGCTGGGTTTGAACATATGTGTCCCCACCCTCACATTCCTCTGCTGACAGCATTAAGAGGTGGCCTCTTGCTCTGCCTCGTGAACTGGACTGTTGCAAGACAGGACGAAGGGTGCACTTAGTCCTTTTGCCTTTCTACCTACTATGCTCTGTAATGACAGAGCATGGGGTGACACCTTGAATGCTGAGAGTGGCTTCAACCAGGCACTGCTGGTACCTCCCAACTTCTAGAACTATGAGAAATAAAATTCTATTGTTTATGTTACCTAGACCAGTGGTGAACCTAGGACATGCGTGCCACAGTGGGCTGTTTGTATCACTGAAATCTCTAAAAGGTTTGCCATCACTGATCTAGACTGATACTTTGTAATAGCAACAGGAACAGACTAACACAGTTCTTCCATGATATGTGTTCATTATCACTTCTTAACTTTGTCTATTCAATTCTGGGATTGTCAACAATTCTATTCTTAAAAAAAATTCAAAGCAACATGTATAAATTGTATAAATGCAGTCTTCCCTTTCCCACTTTTACTGGTGCTCCCTCCACTGAGACATTATACTAAGGCTCTGCTTTCCACTTGTCTGTGCTCTCCTTGATGGAATTCTGGATCTTTATTCGTAAACAGATCTTTGTTCATTTGCTTGTATCACCAACTTTCTCTCATTGACTTTATTAATTGGACTGGAGTTTGCGGGGAGGGGCTCAGCCCTGGTCCTATTTCTACCCCAGCTCTGAATTTACAATTACTATAAAAGGAAGCTTGAAGGAATGAATAATTGGAGTATTCATCTAACCTCTCGAATTCCTAAAGCAGATCATATACTTCTAAGAAGTAATATCATCACTTACTCAAAGAGCATATATATTGCTTTAGTTTTCATTTTCCAATGGAAGAAGATATTTTCACAACAAAAATAAAGTAAAACCCTAATGACTGTTCTTCATAACAGCACTCATTCTTTTCTCTCCTGGGGCTGCAAGAATTTCCTTCCTGCCTTGGCATGGAGCTGAGATGAAGTTGCCTTTTAGGGAGGCATCCTACACTAAACAATATCTTGTGTGATCCTTTATGAAAATGAAAATGACAACAATGTGGGTATTTCCACAGTTGAAAAAATGATCAAGAATGTGTCTGGAAAAATACAGGGGAGTTAGAGATTGAGAGAGAGAGAGAGGGAGAGCACTACAGGCAGGGCATCTCTTCTCTCTGGCACTACTGTCAGAAGTGCACATGGGACATTTATGTACCACACTGTTCTCAGCATGGGGCATGAACAAACTCTTCATTCCTCACAGTAATTTCCCCCATTTTAGGCATGAGGACGGGTGGGCACTGAAAGGTTAAGTAATCTGCTGCATATTGCTCAACTAGTAATTGACAGAGCAGGGATATAAATTTGATAATGCAGGTCCAGAGTCCCTGTTGACAACTGTAACAATATGCTGACTCTCAGATGTGACATTCCTGAGAGTTCAATTATTATTATTACCCATATTGTAAGAAACGAGGAAGCTAAGATTCAAAGGCACTCAAAATGGACCAAAGCCCACCCATTCCTACAGAGGTGTGCACAATTCTAAACGAAGTCTGCCTGGTTTCAAAGCCCACAAGCTCTTCATGATACTACTGAGGCTTTCTGTACAGTATTTTCTATCCTTCTCACATTCACTAGAAGATGGTTCACTGTTTTCTATGTCGAGCACCTTGCTCAGCTGTTCTACTGAACATTAGGTTGTAATTCTCCCCGTGATGCATGTCTCTGGTCTCTTCTCCAATATGGAAATTGGATTCCCTGGTCACCAGTGCTCCCTGGAGTCATCTCCACTCCACAGACATGAATCGACTGCCTGTATGAAGTTTCTGGGAAGCACAATAAAATGGACATTGCCCTGTCCTTGAGGCACTTGCAGCCCATATTGAAAATAGAGGCCTTTGTACATGGAGATGAGACTTGGGGAAAATGCCCAAAGCTCATAACTCTAAATCACCAGTATACTCCTGAGTGTGGAATTATAACCAGAAGGCGCTGGTCCACCAGGAAAGCAAAGAAGCCTTTGCAGATGGTGATTAGATGCATAGGAGTGGGAATTAAGGGCCATGGATGCATGCTGCACATTTGCTGTAGTTTACAACACCTGCTTGCTCACATCAGCTTTGCTCTTGTGTCCCAGGATAAAGCCCAAGCACCAGGACCTCTCCACAAGGGGCATGGCACATTACTTCATTTTGCACCTGTTATCTCCTATACCAGGTCTCAATGCTGTCTTCCTCCTAATTTTCTCTTACAAGTTGCTCAGCATCTATTATTATCACGTTTTCTCAGAGCCTTCGTAGAAGGCAAACAAATACATCTTTTCATTATTATTGCTACCTTAGGCAGCTCCTGTAATCATCTTTATGCGATTTATACCTTGTCTACCTCCATAAGAGTGTAAAGGAGCTTACAATATAATGCAACTAATTAAGGAGCCCACTGAAATAGAAGTATTAAATAAACACCAGGGAGAGTGAGAGGTACAGGCGTAGTCCAGTCAAAGGTCAGCCATAGTTATCAAGGTGTTATCTATTTTAGCAATAAGCTTTGAGGGGATCCTGAGAAAGATCATTTAGAATATCAGTGTTTCAATCAGCTTGATTCCAGTGATGGGCTCTTAATATTTGACAAATAAGAATGCATCTGTATTTTTCCAGAAGTGGCTCACTATACTCCCTTTGGCTCTCCAGATGCAGTGAAATGATGTTGGGTGACTTACCCCACTGAGATGACTGGCTAATTTGAAGGACTTTATGCTCTGCATACTCCCTTTAGGAACAAGTCCACGGTGTGCCCCTGTACATGGCCTGACATGCTTCCTGGAGTCCTTGAGAGACTTATTTTTAGCAATGGCCATATGGCACAACATCCGGAAGGACTATGTTTCATTCCACCTGATTCTCTTTTCAATAGGACCAACTTTAATTAAAGGAGGCCAACAAATCCCTAGATCAGGCAAATTCCCACTTTGACTGTGAAACCCAAAGAAGTGACATTTTTAGGAAACCCCTTTGGAATCCTGGGATGAAAGGCAACGAAGCTAGGTTATGGAGATGATTAATCTCCACCTGTCTCCGCCTCTAGCTGCCAAAGGAGGCTGGAAGGTGAGCTGTCTTCAGCCAAACAGACATGGCCTGAGTTCTGAGCAGAATCAGCAAAGCTGACAGCTGTGCTTCTTCTCTGCGTTGAGCACCCTGGGAAAAATCAATGCTTGGACAGCCTGGCTGCCATCTGTGGAGTTTCTACAGCAGACAGGTTATTTATAGAAACTTGTTTGTGCAAAGCCAATATTTACCTGTCGGAGTTGTCAAAATTTACAATTCATCTGTGCCATTAGCCTACTGTTTCCCCGTCAATAATGGAAATTTCCACCACCAGGAAGGGAGGCTGGGGAAGAAAGGAGGTCTGCTCCATTCCCAGAAGGTGAGAGAATGAATGGCATTACTGGTAACAAGCTCACTGTATCTGTTCTCCAAGTGACCACCAGATCCTCCTACTGCACTGGGAAGATAAAGCGTTGTCAGGACAAAAATGTGGATTTCTCTCAGTCATTTATTTGCGGTTGAATCTTGAAAGCCACCCCTGGATAAAAATCAGAGTAACATTTTCTGCAACAAATCCTTGTATTAGTCAGCTTTTTCATCTTTGAGACACAATACCCAACATCTACAATTTACAGGAAGAGAAGTTCAATTTAATTCATAGTTCAGGAGATTCAGTCCATGGCTGGGTGGTTCCAAGGTACAACTATCATGGTGGGCATGTATGTAGAGGAAAGCTGCTCATCTCATAGCAGCCAGGAAATGGGGGTGGGGGTGGGGAGCTAGCGATGAGAATGTACTCTTCCCAGTCACACCTCCACTGAATCAACTCTTCCAACCAGGTCCCACCTCCAAGCCCATGAGACCTTGTGGAGACATTTTATTTGTATTGTTTTATGTTTTGGGTATTTTTGGGCATCAAACTCAAGACCTTGAGCTTTCGAGGCAGGTGTAGGGCCATAGAGCTAATGCTTGTCCCTGGGGGTACATTTCAGATCTAAACCATAACATCCTGTTTACGATTCTCTGCACCTTCCAAAGGAAAACTGTGAACTATGGAAGGGATGAGGGGCTGGATACCTGTCCATGAAAACCAATCTTTTTCTGAAGCCCTTAGGACTCTGCAGTTTTCACTGAAAACAGCCATCTTGTCTATCTCCCTGACTGTTCTTTTAAGCCCTTTGAGAGTTCCTTTTCTTTCTTTTTTTATTAAATTTAGTGGTACTTTTTAGGTACACAGTACAGTTACATTCATCATTGGGATCTTCTCCCTTAACATGATGTATCCTGGTTCTTGTTTTTTCTCCATGTCCCTGCCCTCCCTTCACCCTCTCCACCCTTCCCTATTTACAAAGACTTTGTTCCCAGTTTTTCCTTTACTCATATTTCGAGAGCTCATTTTCTTCTGTGTGCACCTTAAATGCAGGTGTGCACCATCTGGGGTCCTCCTCTTTTCACTCTCCACCTTCCATCTCAGCGCGTCAAAGAATTTACAATTTTATCTAATGCTTGTGACTCCAAGTTTGTATCTCCAGACCATCTCACTCACCTTCCCTCTCTGGAGTCCAGTTTTCAGCAAGACAGCATCTCCATGAGGAGGTGCCCAGAGCACTTCCTTCTACGGCTCACACTGAACTCATCTTCTCTTCTCCAGGTCTATCTCCATGGGAGGTATAGGTTGAGTATCTCTTATTCAAAATTCTTGGGATAAGAAATATATCAAATATTGAATTATTTGGAGTTTGAAACACTTGCACTAGTCATAGTGAGATGTCTTGGGGTGGGACACAAGTCTAAACACAGAGTTTATGTTTATTACACCTTATACTCATAGGCTGAAGGTAATTTCATACAATACTTTAGGTGCATCTGTTGTTTTAACTGTGGTCTGTCATATGGTGGCAGCTGTGGAATTTTGCTGCAACTGGCACTATGTTGGTGCTCAGAAAGTTTTGAAATCTGGACCGTTTCGGATTTTGGAGTGTAAGACTATGGGTGTTCAACCTGTGTCAGAATCCACCAAGAGAGCATCTTCCAATGTCTCATTCTCCAACTCAGTATCAATTTCAGACAGTCGCTGGCCGAATTTGTTGATCCTATATTCTAACCACTTATTGACCCCATTCCCAGTTATGGCCACCACCTTGAATAGGTTCTTTATTGTCCCCTGCTTAGAGAGGCAACAGTCTCCTAAACTGCTCTTTTCCCCAGTGATCTGGGTCTTCTCATCTAAAGAGTTCTCTTTGTAAAGTACAAATCTGACCATGTCTCACCAAGCCTTGAAATGACTTTGCAGTTCTCAAAAACCCTGGGTATAAGCACAAACTCTACAGCACTTTACACAAGAACCTTCCCAAACTCATAGAGCTCACTGAAGCCCCTCACTCATTTACACCCTGACCAGTGACCCAACGTGTCCTCCTATTCTCTGGCTTCTGTGCTATATCTGCCTGAAATGTCCCATGCGGCTCCCTCCCTGGAGATTCTTTTCATGGCTGACTCTCTCCTTTTTTTAGCTATTTAATTAAATAACATGGCGAAGTTCATGAAGATAGAGGCCAAACAACAGAAAGTGAGCAAGCACTTGTCTATAAAACACATGGTCAGTTGACTTATTAGCCACAATTTCTAATGACAGTTCTTAGCATGTAGTAGATCCTTTATTTAATAGATAAGTGGTGAAAAACATAACTAGAACCAATAGCTATTTGATTTTATAAGATGCATATCTTAGAGCAGCTTATAAGTAGCTTAGATGACATATACTTTTTTCTTAAAATTCTTTGGTGAGCTCTAGGATAGAAGGGGGTTGCTTCCTAGCACTGTGGGGAAAGAGGGATCCTACTGAAATACACCAGACCCTAGTTGATTTATGTGTGCAGAAGAAGCCAGACTCCTTCAGATCAACTCTGGTGCAAGGAAGGTAATATTTGGCTACTCTGACAGCCATGCACAAGGTACTCTGCATAACTTGCCAATTTATTCTTACAAAGATTCTACAACATAAATCATTTTATCTCCTTTATACAGAAGAAATTGATGATCGCAAAAATTAAACTAATTGTATAAATTCACACAGTGACCTAACAATAATCACTTTCCTCATACACCTACCTCTAACACTTATTGAACACTACATGCCGAGGTCTGTAGGAATCATTTTAGATTATCTCATCTTTCCCCTCACAATAACCATATGGTTATTTTCTTCCTAAGAAGGAAGAAGTGGAGACTCAAGCCATTTATCCTTGCTTCTAAATCCACACTCTTCCCCATCACACTATAACAAGATGGAATTTCACATCATTATGGCTCAAACACGTTCCTACCATACTGCAGATATATGTTCCCCATAGAAGGCACTGTCCACTCATTCTTCTAAACTCTCATGACACCTTCTGACCTCGTCACAGGGGTGCTGACTTTCCCATGCCTTGCATGACGGGGCCTCACCACGGAACTTTGAGCTCCTTGAGGGTGGGGACCATCTCTCTTTCTCCCGTGTACCCCCACTTCACCCTGCCTGGTCCCCTAGACACAGATGGAGGGTGTTAAACATGTGTTGATTTCCAGGGAGACTTGCAGTAGAGCTGGAATTACAGGAGTGGTTTCACCTCATTTCCTCATCTGATTCCTCTAATGCCTTCCCAGGAGAGAGCACAGTACCTGTGCTCCTTGTGCATGGCTGTGCCCTCTCTTGATGGCAGGCCTCATTCAATGTCTTCTTGATGTGTGCTCCTCACTTGGTGTAGCCCAGGGTTCCCCAACCTTGGCACTATTGATCTTGTGTACACTAGTGATCTTGTGTGATTCTCTTGTGTACATCTCAGGGTGTTGTGCAGAATTCTTGGCCTCTACCCTCTAGGTGTCAATGGGCCCCAATATCCACTCAGTTGTGACAAAATGGTCTCAAGCTATTGTCAAATCTTCCACCACAGACAAATTCTTCCCTCTGTTTGAGAACTACTGGCCTAGCCTCATGCCAATCACATACACACTTTTTACATCTTTGCAAAATAAATCCTCAAAGGCTCCCTGGCTCAGAGGGATGGCTTCTCAGTTTGAGTTCATTGCTCTTTTGGTTTAATTCCCATGTTCTGTGTTATCCCATGTTCCTTTACACTCATTTTACATCCCTCCATCCCTCACCCATCTCACCATTTGTTTACATCTAGGATATGCAGCCTCCTTAATGTCTTTACTAAAGAGATACAACAAACATAGGACAAAGGTCTACATAAGATGCCCTCAGTAAGACATCAAGAACAAGTGAAAGTGAGTGCTGGCTGGCTGAATGGGTGGGGATGCACATTGACAAGTATGAGTGACGAATGGAAATTTCCTCCTGAGCATGGCTCAGGAACTGAGCAGTGCACAAGGAGGATTTCATATGACCAGTCTACCTTATCTGCAGGAGACGAGAAAAATTAAAAATGTGTTTTCCTCCTTCTTCCCTCCTGCAGTTCACACTTCACAGTGGGTGACTGGTCAGAGGGTCCCTCAGCACAGAGCTGTGGATTCTCCAATTTCATCCTCTGCCTCTGGACACTTCTGTCTTCTGCTTCTGAGTTCAGCCCTCACTGGATTGTTGGGCTGTCCGTGTTTCATGGCTACAGGCAATCTCTCTCTCTTCTTCTTCTTTCTCTCTCTCCCCTCTACTTTTCTCCTCCCTAAAGTGAACATAACAAGTATATTCCTCAAGCAATGATGGGGGCAGACTCAATCCCTTTTAAATGGGAAAACTGCTCTGCAGGCAGAGTTCTGCAGGTATTCCTCAAGAGTTTTTGCATACAAGACACTGGGCTATACGGACAAAGCCTGCACGAGAATGGATCAATGGCTCCTGAATCAGGACTCTAGCCTGAACTGAAGGTGTAGCCTGTAAATCAAATCTTAAGATAGGCTTAGGAAGCTATTTCCAGCCCAGGCTCATTTTAGAGATTTAAGAGAAAGACCAAAAGGAGATTCCTACCCAACTTCCTCTCCAGAGCAGTAAACAATAGCAGCCCAGCTACTCAAGCCAAGCTCCAGAGGTCAATCATGTTTTCCCCTCTCCAACCCCATACTACCCGAACTTAATTCACCACTGGGTCTTTTCAGCTTCTTTGTATATCAGTGTGTGCGTGTGTGTTTGGTACCAGGGATTGAACATGGGTCCTTGCGCTTTTGAGGCAGGCAGCGGAACCACTGAGCCAAATCCCTGGCCCTCAGCTTCTTTCTAAAACATAGTTCAGGATGACATTCTTACCTCTGACTCTACTGCAACTCTTTGGTCTACTGCTTGAAGTCATCCACTTGGACTAGCACATCAACCTCCTAACTGGTCTCCAAATTCTACTCTTGGGCCACTCCATGATATTTTGGTATCAGCAGCAGGGGTCATCTTAAGTAATTCAGAAGAGCACAAGCATTGCTTACAAGGCTTCAGCAGCTTCTTGCATGAACTAGATTAGATCTAGAGAAGCCTGCATGCTCTCTGGAGTTTGAATGTGCCCCACAGGTACATATGTAAAGGCATAATCCCCAGGGTGGTGGTGCTGAGAAGTGCTATGGCCTTTTATAAACTGAGGTATTGGGGGAGTCCTTAAATCACTGAGAGCATGCCCTCAAAGGGCACTGGGGGATTCTGTTCATCTTTTCTCTCTCTGCTCTGGCTAGAGATGTGAATGTTTGCACCTACATGGGCTCCCAATATGATGTACCACCACCTGCCAATCCATTGGAGATACCAATCTGAGACTTTGAACCTCTAAACTGTGAGCTCAATAGCCTTTTTTTCTTTATAGAGTGTAGGATCTCAGGTATTTCACTGTAGTAATGCAAAACTGACAAATACGCTGAATCATTCAATTCCTGCCCACAAGGTCAACAGCATCTCCACCACTTTCCCCTTCATGTTGCTCAGTCTGTTAACAAGCCAATCACTTTCATGTCTTTGTTTTCTGTATCCTCCACCTGGAATGTACTTTTACACTTGCATGGCTACCTCCTTGGCATCACATAGTCACAGCCTAAATTGTTGCTTCCCAAACTGGTGTAGGTACCAGAATCTTCTGCAGGGTTTATTAAATAGACTGCTGAGTCCCACCTCGGAGTCTGTAATGAATCAGATATTGAGGTTGGTCTAGGATGGGGTCTGAGAGTCTGCATTTTTACAAGATCTACAAGTTTCCCAGCAATGCTAGACCAGGAGCTGCAGTGCCTGATCACAGTCCTCGAAAGCAGGTCTTCCCACTCCCAGAAGATTTTGTCTCTGCCCTGTTTTGTTTATTCATAGCACTCTTTGTTTACTCTCTTGTTCTGCCTTTCTGTATATTCTCTGCTAGAATACACATTCCATGAGAGTAGGACAATGTCTCTGTGGCTCGGCATTGTATCCCTAGTGACCGGTGCAGAGCCTGCCCATAATAAGTACTAAATAAATACGTATTAAAGGAAGACTAAATGAAGGAGGTTTGAAGACAACCACAGAGAGCAGAACTCAAAGGTCTTTACATGGAAATCAGGAAGTGTATTAGAGAAAGAGCTGCCGTGACCAGGGAGGAAGCTCTGTCAACAGCAGGATGTCCCCAGCTGGGTGGGGGGCCATGACTGATGAACAGGGCTGTCCTACTGGCAAACCCAATCCACACAGCTGCTCAGCACCATGCTGAGGCCTGTCTTCACTCCTGGGGGGCTGCCATTTGGCTCAGCATGGAACACAAATCCTGAGAAGAAGCTTCCAGAGGATCCAAGGATTTGAAAGGAAATCAGTCAAAAAGGCCACCAGAGGCCCTTTAATTAAATGTGCTGCTTAGTAACCTCTGAGTGATCTTTCCTTTTGCCCAGGAGTACAAACACAGCACCTGGCCATGGGAGGTGAGAGAGAGAGAGAGAGTGAGAGCAATGGCAGCATTTTAATGAATGCCACCTACAAATGCAGGGTGGGGAGAAGAAAGCAGTGACAGATGACACTAATGAATTTCACCCAGCTGTGCAGGTTTGTGTGATTAATGTCCAGTGCACAGCCCGCGTTTGATTAATAAGGCAGCATCTTCCATCATCTTGCTAACCTTTGGGGGCTCTCAGGTAATAAGAGGCCCTCATAAAAGGGACTGGGGCACTTTCAAGCAAGGTTCAAAGAAAAAAATTCATTTTAGACTCAGTTCATTATGACAATGAGTGGGGGGACTTGCAATGACGCTTGAAAAAAGAAAAAAAGTCAACACACTCTTTTCCATCAAAGAAAATCCTAGGAAAGGTCTATATTCAAAAGAGAGATTCAACTGGCCTGTGAATAATACCTGGGGAGGAAAAAATACACAGGGGACACAGAAGAGCTGGAGCAGGGTCTACTCTCAGGAGGGTGGATCTCTTTGTCAGCCTCCAAGGTGTTTCTTAGGGGTTCCACAGGAGTGTGAATACTTCTGAGGACATCTAAATAGAATGAGATCAGGGTGCCAAGTGGCGATGGTATTGATCTCCCGATTTATAGAAGGGGATCACACAAAAGCTCCTGATCAGTAGGGCAAATATTTTTCCACCTGCAGCTTATGCCTACAGTATTACAGTCTTTTAAACATACCTGTTTGCTGCAATGAAAATTCAACTAGAATGAATAGATAAGCAATTTTTAAGAAATGATCTCTTGTCCTGTGGTCTATAGAAATCCACTGTCTAAGACTGTGGTGCATATATAGTATGTAGTTCAGAAACTATTTAATGTAACAACATGAACACTTTTCTATGTAAATAATGAGGCTTATATACCTCATCGTTAATGACAACCTAGATTTTTTTTTTATGGAGTTGTTCTCCTAAGGTTATTTCCAATGTTGGCCAATATAAAATAAACCCACAGGGAGGCTGGCATCTCACAGGCAAGCACAGTTTGTATGTTGCTGAATGAATGACTAGCGATGACTCTTCCTTGGCTCTAAGCCAGGTACAGGATGATGTGGGGAGGGGAAGAAGGGAAGGGTTTCCATGGGAATTTTAAAAGGAGGAGAATTAGTATATTCCAAAGTTACCCTCTTCAGTCAGAAGCTAGTACAGTGGTCTCCTCTTATCCATGATTTTGCTTTTTCCCAATTCAGGTACTAGTGGTCAAATATGATCTACATATATTAAATAGAAATCTCAGAAACAGTTCATTAGTTTTAAATAACTTTCCTTACAGCAGACTTGTTCGATCGTATTATGAGTTATGGGTGTTAGAATTTCTATGCCTACTTTGTAAATCCAACTTTATCATAGGTGCATGCGTAGAGGAACAAGCAGTTCATCTAGGGTCTGGTCCTGTCTGAGGTTTCAGGCATCTGCCGGGATCCAGGCTTGGATCCCTGGAGGTTAAAGGGAGACCACCAACCTTTAGTGTAGGCATGGCAGCTACTTTCTGCTGAGATTCCATGTTTCAATCAGTCCCTTGTCTCTGGCTCCTTCACAAGCTCTCTGCAGGCACCGTGGCTGCTTGGAAGGCATCAGCATACAACCTCCCAGGAGCCACAGCTCACTGTGGTCTGGACAGAAAATTCCATAGAGGGCTCATCCAGAGCACCGAGCCCCGGCCACACTGCTCCACCTCACAGTGAGGCTGCCAGCTTCATATGTCCCTCTCACTTACAGCTCTGGAAACAGGTAGAAAGCAAGGGGACTGCCTGAGGTTGCAGATCCACTTGGGTTCAGGCACCTTCATTTGCATCCCAGATGTTCCTCTAGGCAAGAGGAAGGAGAGAGAGAGAGAATAGGGCACTTTGGAAGACAGCTAGGTGGATTCCTACCCAGGACCACTGCTGCCAAAGGAAGGGTCAAAGTGAGGGGAAGGTCTAAGCCTGTGTTGCTTTGGAAGGAGCTCAGAAGGAGCAGGGGAATCACTTCTCCCATCTCTTATCTCAAATGTACTCATGGGAGTTTAAAAATGTAAATGCTACCATTAACTGGCACAAGACAGCAAGACCAACCTCAGCCACGGTGCCTGTCAAAGAGGACCCGCGGAAGACCAGCATCCCAAGCATTATTAATAAGTGGGCAATTCCCAGCCTGATGATATTATATACGTGTATTTTTTAAAAGATCTTTCAGGTTAATTTATTTTTAAAAACTTTCATGTATTATGGAACCTCATGTGATATTTACTAACGATGCAGATTCCTAAACCCTCTCCCAGTCCAAATGAATCATAAATCCTAGAGATGGTTCCCCTAATTTGAAATTTTCATACCTATAACAGGTGAGAGGTGAGAACCACTCTTAAATTCATCCCACAACCCATGACTCTGAGGCTATAATAAAGCAGAGTTCAAAGAGCACTCTGAGAGATAAGAAAGACCCTTGGTCTCAGTTCTGCAGTGCTTTATGGTTCACATGGGAGCGCTCTCATATCTCACATGTGGTATCTCATGAGCTTCAGAACAATTCATCACCTGGCCTACACAGAGGAAGGAAGGAGGCTGGGTGAGGGCAAGCGACTTTAAGTTCACAGGGCTCCTGACTTGTCACCCTAGAAATAAACCATTCTCTCTTGGTTCACTGTTTTGCTTCTTTTCCCAGGCCATCTCATCTCTTCCTTCTCACCCGTTCACCTGAAGTCGGAAATCCACTTTCAAGAACAAATTCAGAAGTAAAGATACTTGGAAGAACACCACACTGAGAAGGTGTAAAATCTTCCTCTACAAAAATAGACACACACACACACACACAAAATAGACACCAGATGAATTACTTAAGACTCACCGTAGAAAAATGCTCTCACTCTGTTGGACATTCAGCAGAGCAATCTGATTTTGGAATGCCTCAGAGTATATATAACAAAAACAAATGTTCCCCATTACATCTTGGAAAAACAGATACATCTTTATTCTCTCTCAATCCATCAAAGATGGTACTCTAAGAGTATCAAGTTTGAACTCTTCCATTTGTGTGGACCCGAGTCACCCAGGGTGTCTTTTGTCCATTACTTTCTCCCTAGGGTCCCATAAGTCACCTTATTCATGTTTCTAATCCTTTGCTCAGGCTTTTGTCTCATCTTTGAATCTCTTCTCTCACGTCCTCTACCCAATTCCTATCCTAAATGAGCATACACTGCTCTAAATTCTCTTTCAAAGTGCAATTCAAACATTTCCATTCTTTGTACTTCCCGGCTCCCCGCACCTCTCCCTACTGCACCTGTCCTTTCTCTCCAAGGCAACAAGCTGTTCCTCTATCTAAGTCTGTGGCTAGCTCAACAGGGTTAATGGATTATATGTCTCTCTCCTCGGATACACCATTCCCTTTAGACAAGATCCTTGTTCTATTTTTACACCTCTCTTTCTTATCATGGTATCTAATGCAGGAAAGGTACCAAGTTCAAATTGACTTATCTCAGTATCTGTCCTCTTTCTATAAATTTTCTCTTATCAAGGGTGTCCTGAAGGCTATAAACATTTCTGTTCGGGAACAGGTCAGTACAAAATCTATACTTATCTTCAAATTCTGAATTTGCCTTCTCTTTTCTGAAAGAAAATCATTAAGTCAGAAACTTTCAAAACAACGGCTTGTTCTCTCTTTATCCAAGAAGTAATTTTAGACCCAAATGCCATCAGATCAATCCGTGTGTTATGTATTTGTAAAGGACAATTTTGAAATGGGCTAGACTGCATACAGAAACAAAGGTCACCTTATTCAACAAGTTTTATTTTATAGCTCAAAAAGTCACCCACGCATACAAGAAAACTAATTAGACTTTAAGAGTACCAAGTGAAGCCATCTGTGACAGCCTGTAGGGACAAAGATTTTAGTAGATGTTAGAAAGAGTACCATCAAAAACATGTTTTTCCTCTATAAAAATCATCCGTGGGGCAATTTTTCAATGACTACTTTAAAATGGGAAAAGCAAGAAAGCTGAACTTGTAATAATAAACAGGTAAATAATGAGTGGTCTTGGGTTTGATTATAGTGGAGGAAAAACCGGCAAGAAATCATTAGCTGCTTAAAATCTGCTTCAAAAGTAAGCAAATACTGCCCTTCCACAAAAACTACTCTGGTAGTTGGTTTTCCCAAGGCCAAAACATTCAATGGTGAGCAAAGAAAAATTTCATTTCTCAATTACGTTCCATGGTGCTGCTGTTGCATTCCCACCAGGTTTGAGGTCCCCAAGACACAGCCAGAGCAGTGCCAGTGCAGTCAGCCTCGGTGCTGGAGAGGTGGCACCAGCACTTTTCCAATGTAAATGTTAAGTAGCTACTGAAGCACCCAAACTACCTGGCGACTCTGAAATCCATTTAGGCAGAGACCCCTTTCTCTGCCCAGTGATGTCCTATGTAGACAAAGTCATGGACAGTGGAGGGAGTAGTTTCCAGAAATACGAAACTTTGACTTGACAAAATGGGGGTAAAAGCTCCTGGGGCACCACGGCTTCTACAGATGAGTCCCGGGCTTCCACAGACTCCTTTTGGTGCAGTTCTCACCTGCCCTCTGCCAATAGTGCAACCACCTCAGGATGGGAAAAACCAAAGGGCTCTGTTCAGTAGCTCTTTCCTGTGTACCTCAGCAAGGAGCAGGCGCTGTAACTGCATCCATTTCCTCTCACATACTCAGTCTCACAGGTCTTCACTCAAAAAGGCTCTGCTCATCCCTGGTCTCAGCTGTCTTCCACCCTCTCCCCACATCTCCAGGCCTTTGCAGGGTGCCCTCTGGAACTCAGTGCCTGTCACTAATAATTCTCCTGTGTCTTTGCCAAGCTCAAGCTCCTGTCTTGTCCTAGCTGACTCTCCAGGTGCCTGCTGTCTCTCACAGCCCTCACACACCCTGGGCACCACAGATCTCTGAGGCAGGAGAGGTGTCCTCCGTGCTCCTCACTGCTATACCCAGACAGCAGGCTCGTGTACTGCCTAAGACCCCCTGCCCAGTTCCTTGGAGGCACTGCTATCGGACTATACGACCCCCACCCTGCCTCCTGGTCAGGGGGGATTTTCTTGACTTTCCTTCTCTTCACTATGTTTCATACTTCCAAAATCTTCACGGATGACTCATCTGATGTATAGCTCCTCAGTTCCTTAGCCAGCCTGATGCTTATCATTTAAATCCTATTTTGCCCTTTACAATCTCCTAAACTACATTTTGCTGTGACTCTATCCCACACCTCGTCATTGCCAATACAGAACCACCATCAAGGTCTCAGGTTCACAACTTCCATCTCATGTCTTTTTAGTTATGCTTTCTAGTATCTCCATTTCAAAATTCATCGACTACACCGACTTTCACATTACCACTTTTTCTTTGTCAACCCATCCATTCAGGTCTCCACTTTCCCTCTGACATAACTTCCATTCCTTTCTAGGAATAATCACTGTCTTTCTACTCACCCCAAAATTGCCAGCACCTCTTCTCTCCCTCGTATTTTCCTAGCATCACACTGACCTTGTTTAAATCCTATTCTTTGCCTCCACTCACCTGAGCAGGTGACATGGCTGGAGAAAAGCATCCAACTGCTCCGACTCATCACATCTTAAATTATGACCTTAACTACCAAGTGCATTCTTAATTTTTGCTCAGGAATCTTATTGTGTTTTCCTATTTGATTTGCTCTCCTGAAGACCCTGCCTCTTCCCTCAAGTTTTTCAATGGATAACTTTCATTCCCATTTTACTAAGAAACTTCACTAGGAAGTTCCCAATCATAAGGGAACTTCTTTAACCCAGAAGTGCATTAGAGTTGAAACTGCACTTATCATGGGCACCGATGATGTCCATGAGGCCAACTAGGACAACTTAACAATCTTCACTGTAGAGTAGCACTTGAAGCGGCTTTTTCCTAACGTCTTTCTTCTCCTGGCATTCATAAAACAAACAAACTGGGCACCCAGCCTTCCCGCCTCCCTCCTTCCATTTTTCATTGCTGTTTGCATGCTTCTTACCTTCAGCATCTCCTCTGCACTCTTCTTCTTTTTTTTCAAAATTTAAATGGAATTTATTGGTACATTCTAGGTAGACAGTACAGTTACATTCATTACTGGGATCTTGTACTTTTATATGCCAGGTCTTGGTTCTCATTTTTTCCCCTTGTCCCTGCCCTCCCTTCACCCCTCCTTTGCACTCTTCTTTACTAGTTTTTCTCAGCTTCCTGATCTCTTCCTGTTGAAGAGCCCTGGGTCTGACCCTTGGGCCACTTCTCTTAATGTTCAGGTGAGTGGATCCAGTGCCATCTACATGTAGAAAGCGCTTAAATTCCACATCTCGTCCCAGCCTCCTCCTCTTTGGACTCAGATGCATTGATTCCTCTCCTTTTTCCACATTTGAACTTGGATGTCTAGCAGGCATCTCATATTCAATGTGTCTAAATTCAGCCTTGCCTGAGTCTCTCCCTTCCCTCAGTGTTTGACACCTCCATAGACGGGGGTCACCAAAACCTACAGCTGTACTTGATTTCCTTCACTCTCTCCCAACCTGCTCCCTGTCTACCACATCCAGTGACTACATTTCAACAGCTTCAGAATGTGAGGACTTCTCACCATCTCCAGCCTTCCTCCCTGGGTCTAAGCCATTACTTATCTTTGCTCTTCAACAAGAGGCTCCGCAGCTGCCTCATTTCCTTCTTCCTCCCCTGTAGTCCCAGTGTCCCCAGAAGCACCTGTCAGAGCACAGATCCCCTGTCCTCAAGCCATCTTGTGTTCTGACTCATGCAACATGAGCAGAAGTCCTTGGAAGGGTTTGCACAGCCTTGTAAAACCTGGTCTTGGCTTCCTCTCTGGCCCCTGGTAGATCTCTAACCAGTTCCCTCTGCTCTCCTGTTCATTACCCCCCACATCCAATGACTGCATTGCTCTACAATTTTTATCAATTTAAATTTTGTTTTGCTTATTTATTTTTGAATACAGTGAGCTTGGCCCCACTTCAAGCCTCTCCAAGCAGGCTCTTCTGACAGACGCTGTTCTGTAGTTCCCTCATCACAGCTCAGGTGTCACCCCTTGGACACACACCACCCACAGACTCAAAGTGCAGCCTCTTCCCTGCTCTAGCCCCTTAACCTCCTACCTTTTCTTCCCATGACATTATTACCTGGTGTAACATTATCTATCCATTCATCTCTAGAAATAATTATTATTTACATCTTAAGAAATAACCATTTCAATAAGATCCTAATGAGATTACTGACAATGTGAAATAGGAAGAAACAGGCTAAAGGTGTAGGGAAAGTGGGAAGGGTAGGGGAAAGGTAATAAGGGAAAGAACAAAGTAGGAGAAAAATGAAAAAATGGAAATAAAATGTTTGTAAATGGGGAGGGGAGGAGGGGTTGAAGGAAGGGCAGGGACAAGGGGAAAAATGAGAACCCAGATCTGTCATGTAAAGGTACAAGATCCCAGTAATGAATGTAACTGTGTTGTATACCTAAAATGTACCAATAAACTCAATGAGGAAAAAAAAAGAAAGAACCATTTCAAAAACTGATATTGATACCTTGAAAGGTCCATTTGAAGACCCCCTGAAAGAGACAAGTTTTTGAATAAGGACAGTGCCTATCCATGTCTGGTTATTGATGAGTGAGACCCATGAACTGTTTTCAACCCATTCACAAGAAGCAGAACCTATTTGAATTGCATGTGGATCCATTACTCCCTTCATTGAGAAAGTATTACCAGGTAAAAGAAAACTCAACACTGTGCTCTGTGACTTTGCTGACTCTTATCCTAGTGCGGACCAGTTAGAAATAGCTCACTGACCACAATTTTCAGAAATATGGATGCACCTCAGCTCATGTCATCTTTCTTGTAATTCAGTACTTACAGCTTTGAAAATTATTTTTTAAAATTTCTTGATATACCTGCAGACAACTGTGAAAAGTATGCTTTTGTGAGCCAGTCCCACATATATATATACACAGGCAATTTTGGAATGCATGTATTAATATGTATGGAGGGTGATAAGAAAAGAAAGAAGATGAGACAGATTTTCTCTTAAAAAACATATTTTCTAATGTTCATAAACAATAACACTTTGATAAATCAGGTGGACTAGAGCAAGAAGAGGCTCTCTGTTATTATGAGCTTCCTTTGGGTAGAGGATGGAATCCCCCCCGCCTGCACACATCCTGGAGGAGTCCACCACGTCAAATCCCCTTCCTAGTCCTGCAGGCATTGACTTAAGGATACTTTCCCCGCCTGCCGGGGACCAGGCACTGGGGCCTGCAGTAAGTAATACAGACAGACTCTCGGTTGGTGGGAATCACATCCTTGTGAAACAGAAAAGCAACCACATTCATCTTAAAATCTCATCTCACATCTCTGTGATTTAGGAGTGATACTAGTGACTATACAGGGTGTTTGCAGTATATGACACAAAAATTAATAAATTTTTAGCCCATACACTATTTCAAGATTAGTGAGGGCCGGGGAGTTAGCTCATTGGTGCCTCTGCCTACCTTCAAAGCACAAGGACCTGAGTTTGATCCCCAGTAAAAAAAAAAAAAAAATTAGTGAGATATGAAGTTAACAAATAAAATGTTATCATTGTAGTATCCCTTTCAGTACCACAAAACCGTATCTTTTGAAAACTTCACCATTAATTGCAATAAAAGGCAGAACCACTTAATTTTTTTTCTAACAGTTTGGTGATATTTATGGACATTTTTAATTATGAGAAATACAGATAATTAAATGGCTTTTCAGTTTTCTGCCCCCCAAAGAACCTGGATTTTAAAAGTCTAAATGAAAAGAAAACATTAACCTGATGATTTAGTAAGACTTACACAAAATCCCCCTCTGCCCCTCTGGCACAGAGCAGTGTGCCTTCCCTGGCCTTCCCTCCAGCCAGGCCTGCAGGTGGCTTCCTCTTGGCACTCACTTCTGATTCTGACTTCCTGCTTTGTACTGGCGGAGAGGCAAAAAACCCTGACTCGGTAGGAAAGGCTTTCATACCTCAAAAATTATGTCACTTAATTAAATTAGGCTTTCTAAATGTAAACGATCTTCTAATCTATACTTGCAAACATGCTGCTCTTTGGCGGAATGCTTTTGAAAATTTTCCTAAAATAACCACATTGTGCTGGCTCATTTTAGGCTGTGACTGCGGGACGTTTCCAGCCCTAATTCGCTTCTGGCCCTGGAATGGGTTCGAAGCAGACCAGGGCAACCTCAGCGCACATGATGGGGTCTGTGAAGGGCCAATCTGCTTGCTTGCACTAGAATCACAGAGGGGATTCAAAAAAGACAGACTCTCAGGCATCTGCCTCAGTGACTTGATCTGGAAACAAGCCCTATATGCCCAGATGAGAAGTTCAAATTTATCTAGAAAGCAATCTGGAGCCAAAAGAAACTTTGGATGGGGTGTCACATCATCAGGATGACATTAAAATGATGTACAGAAGTTGGATTGGAGAGGGAGCCAATCGCAAAATGAAGAGAGCAATTAGGAAACTCTGTGACCCTCGGTGGGTGGTCAGAACCAGAGGAAGGATGTGGGAGGAAGGCGAGCGTGCAGACTCAGGGAATTTTCCAGGAGGCAGAAGAAGTTAAAGAACTTGGTGACTAATTGCATGTGGTGGGTGTCGCATAAACAGGCGCTGTCATGCCTCCTGTGCTCTGGCTTGGGCTACTGATGTAAGGAATTTATGGGAGTGCAGGTGGGAAAACAGGAAAAAACAAATGAGAATCTAAAATTCATGAGCTCATTGGTGCTCTGAAGTCTTCTTTGCTTCTGCAAAAACGATGGCTTCTCATTATCTGCAGCAAGTCAACAAGTAAAGGTCTGAAATTAAAACTGTGGGCAAGGGTGTGACTCAGGAGAAGTAGGATCAAATACCATGGATCTGCTTCCACAAAAGCAGTTCAGAGAACTGGAAAGCGGAGAAGAGATGCATGTAAAAAAAAAATGTTCATTCCAGCAGTGCATCTAATAGTACCAAACCATGAACTACTCTGGAAGACTGGTTAAATCAATCCTGATGTCCACCAGCATGTAAAATAGCAATTAATACTGGCACCTTCAAACTGCAAGTTTTCACGTGAAAAGGTGAGAAGGGGGAACCCCAACATTTGAGATGGAGCGGCACTTTCCCTGAACACATGAAAACTGCCTGAGAGCACGCAGTGTCAACAATGCTTTTTTTTTTTTTTTTTTTTTTTTTTTTTTTTTTTTTTTTTTTTTTTTGGCGTAGATGGACTGTAGGGAATTTTTCCTCTGTCATGTCTGTGTCTTCTAATTTTCACCCACGAGCTTGAATCAATTCAGTATAAAACATACATTTGCATAGGAAAATGCTACTCAGTTTTCACAGTGTTGGGTTGTCACTAATTCTTTTGATAGCTGGCAATTCTTCAATTAGAAAATGCAGGACACTTGCCCCAGGCTCCTGACACACAGTCCACCATGACCTTAAGGGGATCGGCTTCTGCGTCTGGGGTGAGTGACATCAGAGAGGACAACATGGAGAACTCCTCCTCCGTGCCTTGAGTGTTAAGTACTAGGCTACAGAAAAGCCACACACCTGACCAGTTACTTTAACTCTTCCCCCTCACCTTGAAATATCTTTAATGCTACATCTGTGATGGATACAAAGCTACATGAGAGTCTGAAAAGGTACGGTCTATTTATACTTCCTGCCACCCATATAGTTATTTTGCATGTTCATTACATACCTTTTAAAATGTAAACTCCTGGTAGGCAGAATTTATGTCTGATTAGAGTTTGTATTCTCTAGAGTGCCAACAGTTTGCATATGTTAGGTATTCAATAGTCATAGAGATTTTTGATGTTTCTTATATAAGACCCAAAGGGATACATTATCGTTAGAATTTAGTACTGAACATTTCTTCTCTTTCTTCCTTTTTAAATGAGCAGAATTATGTAAGCCATCATTTTCTCCCTCCTCCTCTTCCTTCTTCTTCAACCCTCATTCACTGTTTTTTTTTTCTTTTTGGGAGCTTTGAGAAAGTGTAGAGCCACATTTTGAATTCTATGTCACTATAACAGGCTGCAGTTTCAAAAATGCTCTTACCTCCACATCTCTGTCCACAGTCTAGAGCTTTTTATTTGAACTCGAGTCTATGCAACAGGTATGTGAGCTACCGCAGAGTCATTGTGGAAGTCAACGGAATAAAAACATAAAGAGTGGAGTCTTAGGTAGTTTAAGAATCTAACAATTAATACAAGATTGAAGTGCATTTAAAATAACGTGAGAAAGGAACTTACTTAAAATCCTGGCATATGAGAGGACCACAGCTGGCTTGCTTACATCTGTGTGACCCAGGCCTGGCTGTTCCCCATCTTTCAATTGGGCTGGTTCCTGGACCACGCCTGTCCCTGGGCTTTCAGGAGTATCCTTTGCCTGAAACACCCCTTTCCCAAGCTCCCCATGTGGCCGCACTTGCTCAGCACTTGGGTTCTTCCACCAGCCTTTCCTGCCCACTCTCCCCACGGAGTCCTCCTCTTCACCCTGCCCTTCACCACCCCCAGGGTGCCTGGCTGCCTTCCTGTGGTCAGGTGCCCCGTCTTTCCTCTTCACAGCTGCATCCCCAGGGACTGTTAGAAGGCCTGGCTCATAAAGAGACTGAATGAACATTTGCTTCATCAGAGAATTAATGCATACTTAAGCCATCCTCATCCCAGGACACAGAGAAGAAACCTTGTTCTTTCTCAGCTTGGCTAACGGGAAAGTGAGGGAAACCCTGAGGAAAAAAAAAAGCTCGGCGGGTGAATCACTGAGATGTCCCGCCTGATTTCCACCAGACTTGCACTGTCTTCCTAAGTAGGGTTCCACTCTTTTTGAAATAAGGGTTCAGCAGCTAAAATAAAACATGAAAACGAACGATCAACCTAAAAGATATGCAAAGTGAAGCCTGTCTCTAGTCAGTACTGAAAATTGGGAGCAAGTTTCTATTAAGAATCTAGTCCCAATCACTCTCCTTGCAGTCCATAAAAATGACAGTGGAAAGGTACAAATGGGACCAAAACTCATTTCCTCAGCATCACCTAGCAGATCATCAACACTGCTTGGAAGCAGCACATTTGCCTGTATGATATGGAGGCACACGTATCCCCCTACATCAGCACACAGCTGCTGGATACAGTGCTTACATTCTGATGTCTTTATCACCCCATGCTGCCTCTGTTAGTATTTCATTTTTTCTCCTTACAGAGTACCTTCAAAGCAAAATTCTGAAGGAAAAGTAAATACACTTCATTTATTTAAAAACTCTGCCAAATTATCTCAGGCAGGCAATAGAAAGGAAAAGAGTAAAATAGGTAGTGTTATACAGCCATATCTTTTTGTGGATCCTCTATTAATTCTCAGGACCCTCTGGCCACCTTCTTTCCACAGAGCAGTCCCGTTCAAATCTTACATTATTATGTCTCGTCCAGCCATCCATTATGACGGAAGTCACGCCACCATAGCATTCTGCCAACATGAGCTGTAATGTCACTTCTATACAACCTAACTGTATACCTTGGAAACCATTTGTGAGATGGGAATCAGACCTGAACCTGTGGGTCAGCTCGAAGGTAATTTATATTTGGAATCCTCTGTGTAGCACTGAACACTGAGACCATGGGTTTTTAAGTGAGATTCCTGAAAATTTTCTCTATTATATACTGATCCCCAAATAATGCCATTTCATATGACAAGGACACTAGCTCCCAAGGCAGAATTAGCAATGGGAAGAAATTCTCCATCTGCGATTCTAAAAAAAAAAAAAGACTTTCCTTTCTCAATCAATAATGCTGACAAGCCTAGACTCTAAAACTTTACAGGTAAATGATAAACAACTTGGGCCATGTGCTGATGATATTCACGCCAACAAATTTCCTTTTTCCTGCACATATGATTAACATCAATGAATTGAACTAATGCACAATTTGATAGTTTTGAACACAAACATGGTGAAAAAGAGATTACGGAAGACTACAGAATGATAATGAAAGAGAAACTTTGACCATAAAACAAATTATTCTATAAAAAGGACCAGAATAGAAGCACCAGTTAGAATTAGGGCTGGTTTTATTTAAGAGACCCATTAACCATCTGGAAAACATGATAAGCAGCATGTTGATTAGATCAGCAGGCTGTTGCAAATGGAGCTGGATGGCTAGCAACTACAGAGAAAATTCAAGGTGTAGGGCATGTTTAGAAAAGTGCATGGAGAATAATAAAACAATGACAGTCCGGTATAACAGGCTCCTTTGTAATCTCTACTTCTGTGCATTTTCAGTAGCATGAAGTAGTAGCTGATGTTTTGCAAGCCTTTGTTGTAGAAATGAATACTAAGTTAATTTACAAGAGCTTCCTTCTTATCACATTCCCTCTCTTTTTAAAAACAAAGGAATATATTATCTAGGTCAATAGAGAGCAAACTTGAATACTGTCATCACCCGGACTGTTGTTAGAGAAAAATACACTTTTCTGGGACATGTTGCTGAGGATTTATAAACAACTGCCCCAATAATCCATCCAGCCAGGCATCCATCCACTCTCAGCCCTGGCTTTGGGAGACCATTTTAGGAGATTTCTTAAATTGCCACTAGGGGGAGCCTTGGCCAAACCGTGCTTCAGGCAAAGGGAGATTGTGGCTGGCTAGAAATTTCCTGAAGCTCACTCACAGATACAGAGGACAGAGAAGACAAAAGGAGGAAAAGAAGTCATGATCCCTTGGTGGGAGCTAAGTGTTTCTGGTAGAGATATAGGTATCTGGCACTGAAGAGATGACTGGCTTCTTAGGGATTAATGATAAAATGGAAATACTGTGGAATGGCAACACTGTGGTTACCAAAGAGCTCAGGTTTCTGCAAGAGAACTTGCTCTTGTTAATCTCTTCTCCCTCCACCTCTCAGCCTCACACAAACCTTAGGGCGGGTGGCATCCTGGGTATTGGTTCCTCCACACACTTTTCAAATGTGGTTTTCTTGTTGTTATATCCTCCTATTGTTTTTATATTAAACTTTCTCCTTTTCTGTCAGCGACGTTATGGTCCATTAACAAAAATAGCATTATCTATTTTTGAAAAGATAGTAAAAATGCAAGGAAGACATTAAAACTCACTTGTGATGCTTACATTCAAAATAGTGTTAACATGATGGTGTGGGGCCTACCAGAATTATTTCTAAGTTTATAATTATTTTTTCTAGATTAAAAAGTCTATTTGTTTTATTTTTCACCATACCATTAATACCATTAGCACACTGATGTAACACTAGTCTTCCTAAATCCCTGACTCTAAATTTATCAAAGATTTATTCCAAAATTCTTCTTTTCTTAGGATAAACTCCTGGTTTGGAAGTACAGGGTGAACAAAAGAGACAATTTTAAGTTCTTAATGCCTGCTGCTCTTTTCAGGAAGACTACTATTCTGTACCACAGCCAGCAAAGTATGAAACTTTGCTTCATTAATATTTGTATGTTTTACCCTAAGTGCTGCATATATACTCACAAGCTCCCTTTGGTGATTTTGTTTGTGCATGTGTCTGTGTGTAAACCAACTGAGTTTTGTCAAGCACATTGGTGAAGTGACACAAATAGTACCCATCAGTAACGTTTTCTTGACTTCTCAGCTTGTTTTTATGTGATTTTTAATTATGAATTTTTAATTCATGCTTCATTTATATCTCATCTTATAAATTTGTCAGTGATTTGCCTAAAATAGTTTATCAGAAGTAGTTCTTAGATTTGTGTATGGATTCTATTGTTTCCCTATTTTGTAGTTAACTATACTTTGCTGTCTTTCTTCTTGGATTCTTTGGATGCATTTGTTATTTCCTAACAGTACTTAAATGTTGAGTTAATTTATTTTTATTCTCTCTTAAAATAGTGACTTTAGGGCTATAAACCCACCACGAGAAGGCAGCTTTGGCTGTATCCTGTAAGTTTTGGCATGCCATGTTTTCAATATCATCATTTTCTTTTTTTGTTTTTGAGACAGGGTCTCATTATGTAGTTGAGACTGACCTGGAACTCACTGTGTAGCCCAGGCTGGTCTCGAACTCACAGTAATCTTCCTGCCTCAGCCTCCTGAGTGCTGGGATTACAGGCGTGCGTCACCACACCGGCTATCATCATTTTCTAAATAGTTACTAGTAGCAGTTTTTATTCTTTGATTCGTAGTTATTTAAAAGCCTTTTATTTTCAGAATTCACTGATCTATAGTTATGTAAGTGATACATCCTTAAAAAAACTGTATGAGTACAACACATAATTTCAATGTAGGGTACCAATTCAACATGTACCTATTAGTGGACATGTTAATTACATTATTAAAGTACTCTTTATATTTTTAACATAATGTTATAACGTTGTTACATAATCCAATTATATTTTTGTCAATTTCTTCTTGCATTTCTGCCTTACTTTCCAATATTTTGCTACTCCTGTGCTATGAATAAAAACACATATCTATTCTTTTTTTTTTTTAGCTTGAACTTCTAATCTAGAAAATGTCTTTTTTCTCACATTAAGTATGTTGGCTTAATGATGTCTGTATTGCCATTCCTATTTTCTGTTATTTTCATCTGTGTGCTATAACTTTCTTATGAAGTTTTACCCTATCATTTATTGTTTTCTGACTGATACATGATATATTGTTTCTAAATCCAATTCCAGATCTTTGTCATTTTACAAGATGTTATTCCATGTGATTGTCGCCACAACACACTGATTTTCCCTATTCTATCCTCTACTTCTGTGAATTGGCCCACATCAGAACTAATGTAGGAAGTTGTTTCTGAAGGTGGTTTATTTGTGTAGTGTGTGAGTATATGTTACTGTTGGAGTTCTTAAACATACCTGCTTAACTTTTACCTCCACTTCCTGTTTAGAAAGTCTCAGGTGATTATGGACTTGTCTTCTCAATTTTTAAAAGGGTTAACAGGCGATTACAATGTATGCAAAGGATGAGAATCACTGCTCTAACTATTTCTGAAACGAACTCTTAATTGTATTTTTCTTGTAACTGAAGTCAAGAGTAATGGACACCTTCTGAAACCTCCTCATTCACTTCTCTACTGTCAATATTGTAAGAGTTCTAAATTTATATTTTAGAAAAATATTTTTCAAGTCTCCACTCTGAGAACTACATTAAAATTATTGTAAAGGTCAATAGTACAGATAGTAAAAATATGAACAAAAGAATAGTGCTACAGCATGGATCTTATAGGCTCATCATAAAGGCCCACGTGTTGCAAAGTTGTTCCCTGACATCCATGGTACTGTTGGAGGTGGCACAGCCCCATGAGGTGGGCCTAGTGGGAAGACTCAGTCACTGGGAACTTGTCCTTGAGGGAACAGGGACACCCTGGCCTCACTCTTTATACTTTTATGGCTCCCTGCCATGGTGTGCTGCCTCACTACAGGCCCAACAGCCACAAGGCCAACTAGCCATGGACTGGAACCTCCAGAACTGTTAGCTGAGATAAATCCTCTTTGTATGCTAATTATCCTAGGTGTCTGTTATAGTGATGGAAAGCCGACTAACACAAAAATCATACTGAATATAAACAATTCTGTGTACACTCCAGTTTTCCTATGTATATGCAAGCATACTCACAAATACATTCATACAATTAAAACACACACATATACCCACTCATACACACACACAGGGATCACATGCTGCTGATTGTCCTACTGTCTTTGTTCATGAAATATTTCTGGACAATCTTTCCATGCCGAACACATATCGATGCACTTTGTTCTGTACAGTGAATTAATAATACCACAATCCATGCCGATGCTCATGACCTGGCTGTCGAAGAGAGTGGTGCTTCTGAGTGTGGAACCTATTGAAGAGTGTCCTTGGATGTAGACCACTTGAGTTTACAACTCTATACTTTCACTAGATAATACTGTTTTCTGTTTTATAAACTTTTATTGCTTTTTTAGATCCCTGGCAGCAAAAGCAAGCTTTGTCCTGAGCAGTGCTAAATACTTAATAGTCACTTGACATTTTGTTGAATCAGTGAATACTGATGACAATGCATAAGGACCACACTTAAGACTCTTCTAAAATATGAGCCAAATGTTTTCCTGTTTTCTGTTCTGCTTGCTACAAGAACAAAGCCCAAAGCCTGAGTTAACTGGGGGATGTGGCTGAGCAGTGTCAGAGCTGGTCAGTCCACCTGAAACTTGTGGTCCTCCAGAAATCCACTGTGTAAGTAGGGACAGTGGTCACTGAGAAGGTCCCAGGTGTTCACTGGAAGGCTGCCCATGTGAGAAGACAGTAGAGGACAGGCCAGGGGCCATGTCACTCTGGCCTCCTGGTACTACAGAGGGGTGGAAACCAGAATGGATGCATCACACCCGCTACCTTTACCAAGAGGACAGCTCCATCCTAAGAAGATGCTCTTTCTGCACCCGTGGGAGCCAAAACACTCAGGTTCACTGGTAAATTACTTTAGCTTGAGGGGAGCTTGAAAAAGACTACCTGAGGAGGTCTTTCCTAGCTAATAATTTAAGGTCTAAAATTGAGTCCCACCAGACTTCAAGAAGAGATGATAACTGTCTACAAGTACTTAACAGGCCTTCACACAAAGGTGAGGCATGAACGGTTTGAGGTGCTTTGAGGAGGTGTGAGAAAGTCTTGGCAGTTAGTGCTAATTAAATTACACTGAGAAAAGTCACGCTGGAGCTGGGGATGTAGGCAAGCCTCCTTTGAGAGAGCTCTATTAGATGAGGGTCCTAAAGGGTGCACTTAAGCCATTAAATCGGGCCACTTACTTAAGGACAGAGAGAAGAAATCATTTTAAATGAGGGTAGGGGAAGTGTTAGGGAGGGTAGGGATAGCTGGTTTAATTAGTTACATTTTTCCTATTGTTTTGAGGTGTTGTTAATATCCACTTTCATCTCTCCCTGGGATTCCAGTGATTCAGAAAAGCAGTATTACCAGGAGAGCAAAGCCTCACTTTATTTACTCACCAAATTTACTCTCTGAGATGTGTTTGGTCAGCTGTGCATGGCCTCTGTGACTAGCTGTATTTGTCCAAAGGCTAATTAGCTTGAAGGGTAAAAAGATCAGTGAGTTAATCCATATTCTCAAGTGACTGATGAAACTTAACTGCCAATTGGTGCTGGAGCAGACCCTCTCTCCCTCTCTCTCTTTTTTTTGTTAAGGATTAATAAAGGATGCTAGCTACCCTCAAATATTAACCTTTCTAAGAATGAGACAGGATAAAACAAGAGAAAAGAAATCAGAGACATGTTTACCCCCTCAGCCAATATTTATATGGTAATTTTTCAAATCCCTTCTAGATTTCCAGTGGAGACGCAGGCCATCCTGCCTGGGTCACTCCGGGGCTTGGGAATAGGCTCAGGTAGAGGTAGCGTTTTGCTTTCCCAATAATGGCAATAAAGGCTCACTGCTGAGTGTCTACTGTATGCCAAACAGTAACTGTTTTCCACATTATTAACTCACTTGGTCCTCACAATAACCTAAACTAGGTAGTTTTTTTTTTTTTTTTTTTTTTTTTTTTTTTT
>NW_022900929.1:9049303-9056520 GCF_012274545.1 Fukomys damarensis
TTTTTTTTTTTTTTTTTTTTTTTTTTTTTTTTGCATTCATACCTAAGGTCCCACAGATAGTCAGATTTAAGCCAAAGAATGCTGGTGTTAGTCCAGATCTTAGCTATTTTGCTGAATCCTGATTTTAGGGGAAGGAGGAAGAAGGGGGTCAGAGCCAATCTGTCCTGATGTTCCAAGGCATGCAGTAGTTACAAAACATAGCTATAGTAAACATAAAAATCACTGGGTTTGGGGGAATCTATTAAAAAAATATATACTTGTTATGTCCCTTTGATCTTCACATTTTCAGAAGTGAGGCTTTTGGAATCATCATCAGTGGGGCTCTATTTTCCATTCACAGACTCAGGCTTCTTCAAAATCCAGGATGCTGTGGGTGTATAGTAAATAGATAACCACCTGTAACCAACATAAACTGCCCCTTCTCCTCTTTTGACAGAACACATAAGTGAGAGGTGTGACATTATTTGCTGGTTAGAGGGTAGGGAAGAAAACTATCAGAGGGGCTGTGAACCTGTTTATAGAAGAACTAAAGATGTGCATGTTTTTCAAAGTGAGAAGAAAGAAGAAGAAAGAAGGAGGAGGAAGCTAGATTTGGGGCAGGATGGCTAAGGCTTGGCTAGCCAGAAGGATTTATAGGTCCTCAAATGTTTACAGCACAATATGCTGTAAGGCATCTTCCCAGAAGCACAACATCATTCAATTTGGCCTGGCTTCCAAGATCAGGAAAGTATACAACACCCTCCTAGAGCTTCTTGCTCCAGAGGCGAATTTCCAATGATTCCTCCACAATAAGTAAGATCGAGCTGTTAGAAGACACTAGATGTAGAAGAACAACTGTAAGTTCCAATATTACAATCCACAAGCATACAGGGCATATCAGTACAGGTGTTTTCTGAACATTTCTATGTATTTGATAGGGTAGAAATTAATAACATTTCATCGATGAGGAAAAAAATACTAATGATTAGACAGGCAACATGGTAGAGCGCAAACCTGACGTGGTGGCTAAGCTGGCACTTGAGCCCAGTCTCTTATTTGTAAGTGTAGTGTTTGTTTTTTCTGGGCAGCCTACAGTTAATCAACCACTCACACACTTTATTTTTATTTAATTTTCATTCATCATCAGTCTCCCGAGAAATGTACCTTTATTTCCTTTTTCTACAGGGACCCAGTCCCAGTTGAAGGAGATTAAGTGGTTCCTAGATGTTTTAGAGAGGGCAGACAGGTGACTAAGAAGACATTCTTTGCAGAGCTTCTGCTACTTTGCAGAAATGTCTGAGGCAGGCTTATAGAATGAGAAATGGGTCCTTTTACACCTTGACTCCCACTGTTCTCTGAAGCTGAAGCATGTAACCCTGCTACTACCACCCTGGGTTCTAGAGAAGTGCAGATGCCTTAACATTAAGTTGTCTTGGCCTAGGAGCAGTACTGATCTTATTGGTTTTAAATTAGTTCCTGTGTTGATGTCACTCTCTCTACATGATACAGATTCTGAAACGTAACTGAAAATGGTTGGGTCATTAGGCAGGAGTGGGCTCCTCTTTCCCTGCTCGGGCTGTGGCCTGGCTGCCTAGATTTTGAGTTTACTCCCAGGGGCTCTGACTTGGGCTGCCAGTACGAAGGCCCAAGTTCCATTAGCTGATGAGGGCCTCTTTCCAACTGGGCAAGAGAATGTTAGCATTGCCCCAGATGCTATCTCAAATGTTCAGCCACAAAAATTCCAACAGAGTCAGAGTGAAGCTTTATTTCATTATGCTCCCAGGTCTGGGAAGGATGCCAGTGAGCAGCTCTCCTTGACAGGCCTCTCATCACTTACAGCTCACAGGAAAAGAAAAGTGAGTTCCCCAAGTGCCAGGCTGTAGCCCTCGTTGTCAGGTGGCAACACCTCCAGGGAACAGCTGAGCCAGGGGCTGAGTAAAGTGCTGTCACTGCCTTATCGCTGAAACCCGCATCCTGATGATAATTCCCCACGTGTTCCTCTCAATTTCTCGCACAAGGCACCGAGTTGAGGAAAGGACATAAGAGAGGGATGAAAATCCACTTCTGGCTTTCAGCCAATTCTCAGGAGTGTCTGAGACTTAGTGCTGTGTTAAGAAGGATTCTGAGGTTGTATCTGGCTACACTAGAAAAGACAGTTCAGATCAACAGAACATGGGCTCTAGAAGATGGATAGATTGTCATAAATCTATGAGATAGGATGTCTTCAAGTCTATACTCTTCTTTACCCAAAGTAGAAATAATAACCGATACTCTTAGATTCTAGATTGCTGTTCTGCCAGCCATATGGATGCTTTTCCAGCCCCAAATGTCTGGAATATCACAAACTGCTTGAAATAAGCTAGAAAGTCAATAAACTTCAAGTTCCTGTGGAAGCACAGACTCTTGATTGTAATGATAAGTTTACTCATGATGTACACCTGTCTCTCCGTGTCGCCACATGCACTGAAATCCCAAATCACCCCTTCCTACTCATGATCAAAGATGTGAGTCTTTGGCGTGGCCAAATATCAGCAGATGTGCAAAGAAACTCCTGCAGTTAGATTCAACCCCACCTATGGCTTAATCTACTTGGTCCACTAGAGTTGCCCCGGTGGGGGGGAACTGAAGTCATGTATTGAAAATAAGTAAGTTGTAAAGAATTCACACAATTTACTCCAATAAACATCTGTTGAGTGTTTAAGCACACAAAGCATTCTCCTAGAGGATTCTGTCCAACAAGCAGGAAATGGGGACTGTTGGACCAGAAGGCATCTCTGATATTACAGATGGCATTCAAGCACATGGGATTTGTGTGCGTCTTTCCTTACTGTTTTGTGTAATTTCTCACAAGCCCTTTATTAAAGCAAAGTTTCTGAGAATGGTGCTTAGAGTGAACTTCATCCTTCCATTTCTCAGATTTGGACAAAATTGTCCACTTGGGTCATTTTTAGGAGGCTGAAGCTAAATGCTTCTGTGAAAGCTCTGGAGGACAATTTTGATGTTGTTGTTAAAGATCTTGACTATTCCTTCAAGGTTGGTTTTATCTGAAAAACTCTTTTAGGGAATAGATCAATAGGATACTGATATTACAGGTGTGAATTTTAAGATTAACTGTAACAACTACTTAGGCATTGCATTCTAGCTAAGCAAAATTTGTACAACTGAATAAGTTGGTAGAAATCGAATTGCCCTTTCGCCTTAATTTATACTTGTCTTCATAAAGAATTATAGGTTCACATACAGTAACTGCCTCAATCATGGTTTGTTTTATGATTAAAATTAAATCCATGCTCCACAGTGACCTGAAAGAGTCTATGGCTTTATTGCATCTTCTGAAAGTTCATATATTGGAAACTTAATCCCCAAATTTGTATGTTGATGGAATTTGGAGGTGGGACTTTTGGTATATAATTAGGGTTAGGTGAAGTCTGAGGATGGGGTCTCTATGATGGCAGTAGAGTCTTTTAAAAGAAGAGGAAGACAGAATTCATTCACAAACTCATTAGAATTCATTCACAAACTCTCATCTTGGGTGTGTCAGGACATTGTGCCTTCCTCTACATTACACTGCGGTGAGAATGTCCTCACCAAATGCTGGCACCCTGACATTGAGCTTCCAGCCTCCACAACTGTGAAAAATAAATTTCTTTTTCTCATAAATTTTCCAAGCTTGGGTGTTCTCTTGTAGCAGCAGAAAACAGTCTAAAACAAGGGTGGTAACTCCAAAGCATAGTAAGTAGCAGCACCAAGACATTTAGGGACTGAAACATCCCACAGAGGATGAGCACGGGCTTTCTGCACTTGGGAATGGTGCACCTTTCAATGTCTCATGTCAAAGAGTATAAGGGAAAAGTAAAGATTTAGCTACACGTTGTTTGCTCAGAGTAAACGGGTATGTGAATATTAGTGCTGTTTTCTTTGTTAGCACAGCAGTCTTCCAGGTGCTTCGTGGAGATAAAAGAGGAGCTAAGGAGTCAAGGCACAATAAAAGGTACAGAAGTAAGTGGAATAGTACCTGTCCAGTGGAGAGCTCTGAACACGGAGCTACAGCAGCCTTGAAATTCAGACTAGCGTGACTGCACACCTGAATTCCAAATCTCATCTAATTTTAGCTAATTTAAATTTAAAAACTGATATTTAAGTTATTAGAAGGTTTTTAAGTATGCGTGGAAGAACTTGCAAATGTAAGCCTACCATTTTTCACTATATATTTTGTGAAGTCTAAGTACTGAGTTCTTGTGAAAAATCCAGCATCAAATCTTTGCATGGAAAGTTCAATTTAAATATTTTGCTAATAATTTTGTGCTTACATGTTGAAATGATAACACCTCCTGTATAACAGGTTAAATAACATATATTATTAAAATTAAAAGAATCATTTCTTTTTATTTTTTGAGGTGACTACTAAAAAATTAAATTACATATGTAACTTGTGTTATACTTGAACTGAGCAATGCTGGTCTACAGACCTACCATATTGTCCCTGCAATATATTTTTGCACAGTTATTAACACTGTTTTCTTTTTGTGCAGTTATTAATACTGTGAGATAATCAAAAGTGAGATAAATGTTTGATTTAAAAAATGATTACAGTAAAACACACACTGGCATTAGCCCCCTCATTTATCCTATTATTCTTTGCAATGCGTCTTTTACTCTAATGGGTTTTTTAAAGTTTCAGCATTCACTATATTTTTCAATCAGTCCTATTATATCTAGTCTGATACTAGAACATCCATAATCTGCTACGAAGATCTGACTACAGGTGCCTTTTCCACTTAGCAATGTGACTTTTTTCGTGCGTTCTGGTCTTTGTTTCTTTCTGTGGTGAACAAGAAATACTGACAAGATTAATAGTTTTTCCCCCTGGCAGACTAATCCCTTCCTTTTCATTTTTTTATTATTACATCTTCACTGTGAATGTCCATTTGTAAAACAGACAGAAGAGGAGATGCAACAGTTGCAGAAGGAGTGGACGTTCCACTCACCTACGCACTCCTACCTTATACTAGTGGTCGTCAATTCTTCTCCAAATTATGGGAAGCATAGTTTGAAACCACTTCTCCCTGTGAATTCCAAGAGTAATCTAGGAGCCACTGGCTACTCAATCACTGCGTCTGTCACCACTAGGTGAGAGTGATTTAAATCTCTGCTGGGCCCATCACCCCTGCTTATAAGGCCTTCAGAAAATGTGGGAGTCTGATGATTCCCAAGGCACTGCAGGCTGTGCACACCCCCGCCAGCTGCCCCTTTGTCCCTGGTCCTTCAGAGCCTTTGCTATTGCTCTGGCTGCTGCACATCATTCCAGGAACATGCATGCAAGGGGTGGATGGGGAACACTGGGGACCCACTACATCTCAGATGGCCCAGCAGGAGCATTTCCCTAAGTCAAAGGGACCCAATTCATACTACTCCAGTGAAGTTGCAGAAGGAGATTCTGTGTCACATAATAATTTAAGTATTTTGGTGACAATTGTTAGCTTAACTAACTTGTTTTCCTTCATGGCCTTATTAATAATTCAACTACCCCAAAATGCTTTGTCAAATTAATTTTAATTATTGCGCCGACTGTTTAGATTGTTTAATTCAACTAGCTGTGGTGTGATGCCACAAGAGAGAGAGACAAACTGATGAGACCTTCTTGTACCATCCACTCACCTCTCCTCCGTCTACAAATGTGGCAACAAGTAAGTCAACGTGTGTGAAATGCCATCTATGCACCCGTTCCTAGCTGGATAAAGAAGGACAAATTCCTTCACATTTTGGGGACTCAGTTTCCTCACCTATAAACTAGATATGAAAGTAGTCCTGTTAGGACTTCCCTGAAGATTCAGTGAGTGAATGATTAACTTCTCTACGTATGGCGCCCCGTGTGTATGGCGCACCTAGAGAATATTCTAAGCAGCTTCACTACTACTATCGTGATTGATTTTGTTCCAATGGTTAGGAGAGATGAGGAATTCTATCCTCAAACACTCAATACTCAATCTCAAGTATTGGATTCAACATATTTATATTCCCTCTGACTTGTGTGAGGTAACTCCGATGTGCAGTTGAAAGGCTAAGGGGTTTCATTGTCCTTTCTCTTTACATTTGTCTTTCTAATCTGTTCCACATTCTACAAATGCCAAGAGGGGGAAGTGGGAAGAAGTCTTCTTGTTCAGGGATAAGCAGAGTACTTACAAAGAGATAGCTCTCATTCTGCCACAGGAAAGAGCACTTTCAGTTCAAGTCCCACAGTTCTAGTTTCATCAACACTTCAAGCTCAAAAGACAGAAAACCACCATGTCCTAGAATCATTTCCAAGACTTTGTTTTTCATGTGCTGAGGAATCAAAATCAGCCCCCATACATGTTAGGCAAGGACCCTGTCACTCAGCTACATCCTCAGCCTTAAGATTTCTGAATCTGAGCAGTAACTGAGAATGCTGTGGACTTCACTGAAGTGTCAGTGTCCAGCAAACCCCAGCAGTTGTTGGAGGTGAGGCTGCAGCAGTACTTAGCGACCCCGTTTGGAAAAAAGTTGATGATCTGAACTCCAGGGTATGATATTCCCCCAGGATAGGGATCCTATTTCCCCCTGAAGTGGTCAGTCCTCAGGGTGTTAGAGGTTTATGCAAAGTGTATTTTCTTGGGGGGCAGAGAGAAGGTTCATGGCTTTCACATTCTTAAAGAGCTCCATGATCTAAAAACAGGTTATGAACTACAGTTTTAGTTTGAAAAAAACATTTTTATTGCTTCCATAAAAGGCTGGTTTCTTTTCTCATTCTTGCCAACAGGTGCCAGTACTTCACTCATGTAAAGTGACACTACCAGGGGAGAGAAGGGGGCAAAAAGGAGGATGGAGAGCCACTCTGATGAGATAGCTGTCACTTAACACACATTTGCTGAAAACCAGAGTGCCTCAGACTGTGCCTGCCAATGGGTGGATCACAGAGTGAGACACTGCAGGTAGTTTTTGTGCACACAGCCTCCTCTGGCAGGTGGAATTCTCCATGTATCTAATCATCCGGAGCCTCTGGGGACTGGAAGCCACCCTGAATCTCCAGAAAGGCTTTCAGCCAACAAAGAGGTCACTGACCTGGTCAAGTGACCAAGTGTCCCCAGTGCAGCATCACCCACAGTCAGGAAATTCCCCCTTGCCTCCGCAGCATCGGCCCTGCTTCCTTGATAGACACAGAGTACAGAGTCAGTCTCTCTCTCTCTCTCTCTCTCTCTCTCTCTCTCTCTCTCTCTCTC
>NW_022900929.1:9056916-9129293 GCF_012274545.1 Fukomys damarensis
TCTCTCTCTCTCTCTCTCTCTCTCTCTCTCTCTCTCTCTCTCTCTCTCTCTCTGTCTCTCTCTCTCTCTCTCTGTCTCCCTCTCTCTCTCCCTCTCAGATTCCCAGTTGTCCTCACCCTGTCTTGAGTCTCAGGCAGGCAAAACCTTCTCAGCTCTTTTGTTTCTTTATTGGTTCATCATAGATCCTTATTTAGGACATAGCAAATTCTATTGTAGAACCATGTGAAGACCCACAACATTCTCCTCTATCAAAAGGACATTTTGCCCCCCAAAGGACAAATCAATGAGTGCAACTATTTCACATGCATATCTTTCTAAGCCTGATGATTATGCTTTATCCTTTCCTTTCTCCATTATTTGAACCAAGGTGGAATGTAAACAGAAGACACCAAGTATGCCATGACTCTTTCTTGCACGTAAGATAGGAAATCACATTTTTATAAAAAGAAACAGTGGGGAAGTCTCAGCAGATAGAGATGGAAGAGCAGATCTTGGGCAGAGATGGGAACCCGAGTTCAGCCCCCGCTCTGTGCACGCAAGCAGAAAGCAATACCTTCCTTCCGGTGTTTGAAAGGACCATTGCTCCTCCGAACCCTGCACCTTGGGTTCTGTCTTGCCACATATATTTTAAGTTTGCAGCTTGGATGGTCCCTAAGGGCAAAGAGTTTCCCTTTCTTCATATTGCTTCTCCATGGCTGTTTACTGTTCTGCTTTTTGTGTTTGTCCTGTGTCTATCAAATAATATTGAAAATTTCATTGCCAGCGTCAGAAAATTAAACCCCAGGGAGCAGAGCAATAGCTGAGAACAACCCTTCCCTGGCAAAAAGCCAATCCTTGGATATAACTTTCCCAAGCTTCCCTGGTAGTCAAAGGTTTGAAAGGATGCAAAACAGTCATTTCAAAACATGCTCTTTGATTGCTAAAATCTTTATGAATTAACTTCAACTGATCTTCAAGATTGATCTGAAAAATCCTATTTCAATTTGCAATCTGGTTGTATAAACGAAGAGAGAGACAGCACCCGGTTCAGTTGCACATTTCCCGAACAGAGCTAAGAATAGTGGCACACAGAGAAGAGATGCTTCGTACCATGGCTCGGGGTCTGAACAAGTGTGTGACAGACTATTGTAATAACATCTCTCTCCACAACGCAAACACCAGCAACACGATCAAGCAGCTCTGGGCTCTGTGCATCTTTCTTTCTTCCTAGTAATGCACAGGGTTGCCTCTTACTAATTGGGACTGAAAACATTTTCTTTTGAAATAAGTCAATACCGATGGAGATTAAGCAGAACTCCGCTCTCTGCACTAATCTTAACTAGACCACCATCCAAATATAATGTGCAGACAATTACAAATCTGATCAGCGCCATGCAAAGCATGCAGGCTTGTGAATACAGAGTATCCTGCATCATGGGTACCCTTGAATGCTTTCTCCTCCATGCGCTTTTTCAATTCATTTTTTTTTTCCCCTGCAGAACAATAGGACAAAGCTGCACTCCAGCTCAGGCTGCTAATACCCATGGACAGATGTGTAAGATTGAGTTTTACTCACCAAGCCCCCACAAGTCCATCTTCCCCAATTACAAATGCTGCTTCTAAGCTGCTGCTACAGCAAAGAGACTCAGAGTTGTCCCCCAGAAGAACAATGCACTGGAAGACCAGCCGGTGTCCGAGGAAGCGTGTTCATTAAATAGGTTTCCAGTTGCGCCATGTGAACAGGGACCGGCTGCACACCTCTGACTGCCATCCACTCCAAGTCCGGAGGAATAAGCATGTACCTTTGCTTATGTTTATGGGGCTGGAGCCCAGGGGTGCTCCGATTGGCAGGAGTCGTAGCAGGACCAGCCAATCAAAGGGAGCCTCCATTTCAGGGAAACTCCTGCTCATTTATTTAGCATCTTCAGAGATCACCCGCTTTTCTGGGAAGAGCTTTTCTCTCCTAGTATCACCAGAAAAAAACAAAACAAACACCAATAACTTCACTTCTGTTTTAGTGCTCGATTCCCTTTGTCAGTAAGCATACAGTTTTCTTTCTTAATACTCATCAATATGCTTACTTTTTCTTTCAAAGAACTGAAAAAAAATAGGAAGAAAGAGCTGGCAAGGGGCTGAAGACAGTTCATATTCATCAGCGTGCACCTCGTTGGGAGAGAGCATGCAGTGGGGGGGCTGCTTGGGGGCAATAATTACCGATTCTGTTGCCATGGAAACAGACTGGCTGCTGAGGAGTTGGATTCATGTAGAACATCTGCTCCCAGACCCATAATCAAACACAATCTCATCTCTTTCCTTCTTGCTACTTTTATTTGATTGTGAGTTTGCTTGCCTACACGTTCTCTTTGCATACAGTTTTTGTTCAGATATGCTATGCAACTGCCTCACTTTACACACACGGGGCATGGATGCTAGCTCCCAGCCCTGCCATGTGAGCATGAGACAGTGAACCCTGTGGGAGACCCACACTGATTCCCACTCAGGATGGAAACGAACAAATAGTCTCTAATTAAAATTTATGGAAACTTCTAAAGAATTACTAGGGTGCTTTTTTAAAAAACCAGTTTCATAACAACCTTGAGAAGCCACCCCCGCCTAAAGATTTGCAATGGTATTTCTCAGAGGGCACTGTGGTGGCTCCTAGCAAACCTTTGTAGAGAAGTGATTAAGTCCAGAGGTTTGTGGGAGATTTGGGGAGCATAAAGTCTTTAGGCTCAGATCTTTTTGGCATTAGCACCACATCAGGGTATCCCTGAAACGATGGGGATCTCCTTGGATTTTTCTCTGTCCTTTTGCATTTCCTTCAGCTCTTCCATTTGCTCCAAATTCTGGGTGTTGCCTGATCAGCACCAATGTCAGACTCTGTGAGTGCTGCCATCTTTCTCCTTAGCAGCAGGGGCCGCCACTGAGCAATAGATGAGGCGTGACCCGCCTGGTGGGCCGTAGGAGGAGGAGTTCTGCTTTTCTGGAAGCCCCAGTGCCTTAGTGGTTGGTAGAAAATGGTTAAGTGAGAGAGACAGCTAAGATTGTGCTGAAGTTAGAGAAAAAGAGCTCATTTCCTCTCCGCTGTCCTCAAGTTTAGCACCATCACAACTCGAAGGAGAAACTTCTCTTTCATAAAAATCTCTATGAGCCTGAGACCATCAGCATAGCATGTTGGTGACACAGGGCAGGATTAAGGCTGAGCTCGTGTATGTCTCTGATACTTGAGGTCACAGTGGATTTACCATTCACCACACATACTCTCAGGCCCACAAGCAACAACAGCCCTCAGCTTCCTTTTTGCTTAAGTGATACTCGGTCTAAGTCCTGTATCTATCCATCTCCTAGTGCTCAGCTCTGCCCCATTGTCCTGATGTTGGATTTTTCATTTGAGGTCAGAATCCTGGTACTCCATTCTGTCTCTGTGCCTCTGTCTCTGTCTCTGTATCTCTCGCCTGTGTGCACGTGTGGTACTGAGGACTGAATACAGGACCTTTGCACTGAGCTATATTCCAAGACTTTTTTTAAAAATTTTTATTTTTTTAAAGCTTGGCTGGGTCAAACTTATAAGCCTCCCACCTCGGCCTCCCAAAAGTTCTGGATTACAGGTCTCTGACACCATGCCTGGCCATTTCGTTTCTTCATGCCACTATGTACTTAGGAAAAACTTCTCTCCCAAGTTCTCCTTCCCAGGCAGCCAACTTCACTACTGGGAACTTTTCGCGGCTCTTTCCAGAACTCCAGGTCTATGGGTAGTTCAGGTTTTCTCTACCACCTCTGTAACATCTCTAACTGCCAACTTTTCTGCCACTGGGATTCCAACCCACTTTTGCATGCTCACACCCTTGAAAACACCTTAAGCACTAGTTTTCATGCAGAAATGCGCCAGTGTAACCTGGTCTTCCCTCAACAAAAATACGATTTTTTCCCAAAAAAGTATTTTAATAAGTGTCCATATGTTTAAGTGGAGGTTGTGCTGGTGTCACAATCTAGCTCAGTCAATGAGATCAGGAAAAGTTTACTGCAGGAAGTGATATTTGAGCCAATTACTAAGGAAAAATAAAAGGTAACAAAGTGACAATGAGAAAGAAAGAGTGTCAGATATAAGGAATATCATGTGCAAAGGGCCTGTGCTGGGGGGAAGTGGACTCTTGGAAAGAAGCCAAATGTGGCAGATGGGGGAGAATGAGTGGGGTGAGTATGTGAGACCAGGCCAGTAGGGTCTTAGCCACTGGGTGAAAGGGTTCAGTTTTTATCCTCTAAGCAATACAATCCACTGCAATACTCCATTAAGAGGCTCCTTATTCCTCAACACACCAGACCATATATCCTTCCACTGACTCAATGATAATGCGAACAGAGTATCAATCTAGGGGAAGACATTCATAATCTGTTGGATCGATGTAGTGAACACCTAACCATCCATAGCTCAGGTAACATTCTAAGTGCTTTACCTGGACTAATCAATTTAATCTTCACTACAACCCCACAAAATATTACTGCTATGCCCATTACACAGATAAACATACACAGGTACAAGGAGGTAAATAACCAAGGTTACAGAGACAGTAAATGGCAGAGCTTAGATTTGAACAAAGGGATTCTAGTGGCAGAGGGGCCACCTCTATGTATGGAAATCATTCTCACCAAAATGCATACTCCTGGAAGCCTATCACAATCCTTAGGAAATTAGAATGAATCTGGGAACATTTCCCTAAGTACATCAGAGAATTTTTATACACAACTCTGTAAGAGCATTGCTAAGAGATATTTTCATAAAGCAATAAAGGAGGTAGACAAGACCTAACTAATCTTCAGTGTGTAAAATGGCAAAGGGCACTGTTTTGAGAATGGAGGTCTCAACATGCTAAGCTATCACAAAAACCCATGTGCATCAGAACAAGGTCCTCTCTTTGGAATGACTGCAAACCCCACTGTACCACAAAACTCAAAGTGAAAGCTGAAAGTGGGTATCTAATACAGTGTGGGCCTCAGAGGCATCTCAGTAGAAGGTCTGTGAAGAAGGATGGAAGTTCCTGAAAACCACCTTTCACCAGAAACCTGGAGGCACTTTCAAACCTGCCAGAGGTGAGGGTAACAGATCACATATTATCATGGGCATTGTGTCCATCAATTTTCTTCAGGTAACTTCTTCCCTAGAACTCATTTTGATGACAAAACTGCAAGGCAGATAATGTTGTTCTACCCACAACAATGCATATGACTTTGCCTATTCAAAAGCTAACATGCAAGCTCTGTTTCACCTAGCTACTCATGAGTTTAGTTCTGAAAAGTGACCAACTTGATTGACATTTTTGGAGGGATCACTTTATACAAAGTAGCTACAGCATCTTTGAAGGAACATGCACAAAACTTTCCTGTGGAATCTTTTCCAATGGTTTTGTTACTGAGATTATAGACTGGGAGCTCCGTTTAGTGAACTTGGCCTTATTGATTCTTCCCTTTCTAGACTATGCCCTGAAAAGGGAATATATAAGCTTACAGCCTGCTACTGAACCTCAGAAATGAGAGACTCACATTTTATTGGGTTTCTATGTTACCCAGTGCTTGCCAAGGTCCCAAGGATGGAAACAAAGGTGCTCTGCATGTAGGTAGTGGACTTGAACTCCAGAGGCCCAGGTGTGTAATGGTTAGCATCACATTTGGCTTCTGAACACATTTGGTTTATTTTGTGCACATAGGGAAACGAATCCAGCATTAAATACTAGGAAAATTCAGGGATACCAATCACTCCTCAGCAACTAACAAAAAAAAAAAATCTCTTTTCACTGGAACTGCACAACAGTGCCCATGTTCTTTGTTCTTCTCTGAGTCGGTTCTGCCAGTACCACTGATCTTTCATTAGTCAGGGACAAGTTTGATCTAAGGAAATTTTACTATCCTCAATATATATGGTTTATTTAGGTGTATTATTACTAAATCTGGTGTAATTCATATTCCATTAGAATACTTTTGAGCTGCATTCACAACAGTTCTATTAGGTGATATGCCATATATTTTTTGAGACCAGAAAACAGAGTGATTGCAACAGAATAATTTCTAAACTAGCCATCTGAGTTTTCCTTAGCCCACTCACTGGCCTCCCCTCAAATGAGCAGCTTTCACACAAGAACTTAGAAGTGGGGAGAGGGGGTTCTCTTCACCTCACTGCAGATAAGAGACACTAATAGCCAGCCCCTCCATTCGCCAAGTCTTGGCCCTAAACAGGTCACTTCCCATCTGGGTCCAGGCATCTTCCCATCAGATTGCATGTTAAGCCACAGGCAATAGAGCAATGACAGTGCCCCTACATCTCATGACATCGCTATGCTGCCTGCTGCTTTTGGTTTGATTGGTTCATGTTATCATCTGGTCATGAGGGTCAAATTAAACTTGAAGGGCATTCCACACAGTAGGGTGTGTGTGTGGTAGCAGGCTCCCCCCAGCATCTTCGTCTTTATAAGTCAACTCTCACATGTTTACACAAACACATGCACCCCCCTTCTTTTTCCCCCTTCTGTCTCTCTTTGTCTTCAATTTTATAAGAGAACCAATCTCAGTCCAGATTGGATCAGACCATAATTCTTAAGGATGTGAGGTCTGAAGTGGAGACTCTACCCTTGTGGTCAGCAGTATGGTTACTACTGGCTTGGTTCAGCTGCTTTATTTCATTCTAGAGACACTGGAGAGTTTTCTAGTCATCTGAGCTGACCATACAAAGTTATCTCTAGCTCATTTCCATGGTGCATTTTTTAAATCGAAACACATGCAAAACCTCAGTTAAATGTGGTTAGGCTAATTTTTACGTATCTTTTTCTCCCCAAGGGGAACAGAGTCAACAGTATCTCACAGAGATCTTTGCAGGAATAAACAGCTGCTTCTCTCTCTTACTTTGATGGAGAGATGATCTTAAGCAGAACATAGAAAGCCTGCTACGTTGCCCTTTATGTTTCCAGATACTAGGCTATATGTGACAGGCTTGGATATCTGTGGGGGTATAGAACAACCAACATGCTCACTATGGATTTAATGTCACAAAAGTCCCCATTTTCGCACAGAGGCCCAGAGATGTAGGTATCCTATCTCCAATCACCAGGAGTCTCTCTGTGGGGTACCAGAAGCAGTACACAACAACAGGACCTCAATGCACCTCCAGCAAGCAGCTGGAGTAGGCTGTAAGGCTCAGCCATGAACCACAGGCATTAATATGAGGATGTTTATTTCCTGGGACCTTGCTATACTTGTGTCACCCAGGAAAACGTCGAAAATATAAGCAAATCCTACCAACATTGTAAAGCAAAGTCATAGCTATAAAATGCAAACCTGCATATAAGCAGATCTTCAACCCACATATTTATTCTTCTCCTATCAAGAGCACAAACTTCTGACAGATGCCCATGATTTGCTTTTCATAAGGTTAGAAGGTCAATGTCTGGAAGTCAATGGGCCGTAACAGAACTGACCAAAAGGAACAGGTTGACCTGAGAAGCACATGGAGACCAGATGAGGAAGGCTGGCATGATGCACATCTCATCATTCTGAGTGTCTTCAAAGAGATAATTGGTGAAATTCTGAAAACTTATCATCTTGCCAATTCAATTTTCCAAATATAACAGGGAAATGCTTCCAGAATTGCAGGCTGATAAAAAATCATGTCAAAAGGAAAAATGAAAATGCCAAAATTCTCATCTCATGTGTGCCAAGCGTGTCCATGGGCAATATGGTGGCAAAAAATTATGAGACCAACAGCAGGAGATGCTTTGGATGGTGCCAAATGGGAAACAGGTTCTTCACCATTAGGGAAAGGGACACTTCTGAGCTGGCATTGCATCTTTTCTGGCTTCCAGATCTAAGTAATAATAAGTCCACCTTTCCCAACTCTGAAACACCAATTCCCCGCCCAAATAATTCCACCTTTCTAGGAAAAAAATTGAGTTTCTCTCTGATATTCTGAATTTGAAAGCTAATTTCATAAAAGTTCACAGACATTAAATCCATGGATTATCATGTTTTTGTCAATGGGTAAATACTAGATGCTATTCCTTTCTCTGCTCTTTTGGCTCACAGATTCACAGGTACTTTTGCAGATCAAAAAGTTCACAGGGGACTGGCAATGCATCTCAGTGGTAGAGCTCTTGCCTAGCATGCACAGGCCCTGGGTTTGATCTCTAGTACAGTAAGTCTCCAACTTATGAATATTCAAGTTGTAAACTTTCCTAAGTGTACTGTGTAAGACTCACGTTGTTGACTTACAAATGAATCTGACTTACAAACAGTTCTCCTGGAATGGAACTCATTTGCAAGTTGGGGGTCTTACTGTACTAGTGCAAAAAAAAAAAGACATAGGTAACCTACACATCTTGGTTACCTGTCACAACAGAAATTTCTCCGCAGTAGGACAGGTTAAACCAGGGATGACAGAAGTGTGCAGGGTGTGCTGTACAAGAGAGAAACCAAGATTATCAGTGGACAAGAAGATTCAGTTCATCTAGGCAAGTGTAGAGGAAGAGGGAGTTATCAGATTTAGCAAGTTCATTCCAGGGAAGTTACATTGTAAGATGTGGAGGGGGCAAGCAAGGCAGAGGAAGTTGCAGGAGGTCTGGACAAAGCCAGATATGGACCCACAAGGTGGGGACATCCACAGGACCAAAGGACCAAAAAGGACCACCATATGTAATTCTAGAGTGAGGCCTGCTAAAATCCAGTTATGTTTACTTTGCCCTCTTATAAATAAATTTGCTTTACCAAAAGTCACTCAGATCGTGTCTGTGTACCCAGAGTTATCAAGAATATCACTAACAACTGCTTGCCTCACTAGGAAAATGAACTCAAGAGTGATCCTGGTAATAGCGGGCACCACTACCATTTTGAGGACAGTTGTGGTGTTCTTAAACTCAGCCTGTCCACATCAACAGCTTGTAGGAGCCATATTGCTTCAAACTGTCTTCTATCTACCCCCAATAAAAGGAAATCAAAATGTGCACCATGACTTCCAGGCAGATAACAGTGACAGGTTATTCCCACAGAGAACAAGCCTACAACCTAATCTGTGCAGAAATTAAATTCAAATAAAATACAATCTTACTTTATTGCTCAGCATTTTCTTGAATCTGTAGGCCACAAATTTTGGATTTAGTTTGATAATATAAAGAAAAATTGGCCCTAAGGGAAATAACTAATCTATAAACATGCCATGCAAAAGTACTTCCCTGCCCCCACAAAGTCACGCCAAGGCTAGTATGAAATAGCTTCCAAAATGCATTATCTACATGTCATAGTTTATATCTAAAATGTTCCCCTAAATTCTCCTGTGTTTGGAAGGTGACTGTTTCAAAGGAACATTATATTCATCAGTGGATTCACCTACTGATGAGTTCACAGCTGAATGTCCTGTTAGGAGGTGGGGCCTGGTTGGAGGTGGATCACTGAGAGTATGAAATGGAAGGGTGTATTCTTATCCCTAGCTCCTCTCTTCTCTCTCTCTCTGCTTCCTGGTTATTATGAGTTGAGCAGCTGTCCTCTACCAGACCCTTCTACCATGCCATTTCTGCCCTGCAGCCAGCTGACCATTGACTGAATCCACCATAAACTGTGGCCCAAATAAATCTCTCCTACTTTAAGTTGTATCAGATATTTCGTCCCAGCAACAAGAAAGTGACTAATACCCTATAATTCTCTAAATACAGTAACAAACATGAGAACTGGGAAGCAAGTGTTTTAAATAATCATCTATATTGATTCATGGGTAAGTGTACTTTCTTCACTTGCTTGTGGAAATCTATTGGGTATTAGACATCTCAGTGGTTCTGTACTTATAGTGAATGAACAAATTTCATGAAGAGTCCAGTTTGGCAGTAAATAATTTGTGTCTCCTCATTATTCACTATTATTTAGGTACTGCATATAATGTAATTTCATATGTGCCACAAGTTTCCTTTACTAATACAGCTTTAATATACTGGAAAGTTCTAAAGTTCTGTTTATTAAATTTTCTCTTTATGCATTCCATCATATTTCAAGTCTTTTCCAGAAGACTCTTTCATTTACTGTATGAGCTCTGATTCACTTACCAAAACTCTGAACTAAAGTTCTTTTTCTATGTAACTCTTTCTTTAGATTACAGTGGTACCTTAGTTCAAGAACACTTTTGTTTGTGAGCAATCTGTTTCGCAAACAGAAGCCTTTGGCAAAATTTTGTTTCTGTTTACGAAGCCTGCATGGGGTGTTGAACATGACCACAACCATCTTTCTCACATAAACACAAGTATGACTATCTTTTCCAAAATCATGGAACTAATAAAATTCATGAAATGTAATTTAATTCATGAGCTACCACTGTATTTCCAATATATGTGATTTGCTATTCCACAAGTCAGGTTATTGCAAAGTTACTTTTTTCCACAGCCATCCTCAATAGTGGAAACCCAATAAATGTGGTTAAAACAACATCAACAATGCCATTTTTAAATGCCTCTTGTACCTTAGTCAGGCAGATGAAATCCTACTGCAAGTCTTTATCCCTAGGCATGTTGCAAAAGCTTTCTGGGTACTTCTCTGTTCTTCTGCCCAATATTGTGGATGAAGTCATGAGATGCAGATATCTGAATACATCTCTGTGACTCATTCCTGTTGTCTCCCATTCCTTCCTCCTCCCACTCCTGCAATTTCAGCCTGAGAAGGGAGGAGGATGCTCTGGAAAGCCCGCCCGCACATCCCCTTGCTTTGGAAACCCTGTTCACAGGCAGTGCAGGTGCTGGGCCCCACTCTGTTTTTTTCCAAGGATGTCACATCTGCTCAGAACTTTCTTCTAGTTAATGAGTGTCCCTTGAATCCAGCCTCAAAGGGCTTTTGATCCTAGTACCAATCAACTTCAGGCTAAGAGGCTAGGACCTGGCAGAGCTAGGACAGCTGGCCCCAAACCATGTTTCATCCCAAGGAATCAACAACTTTCTCCTGAATTTTAACATGGAACATCAAGATCAAGGAAATTCCCCCAACCAGCACCACTGATTAGACCAGACCACATCCAGAGCTGGGTGACAGCTCAAAGTGTTTTTCTTTTTTTTCAATATAATTATAGGAGCATATATGTTTAAGAGGTAAAATGTGGAATTATAGGGAAAAATACAAATAAACCATTATTAAATCATCCAAACTTTTTAACTTCTGTTTTTACTTAGATGTAATATAATCATGCATCTTCTTATAATAAACATGAAAAGTATTTTCTGATGTTTGGGTACTATTCACAAGTATTTTGAATAAAAGAAAAAATTCTAATATACAAATAAATGTACCCATACTTTATTATATCCTCTCGGCTGAACAGCTGAGTCATTTATTTATTTTTACTTCTTATAAATAAGAGAATGACCACCTTTATGCATAGGTGTTTGCCTTCTCAACTGCCTATGATTCTAAATCACAACACTGTGCTGAATGATTTTATAACTGAGATCATCAAGTCTTGGTAAACTTCCCAACAGGACCTTTGTTCCAACAAGTTTCTTTAAAATCTACTGGAAATGTCAAGGTTTCTGGCAGCAAGGTGCATCAAGGAGTACTGGCCCTTTAGAGTCACCTTGAGTGCCAGTTCTTCCTTTCCTTTTTGCAGAGTTGAGCGATCAGCCTCTCCCACAGCTGGAGGCCAGGTCTCCACCACCTCTGCCATGCTCAGATTTGGGATGAGAGTGTGTTTGGGAGCATCACAGCCCCAGGTCCTTATGCAGGAGCCCAGGCTTGCTTGAATAATCACTTGGCTTTTCTCAGGCAGTAAACAGCCCAACACAACATTTAAAGGTATTTAAGGCAGGGAGGAAAGGCTTTTCCATTTTTCCTGTAAATTTATTAATTTTTGTTCTGGTCTTAAAGGAAATTGTCACTATGAACAATCTCTTTCTCCTGTCATAACTTAGCCAATAATCCTCTCACCTACAGACTCTCTAGAATGTGCTTTTTCCTTTAAAAATATTATCAGATTTTGTTGGGGGGGGGCTTTACTGGATTGAACCCAAGGCTTTCATGCCAGCTCTTTATTTTACTTTTTGGACACAGGGTCTCTCTAAGTTGCTACACTGTCTAGATTTAGCTTGATCTTGAAATCTTCCTGCCTTGGCCTCCCAGAGTTCTGAAATTACAAGCATGAACCATCACACCTAGCATCCATTATTATCTTCTCATTTAAAAAAGAAATAAGATCAGCTATGTTTTTCCCACAATGACAGGATGAAAAGTCAATACAGGTAACATCTGTTGAGCACCTGTGTTGAGTACATTTTTCTTTTTAATAGGCAATTGTCCCAGTGCTGCACAGTCAGTGCAGAATGAGACCAAGTAGGTCACTCCCTCTCCTCTAAGATCATGGTTTTCCGTGCCTTCCAAATTCTGCAGCATTGCTTCATGATAACTAGGAGTGGAACAGGCAGTGACCAGGCACCTCCCTGAAGTGAAGATACTAGGCTGAAAGTAGTTCCAAGCTCAGTCTGAAGCTGAGTGTGCTCAGTGCAACAAGAGATGGAAGAGTCCTTCAGAGGCAGCAATCACTCTGACCTCATAGAAGGTTCTGCAGGAAGGGCGAAGGGTCTTCCTTGCTGTGGGACCAAGGAGACAGGTCTGGCAGTGCGAAGAGTGCTCATGGAGTCACAGAAAAGCAGGAGCATGTTCCTGGGTATATGTAATAGGCACACAGTCTGGAAAAGTTGTTTGTGATAGAATGAGGGCTTTGTTACCACTCTGTGAGGAGAGGAATTGGAAGGAGTTTTTTAGTGTGGATGTGCTGGACAAGAATACTGTGTTCTAGAAAGATGTTTCTGGAGGCTAAGGGTAACACAGCATACAGGTGGGCCAAGTCCAGATCCAGGTAGAACAATAAGAAGACAAGTGCACTGTCCACCCAAGGAATGGGGGCTGCAGGAAGCAGGGTCACAAGACCAAAGGTAGAGGGTGTCTACACACTAGTGGGTTGGGGAGATTTGGGGACCTTTCAAGGAGATGAGATAAGGAAGCCAGAGATCAGTCCAGGATTTTAAGTCCACGGAAGGGCAGTGCTCATGCTGCATCTAGAGTTAGAGAGCACAGGCAGCCACAGGGAGGGGGCATCAGGAAGGGCAAATATGGTTTGGGTCCTGCTGCTTTGGAGTCATAGACCATCCGTGAAGATGGAGCTCTTGAGGTGAGGAGGGCAGGAGGTAAATTTCTGTCTGCTTCAGGTCATGGCTGATGGTGTGACAGTAGGTGCAGAGGAAGAGGCGATAGAAGAGGAAAAAGCAGGCCTTGGGGAATGTTTATGCTTTGTGAGTTTAGAGGCAAAGTCACCAGGGACCAGGAATACATCGGACTACAGGAGGCACAGGGTGAGATAATGCTTCGAGTGGTGGGATGGGAGGAACTCTAGGGGAGACCTTCTGATATGACATTCAAGGCTGACGGCTGACCTGTGTTGTGCCAAGTGGGTAGAGTTGCCCGTTAGACCACAGTGAACAGAGAGCACAGGAGGGGGAGATCATAGGGACAGGCAGGTATTGGGTCAGACCTTGGAAGAGGAACAGGCTGAAGAATACTGTTTAAGGTTGGGAATGATTTGGGTATATTTTTAGGCTGAAGAGAAGGGATAGAAGCTGGGAAAATGAAAATAACATGAAGGTGAAGGTGTAAGGGATGAAAGATTTATTTTATAATTTTTTGACGTCTATCTTCTTCATCAGAGCAAGAATTCATAAGAGTGTGATTTCTTTCCAGTGTTAAATTTAGAACAACTAAATGACTCCACTCCATTTCCATGTATGTCTTAGAAATCACATCTTTTAGGGAGCTGTGGTGCAGCTCAGTGGTAGAGAGCTTGCCTAGTGTGTGTGAAGCAAGTAAGCAAGTTCCACCCTCCGCACCACACACAAAAGCAATGAACAAACAGAATACACACAAATGATGTTTTTTGTGATGAAAGAGGTTTTCAAGTGTTATGTGCATATTACTGCATTTTACTCACATTTCTCTGTGTGTTATGTTTCTGGTTACCTTTAACTTTTTTCTATAAGTAACACTGCCGTGGAAGCAGTGATAGTTCTTTTATGTCTCCCATATGTCTATGCAGTGCGCCCTTTGTACCTGGATCCCCTGTGAATGCAGCTGTCTCATCATGAGTGTGTGATTCCAAAGCGCAGTAAGTTTTTACAGAGAGAAGGTGGCCAGCAGGGCCTAAGTCCTGCAAAGAAGGCAAAATAGAATGTAGACATGAAACTGTCCATCAGAGCTCATCCTTGACTGTCAAAACCAGTGGCGAAAGTGGTTTTCAAAATTGATGATATATTTCAGTACACTTCAGAGCCACATACAATTTTCTTCCGCTGTTCAGCTGCATTTCTAGTGGGGGGCAGAAGACAGGTTTCCATAATTAACACATGAACGGGAGAGGAGGCAAGTTGGGGCAGCTGCATGGGAAGTCTGATTTGGAGAAGACAGGAGTAAAGAGGGGGTCAAGAGTCATTTGTTTGGTCTTTAAAATGCATTGTGTTGGAATGCAGGTGAGGCAATATCATAGAAAGGAAGAGATGGGCGAGGCAAGGCTTAGGAGTGATAATATCTCATAAAGCAGGGATCCAGAGTCAGCCAGGAGGGGCCAAATTCCAAACATGGTGGAAGAACAGCCCTTAGAGGTCTCCAGGGACAAAGCCTTTGTCTAGGAGGTGCAAAACCCTGGGTTCTGCAGAGTTACAAGCTGAGCTGGAATAGTAGCCAGGGCTCCCCATGCCCAGTGTGGGAGCTATGTGAATTTACCTGTCATTTCCCATCCAGAAGTAGCCCAAGCGTTTTATTAGGTCGAGACACACAGATTTGCTAGTTTTGCAATTTAGAGCATGTTTCTGACTTATATGAGCTTATTTAACCTCCACAACAACTATAGCAAGAACCATTTTTTTTTTTTTTTTATAGATGAAGAGACTGAGGAGCAAGGCAGGTTAATCACCCAGCACGGTAACATTGGAGCTGGGGTTTAAGCCCCACTCCTTGGGTCCAGAGTCAATGCTTCTGGCTGCTCGAATCGATTACAATTTATTTGATAAGTGTTCAGAGAACAAGGGAACATGAAGAGAAATAGGTACTATGGATAGCAGTGTTTGTGGTTAATTACCTCTGCACATGACACACAGAGTGAACCATTTGAAATTGCATGTTTGTCAGAGAAAATTGCCAATTATTAGCAATTTCATATGGTTCTGTCTAATCCCTTTCTTATGAATCTCTAAATCCCTCTGTTGGCTCTTTAGCCCTGGGTTGGTGGAGGACAAAGTACAAGGCTGCACCTGTGATAGCTTCAAGTCTTCTTTATCAGCCAAACTCTAGCCTAAAGCATTTTATAACCCGAGAATTTAATGAATATAAGCTTCTGGCAAACTGAATCCAGTAAACATTGATATCTTTTACTCACAGTCTCAGTTTTCTGGGACACACCCAAGTAAATTCTTGTCTATCGAAAAAAAAAAAAAATCCAACTCTACTTCACTTCCTGCCCAACATCTGTGTGGTTGAGGCGTGGGACGAAACACTGTGCTCAGCCGTCACTCTGAGCATAATAAAATGTGCTAACCAGCTTTCCCTGAGAGCACTGGCACATCCATTTTATCATGATAAGCGCTCTTAATAGGAGTGGTATCTCCTTCCCTTTCCTACTTCTGCTCTAAGAACACACAGCGGCCAAGGAGCTTTCGGACAGAATTCTATGCTCTGTGAGTCACAAAATGGAAATCTGGCATTCTATGCCAATAACATTTCCTTCCGAGGCAGCTCAAGCGGCAAAAAGCCATATGCCATCCACTTTGGATCCAGCCAAGCCAGGCAAATGGATATGTGAAAGAGAAATAAGGAAATTGGGGCCCAGAGCAGCTCTAGGGAGTTGATTTCTTCCAGCTTCAAACATAATCACTGTGGCGAGGGCTGAGTCTTTTTGCTTTTATGATATTCTTTGGAGAATGCATTTTTTAAGAGAATCTGGGGAGGTAAAAGTACAATACAAATGATCATTTTCGTGAACAGCATGATGTGCTTGAGGTGGTGATCTGATAGGTCTGTGGCACAGAGACACGTTTTGTGAGTCTGCCTAGGGAAGGATAGTCAGAGGGCCAGAAGCGACGCGAATCCTCTGCCCTGCAAAGTCTCTAGACAGCCATCCTAGGCAAGGACAAATGCCATTATTGGTAGTATCTCCCCCACTGGCCTGGAAACAGCACCGTGGGGAGATAGTGCTCCTTGTGTTGCCACGGTATGTGGGTTAAGCACGCCTAAGAGTGATAGGTCTGCCTAGGGAAGGATAGTCAGAGGGCCAGAAGCGACGCGAATCCTCTGCCCTGCAAAGTCTCTAGACAGCCATCCTAGGCAAGGACAAATGCCATTATTTATAGTATCTCCCCCACTGGCCTGGAAACAGCACCGTGGGGAGATAGTGCTCCTTGTGTTGCCACGGTATGTGGGTTAAGCACGCCTAAGAGTGATAGAATTAATGAGCAGAGTGCAGAGACAAAACAGTGATTTTTTTTTTTTTTTTTTTAAACTAAGGTCTCTTCGGAAAAGAGAAATTTATTTTCGTTTGCACTGGTTCAATCTCTTTGAGGCTTTCTATTCACCTTGCGTAAAAAGTACTTAAATGGAAAAGTAGTTACTCTTCCATTTTCACTGAGAAATGAAAGGTAGGGATGGTGTCGCATGCTTGTAATCCCAGCACTCTGGGAGGCAGAGCCCAGTCCTTAGTCCCAGTAATTTAGTGAGACCCTGTCTCCAAATAAAACAACTAAAAAGGGATAGGGATGTAGCACAATGTGAAAGCCCTGGGTTCAATCCCTAGTATCATAAAAAATGGCAAATCATTTTATAACTTCCTCAAAATATTGACATCTGAAGATAGGATGTTGATGGAGTGACTTTGAAGTTTTTTTCAATAAGGCTTTTTGCATTTGAAGAAAAAAAAACATTTTTTATTCAGTAGAACTGAAAAATAGTACTATGGGATCCCAGGAATTGAGCCACAGTAACCATCCCATATTAAAGTTGTGTATATTAATTCTGCTATTGGCCAGGTGGACCATTTTGAATGAATGAATTAGAGATTTTGGCCATTCATTCATTCATTATTTAACCTAAAGGAGCTGAGCAAAACTGTTTAAAAACATTTGGCGAATACTGGGACATAGAAGTCTGTATTTCAGTGATCTATTGACTTAATTTGGGAAGAGAAATATATAAATAAACAACTACTATAGAGCTGGGAGATATTTTCCAAAAGAAATTCTGAATTCTCTGCTGTGGTGGCTGAGGTGCAAAATTTCATACTGAATGGAAGGGAGATGGTAACCATCTCACTAAGGTGGCACTTGTGCAAAATCCTAAATTTCAACAGGCAGATGGGGGAATACAGTTCTGGCTGAGGAATGGGGATGAACCCATGCCTGAGCTGTGAAAACACTAAAGCACATACAAGAAATGGCAAATACTGAGGTAGTAGTCACAGAGCCTCGGACAACTGCAGGGAAAGACATGGTGGTGAAGCAGGAAGAGTTATTAATGAGAGTTAATTAATGAGAAAGCAGAATATTTTTCAAAGGCCACGCAACTTTCTGTCAGGCTATGGACAGCCACGAAAAGAATAAAGCCAGAATGATAGGACCAGCTCTGTGGAGGAGATTTGGAAAGTGAAAAGATTTCAAAGCTGAGAGATAGGTTAGTGCAACAGTTGGTGTGCAGCTATTCCTGAACTAAAGATGTATAACAAACAATCTCGAGAGTTAAGAAGTTATTTTCATACTCCCAGGTCTACAGATCCACTAAGATGCCTATTTAAACCTGTAATTCCATGGACTAAACAGGAAAGCTGTGTCCTAAATGTCTCATTCTCAGACCTCACTGAGAGAATAGTGGTGACCCAGGGTCACCATACTAGAACCAGACAAATAATTCCAAGACCACTCCCTTCATACCCATGTACACCCCACTGGCGCAAGCAAGTCTCGGCTCTTCAAACATCAAAGAGCAAAGGAGAGATGCTTCACTCCCTGAGGTCATGCCAAGAAGGTGAAAGAAAATATACTCCCACCACAGAGCACTGAAGAACTGTGGCCCTTCATTCAATGGTGAATGCAGGGTGAGAGAAAAGGAAGAAAAGAATCAAAGCAATGACGAGAAGGCAAATGACCACACAGTGGTTGCAGTTACTTTGACCAGACTGATTTTACAAAACGAGACCCGTTTGTAAGTTTCCAAGTAGAAGTTGACTAGACTCATTTGAGAGATACAGGTGAAAACAACACGAGATTCCACTACACCCCACAAAGAATGGCTGCTATCAAGAAATCACATAATAACAAATGTTGGCGGGGTTGTGGGGAGAAAGGAACCCTTCTCCATTGTTGGTGGGAGTGCACAATGGTGCAACCACTATGGAAATCAATATGGAGATACCTCAAAGAGCTTGGACTAGAGGTTACACTTGACCCAGCCATAGCTCTGCTGGGTATCTTTCCAAAAGAATTAAAAGAATCATATCACAGTGATATAGGTGCACCTATGTTTATAGCAGCACAGTTTGTAATAGCTACAACTTGGAAACAGCCCATTTGCCCATCAGTTGGAAACTGGATAAAGAAGATGTGGTAAAATGGAATACTACTCATCCATAAAGAATGAGAAATTAGAGTCATTCATAGGAAAATGGATACATTTTGAGGATATAATCCTAAGTGAAATAAATAAGTCACTCATGTAAATACTGAATAGTTTCTCTGGTGTGAAAAACTATAATAGTGTAAAAGATCCTAATGAGATAATTAACAATGTGAAACAGGAAGAAAATGGCTAAAGGTATAGGGAAAGTGGGAAGGGTAGGGGAAAGGGAATAAGGGAAAAGAAAAAATATGAGAAAATGAAAAAAATGGAAATAAAGTGTTTGTAAGTGGAGAGGGGAGAAGGGGGTGAAGGGAGGGCAGGGACACGGGGAAAAAATGAGAACCAAGACCTGTCATGTAAAGGTACAAGATCCCAGTAATGAATGTAACTGTACTGTATACCTAGAATGTACCAATAAACTCAATAAAAAGAAAAAAAAAAGAAATTGATTAGATGGCCAGCTGCGGGAAGGCAGAAACCATCCTATGTCGTCACCTGCACATTCCCATTTCTACCATGGTGCCTGATGAGCTGCAGACACAAATAAAGGGTTGCAGGAAGAAAGAACAACAGTGAAAATGTAGCTGTCTTTGTTAAGATGTAGACAGTGATGCAGCCATGCTGTTTGCATAATGGATGGGACATGATGACTTTAAGCGTCTTCTAAACCCCATGTTTTATGGGGTTTAGAACATGGCAGAGAGCCAGAGAGGCATTGTAGAGGAGACAGTTCATGATGCCCACGTGATAACAAAAGCATCAAGGGGATCTTAACAGTGTCTTTTTGCCCTTTTTATCCCATCTAGACTACCAGGATTAAGGCAGTGCCAAACCAATCACTCACAGGTAGTGGTTTAGTGAACACATGCCCTTAGTCCTAGCATCACACATCCCATATTCAGCTGCCTCCAAAAAAAGACTGCATGAGGCTTTGGAGGGGACACCTAGACACCCCACGCTAGATTCTAGGATTTTAGAAGATGCCTCTGCTCTCAGGAAGCTTGTGCATTGCAGTTCACAGTGTAAGTTCAAGGAGGTGGGAGCTCACAGGAACAGAACAAGGGGAGCACTTCAGGGGCATCCGAGGAAGTTGTTGCCAAAGGTGAGTGACCGCTGCAGGCTTAAAAAGTTCTTGGTCCAACTGAGAGAATGATACCGACTTGACTTCTTCCCTCAATGACTTCCTCCTGCACAGATTCACTGAGCACCAGTTATTACGTTTAATTTTATCAGAATGGCAGCCAAACACATAGAGGTAATGGAAGAGAAGGGAGAGGAAGAAACTAGCAATCCAAAATTTGCATCTCTAGAATTCAAGTTTTAATGTTTATATTTCTGCCGTTAGCAATGGTCACAAAAGCACTGGAAAAACTGCTACAAAATTTAACCTGATTTTGACCACTCTTCTTGCCTCTCAACCTTTGTCCCTGCTCTGACCTGTCTGACTCGGTGGCTTTGCTGTATTCTTGGTGATGGAGCAGGCCGGCCAGTGCATAGCTTGGACAAAGATGATCAGTGTTTCAGCTCCTGCTTGACAAAGTGAAGGTGGCTAATCTTAACCCATAATTCACTGCTGCTCTGGTGTAAAAGCGTGATTTTTAAAAGGTATGCAAATGGACATAAGACATGCAAATTGGCAACTCAATGAATATACATATTTAAATAATTAAATCTCCTTTTAAACCCCTAACCCCCATATCTGTTATTTTTGCAAAGGAAGTTTGGAAATCTCACTTGGGATTTCTGACTTTTCCCTGTTCTTATTTTGGAGTCTTTGCAAATGGCTGGGATTCTATTCTTTTATTCTGATTTCTTCTTTCTTCTTATCTAAGGTCTCCCTTTGCCTTCAACCCTTTGCCTGTCACATCAGGTTCGCACAGTTGGCAGCAGGAAGCACCTATGTGCTCTGCTTTCTGTTCTACCTTAGGAGATGTATTATATTTGAGAATGGCATTTTCAACCTTGCATTTAACATAAATCCCTTTGCAATGGCAAGATACATACTGTATTTGCTTTTAAATTAATAAAGACTTGTATTTCATGAGATCCCACCTAATGTTCCTTTCTTAGCTAAACAACTGTGATTGCTATTTGCCCTTTAATTTAAAATGCCTAAATCTCATTATGCCTTACTTAAAATGTAGGTAATTTCTTTTTAATTGACATATACTAATAAAATAGTTTGTGCCATTATCAAATCCCACATATAATCCACAATGGAATCTGGAATTCAGGTCATAGGAACCTGTTAACAAATTCATACAGAGTCCCTAAGTATAGTCTATTAAAGGGGGAGAAATTTCAGAAGTCGCTGAGTAGAGTTCTGGGAAGTAGTTAACTGGGAGAACAATTATTATTCTCATGTTTGGGGATCACCTAAAGTTGAACCAAGCGTTGGTGCATCACCTTGCCATCCTGTAGAAGAGGCTGCCAATTATTTCCTCCTGCTCACAATTAAGTCTCTAATCAGCACATGGGACACATACAAAGAAAGATGCACAGGCCTTAGAAAACCACAGAAGTGAGAAGAATTCAATGCCAGACCTTGGTCATGACACGCTCTCATGGTAAGTAGAATTTGGATAAATGCTCCAGTTACAGAGATTGTCCAGAAACTAAAGCATGTGAACAATGACTGCAGCCAATTGAAGGTCACAATTAACCTTTTAACAGATTTTCAACAATTTAAGAATTTTTATGGCAATGACATGAATAGGGTTGGCAACACCTAAGTCTTTGTGGATGACCTGAAGGTCCTCGAATGTCCCTAGTAAATGGGGTGGGCAGGATGCAGGTATGGTCATCCTGGTGGCCCTCACAAAAACTGGCCCCGCACAGCTAGAGCCCTATGATGTGAATTCTCTTTCCTCAAACTCTTTGCCATAGCACTCCCACTCCCTTTCAGGGACAATGAGAATCTTAACATCACCCAATCTTCTTCTAACTCAACGTTGCTGGTGAGTCCAGTTGGCTCCAATCTCCAAACTCAGCAGTTGATCTGATACCAAAAGGGTACAGAGCCACCTTGCTCTGGGGTCACTTCTTCTGTCCCCACCGCCCAGATAAGGACTTTGAAGCTGACAGGGGTGAGTTCTTGTACAAGTCATTCCTGTGGAAGAGGGGACCTAGGGTCTTTAGTGCCCAAGTCACTTGCAGCTGGGTAGGGAGGAGGGAATTTCCAACCTGGGACCCAAACAAAAGAGCTCCCTCCCCCATGAATTTGTCCCCACCGTGGTTAGAATCCCACTCCGTGACAAAACCGAACTTCAGTGGACTTCCACACTAAGGATGAGAAAATATATCCTTATAGATATTTGAACAGTCCATCTTGAGAAGTAAAAGCAGCAAATTACACTGCACAATCAAATGCAAATTACAGCCAATTTAGGTCTTGTCTGTTGAGATTAGCACCTCTCCCTTGTGTAGACCCATTTGCAAAACAAATCTTTGAAGGCCTCTTCCTCACTGTGGCAGTGGGAAATACTATTGTTATCTTTATTGCCACTACCCTGGACAGATGAGAAGGCACTTGGGGGATAAAGGTCATGCTTAAGGTCACTTTCTGATGGAGTTCAAGCTGGCATTGTCACCAGATCCTCCTGCTGGCTATCAGCCTTGCTTGTCCAATGCAGGAAATGTTTCTTGAAGGAGCACTAAGACTCATTCATTTTCTGAGCAAAGCACAGCCCATGTATATAATATAAAATAAAAAATATGTCTATAATTAAGGTTTCATGAAGGTCATGGAGAGGAGGGATTTGCCTGAAGAGGCTTCTTAGGGGGCAGTAATGCAGAAAGAGATGGAAAAACACTGCTTTTCACCATAGTGACCCCCCTGACTTGGGCCCCATGTCACCTGTTATAATACAGTGGGATCTACTTAAACAAATAGCTGCTAAAAAAAATGTTGACAAAGTCACTCCCAGTCCATCTGCTGTACTTAGATAGTATTGATTGTTACTAGTGAGGTCCACTGGGGGCATGTCTTGATCGTTACCTAATAGAAAGTGGCGAAGTCTATGAATATAGCTAAAAATACCTTAAATGAATAGGTTAAACACATACCCACATGCAACCATTTGCTATGCAATCAATGGGAAACATCAAAGGAAAAATAAATCTATTCCTACAGTGTATTTGCCACTAGAAAAGATTTGCCTGCCTGTGTGGCAAACCAAAGACCTGTGCAACACATGAAAAGCCTTTTGAATAAATACTAGCTAATAGCCTAGACAGCTGAAAAATGGCTCACCTCGTTGTGTGACATTAGGGCTGTTTAAGAGACTTCACCACTACTTAAATATTCATGTTTCAATTAAAACATACACCTACTTTATTAGCCACACCAGGCCCAGTTCAGATCAATAACAGCAGCTCTAGATGGAATTCTAATGAAGATAAACAACGCTGAGTCCTCCCAGCTTCCCCTGGGCATGGGCATACAAAGCTTCCTTTCATAACTTGCTCCGAGATATTTTACAGTCACCTGCCTCATGCAAATGAAGAGATTCATGTTTATTCATGGCGAGAGTTACAGACCACCTTTCATTCCCCAGGCCAGCTCAGCGACAGCTCGGCGAACCAACACAGCTCCGTCTGCACCGCTGCTGTGAAGTTGAGCTGCCCTAGGAAGGGGACTCCTGAATATATGATTGTCCCTGAAAACATCGCACAGAAACTCAGTAAGCTGCAAGCAGTTGGAAGAGCAAACATCTCCTTTTTCATTCACGTGTTCTCTGCCTTTAAGGCTTCAAACAAGATTCCCTCTCTATACCACACTACAATTGCATTAGTCACTACATGTGACTAGCTGACGGATATTTTGGGTGGATAATCTTCCAGGGGAATTCTCAGGATGCTTCCTTCTGGCCGGTTCTCCAATTCTGCCTAATTGAGATTTTCTCCCATTGACTCAGAAGACGTTCACAGCCTGGCCAGGGCAGCTGCGTCTTTGTTGGGCCTGGAGTCTCTCAATGTGCAGCCTCTGCTATTTTAATCAGAGATGGTTTCTCATAGTGAGCCTGCGATTTTACCCTCTATCATGTGTGCTCAGCTTATTATGCCATTGTATATATTTTCAAAATAGTCCTTTCACTCTAGACTAGCTACATTTTCCAAATCACTAGCTTCTTCCATTTTGCTGAGTCTAAAGCCTTGCAAAGTCATGTGCTCTTGGTTTATTGATGTTGGTTTTGATTGAGTCTAAAGTGACATCAAGGCTATGAACAAATATTTTGATGATTTCTAAGAAGGTTCAACGGTCTCTGGACAGGTCTAGGCAAGTAGGTTGGAGAAGCCTTAATTCTCACCAGCCATTAAGTATGTGAGAATCATGGTATGTGCTGAAATGTAGGTCGATATCCTTGGGAAACAAAAGTACCTAATATAGTTATCTGAAAGGTGACTGGGCTGAAATTCATAAAATTTTCAGCTTAGAGCCTATTTTGCTAAAGTTAAATGGGTTATTAATTCCATCCAGAACTTAATGTGGGGTTCACAGACAGCTTCCCTTTTTCTTTTTAACATAACGGACAAGAAAAAGGTCTTTTGAAAAGGGCAATCAACTCACATTTCACAGACAGAATTTATCTGATGATTGCAAAAAGAATGCTTTACAACTGCATAAGACTTTTTATGTTCTGGAAGCATTTTTACATTTCTTACTTCAACTTCACATCACAGCGATGGGATGCTGGTCTCTCTTTATTTTTAATTAATATTCAGGCATAGAGATCTTGAGTAGAAAAACAAGGATTAGAATCTGTTTCATACAGATCAAAAGACAGAATTCCACCAAAGCATGAGATTCCTGCTAGTTTGTTGGTGATACATGTTGCATGTGTCAACTGATGGTAATTCTATACAAACAAATCACTTCTAGCAAACCAGTCTGCCTTAATGAAAACAATCATTGACAGCTCTGCTCCTAAACCATGATTTAATTGGTCCGTGATACAATTGGGCAAGTAGGTTGGAGAAGCCTTAATTCTTACCAGCCATTAAGTATATGAGAATCATGTTACATGCTGAAATGGAGGCTGATATCCTTGGGAAACAAAAATACCTAATAAAGTTATCTGAAAGGTGACTGGGCCGAGTCTGGTGTAACAGACTCCATGTGATTTTAATACGCAAGCGAGGCGAAGAAACACTACAACATGTAGGTACATATTGAGATGTGTAAGCCATTGTTACAATCTTCAAAGTGGAGTAGGCAGCTACACAAACTTTAACATGTTCCCACCAGCTTGAACCAGCTAATCTATACGCATGATTGGCCCATTGGGCGGCTTGTACCACTTGAGGGGACCATCTCACCCTGCTTGATGGGACACTCATGCATGTCTCACTGGTGGTCCAGAGTTGCCTAGCAGAAAGACATACAAATTATGGCCCCGTCATGAATGTGTTAAATGAGATGCCTGTACCTGAAATAACCCACCACTGTGTCTTCTTTCCTGTCCTGCTCAAAAATAAATGTTTCAATGAAATGACTATGGGCCACTTTCATGCAGAGGTAACCAGCTACAGTGTAGCTCTTCTCTAATGTCCATAAAAATGAATAATGCCCACTGTGAACTACTTGGTAATAAAAGGTAAAAATATAGAATACAAACTCAATGGCCTGAATCAATGGATTATTCTGCAGAATGCTATCTTGAGAAAATGAAAGAAAGTACTTTTCAAAGCATAAACATTTTAATCACTTTCTAATTCTACTTTTCTTATATAAATACAAAAACATCCCATCTGCTGCTTCGTAGCTAAGAAGAGCAGAAGAAAGCTGCTTTCCAAACATTCCCTTCCAGTAGTGGCAAAACTACCAAGCACTAGATGCCCACAAAGCAAGGAGGGTGGCTGGAGCTATTCTTGTCTCTCAGAAAATCTGGCGTAATTTGCTGGATCGATTAAAAAATTTGAACTGAGCATAACATTGAATGCCCACACTAGGAAAACAGAGCAGGCTCAAATAAACAACCTAATGATGAAACTTAAACTCCTAGAAAAACAAGAGCAAGAAAAACCCAAAGCTCGAACAAGAGAGGAAATTATAAAGATCCGAGCAGAAATCAATGCAATGGAAACTAAGAAAATGATACAAAAAAATAAATGAAACAAAGAGCTGGTTTTTTGAAAGAATAAGTAAAACCGACAAACCCTTAGCTAATCTTATCAAAAAAAGGAAAGAAAAGGCTCAGATCCATGCAATCAGGAATGAAAAAGGCGAAGCCACAACAGATCCAAAAGAAATCCAGAAGATCATTAATATCTACTTTGAGAACCTATACTCCAATAAAATGGAAAACACAGAAGAAATGGACAGATTTTTTGATACTTACGAATTATCAAAGTTGAACAAAGAAGATAAAAACGTTTTAAACACCCCAATTACAGTCAGTGAAATTGAAAATGTAATTAAAAATTTACCAACAAAGAAAAGCCCAGGCCCTGATGGATTCACTGCTGAATTTTACAAGACATTTAGAGAAGAACTACTGTCATTATTCTTAAAACTTTTCAATGAAATTGAAAGGGAAGCTATACTTTCAAATTCATTCCTGGAAGCAAGTATCACTTTGATTCCCAAACCAGGGAAAGATACAACTAAAAAGGAGAACTACAGACCAATCTCCTTAATGACTATAGATGCAAAAATCCTTAATAAGATACTAGCAAACAGAATACAGAGGATTATCATCCATCCTGACCAAGTCGGATTTATTCCAGGGATGGTTCAACATATGAAAGTCAATAAATGTAATACATTATATTAACAAAGTCAAGAGGACAAAAACCATATAATCCTCTCAATAGATGCAGAAAAAGCATTTGATAAAGTTCAACACCCATTCATGATAAAAACCCTGAAAAAAATTGGAATAGATGGTCTATACCTCAATTTAATAAAGGCTATCTATGAAAAACCAACAGCCAACATCATATTAAATGGCCAAAAACTGAAAACCTTCATGTTAAAATCAGGAACAAGACAAGGATCCCCACTATCACCACTCCTCTTCGATATAGTTCTGGAAACATTAGCCACAGCAATTAGACAAGAGAAAGAAATTAAAGCAATAAAGATAGGAAAGGAAGAAGTTAAACTGTCATTATTTGCTGATGATATGATACTCTACATTGAAGACCCAAAAGACTCCACCAAAAGACTTCTAGACTTAAATGACAGATTCAGTAGAGTATCTGGATACAAGGTGAACACCCAAAAATCAATAGCCTTATACACAAATAACAGACTCACGGAGAGAGAAATAAGAGAAAAAATTCCTTTTAAAATAGCATCCAAAAAAATGAAGTATCTAGGAATCAATCTAACAAAAGAAGCAAAAGATCTATACACTGAAAATTATAGCACTCTGAAAAAAGAAATTGAAGAGGATATAAAAAAATGGAAAGATATCCCCTGCTCCTGGGTAGGAAGAATCAACATAGTGAAAATGGCCATACTACCGAAACTGCTATATACATTCAATGCAATGCCAATTGAAATTCCAACACTATATTTCACAGAACTAGAAAAAAGAATCCAAAAATTCATTTGGAACCACAAGAGACCTAGAATAGCAAAAGCCATTATAGGCAACAGTCACATGGCACCAGGTGTAACAATTCCCAATTTGAAACTATACTACAAAGCCACTGTGATAAAAACAGCATGGTACTGGCAAAGAAATAGGCCTGAGGATCAATGGAACAGACTGGAAGACACAAAAACAAATGCAGATGTACTCAGCTACCTCATCTTCGACAAAGGAGCTCACCATCCTCAGTGGAGGAAAGATAGCCTCTTTAATAAATGGTGTTGGAAAAACTGGATATCAACCTGTCACAGATTAAAATTAGACCCTTATCTTTCGCCATGCACTAAATTAAAATCCAAATGGATTAAAGATCTAAATATTAAAACAGAAACATTAAACTTGCTGGAACGTAAGTTAGGCAGAACTCTGGAAGACACTGGCATAGGAAAAGACTTTTATGAACAAATCCTCAATCACACGGGAACTAGCAGATAGAATCAATAGCTGGGATCTCATCTTATTAAAAAGTTTCTGTACTTCAAAAGAAACCATCAGCAGAACTAAGAGACAACCTACAATGTGGGAAAAAATTTTTACCAGATGCTCCTCAGACAAAGGACTATTATCTAGAATATATAAAGAACTCAAATCAATCAGCCCCCCCAAACATAAAGACCCGATTCAAAAATGGGCATCCAAAATGAACAGACATTTCTCAGACAAAGAAGTAAAAGCAGCAAGTAAATATATGAAAAAATGTTTCACATCACTGGTCATTTGAGAGATGCAGATGAAAATAACACTGAGATTCCACCTCACCCCACAAAGAATGGCTGCTATCAAGAAATCACACAATAACAAATGTTGGCGGGGTTGTGGGGAGAAAGGAACCCTCCTCCATTGTTGGTGGGAGTGCAGACTAGTGCAACCACTATGGAAATCAATATGGAGATACCTCAAAGAGCTTGGACTGGAGGTTCCATTTGACCCAGCCATCCCTCTGTTGGGTATCTTTCCAAGAGAACTGAAAGAATCATATCACAGAGAAGTATGTGCACCCATGTTTATAGCGGCACAGTTTGTAATAGCTAAATCTTGGAAACAACCTATTTGCCCATCCGTTGGAAACTGGATAAAGAAGTTGTGGTTTTTCTATAAAATGGAATATTACTCAGCCATAAAGAGCGAGAGAATAGATTCATTCATAGGAAAATGGATACATATTGAAGATATACTCCTAAGTGAAATAAATAAGGCACACATGTGTAAATACTGAATAGTTTCTCTGGTGTGAATAACCTGCAATAATACAGAAGATCCTAATAAGATTACTGAGATTGAGAAATGGGAAGAAAGGAGATAAATGTGCAGGGAAGGCGGGATGGGTAGGGGAAGGGTAAAAAGGGAAAAGAAAAAATGTGAGAGAATGAAAAGAGGAAAATAAAGTGTTTGTAGATGGGGAGGGGAGGAGGGGGGGAAGGGAGGGCAGAGGTAAGGGGAAAAAAAGAGAAACCAAGCTTGCCATGTAAAGGTACATGATCCCAACAATGAATGTAACTGTACTGTATCCCTAAATGTACCAATAAACTCAATAAAAAAAAAAAAAGAACTAAAAGAATCATATCACAGAGAAGTATGTGCACCCATGTTTATAGCGGCACAGTTTGTAATAGCTAAATCTTGGAAACAACCTATTTGCCCATCCGTTGGAAACTGGATAAAGAAGTTGTGGTTTTTCTATAAAATGGAATATTACTCAGCCATAAAGAGCGAGAGAATAGATTCATTCATAGGAAAATGGATACATATTGAAGATATACTCCTAAGTGAAATAAATAAGGCACACATGTGTAAATACTGAATAGTTTCTCTGGTGTGAATAACCTGCAATAATACAGAAGATCCTAATAAGATTACTGAGATTGAGAAATGGGAAGAAAGGAGATAAATGTGCAGGGAAGGCGGGATGGGTAGGGGAAGGGTAAAAAGGGAAAAGAAAAAATGTGAGAGAATGAAAAGATGGAAATAAAATGTTTATAGATGGGGAGGGCAGGAGGGGGTGAAGGGAGGGCAGGGACAAGGGGAGAAAATGAGAACCAAGACTTGTCATGTAGAGGTACAAGATCCCAACAATGAATGTAACTGTACTGTATCCCTAAAATGTACCAATAAACTCAATTAAAGCTGAAAAAAAATTTTGAATTGAGGTGTCCTGCTTCTCCAGAGAAGAGCCCAGGAAGGCAGGCAGCTGAGCCCTCTCCCAGAGCCCTAGGTCTTGGGATTTACAATTAAATCTGCCTTCTCTGCTCTGTTCAAAGTGGTGAAAGCCTGAGATGGTATCCAAGAAAGTTCAAATATTTCATGTTGTGCTCTTTAAGACAATTTCTGAATTCGAATTTGAACAGTTTTAGGGAACAAGAAAAAACATTAAATCTACCAGTAACTCCAAACCCACAATTTGTTCCTAAATTCAATCTCCTTTGCTACCAAGTTAATAGCAAGAAAAAAAGTGAACTGATTTCAGTTTCAGCACTTCTCTCTTCTTCATTTTGTTATTGCAGAAAGCAAAACAGCAGCTGACAGGCAGGCAGCAGGAAAAATCAGAAAGACTGTCTTCGTGTTGAACTAGGGGCTTTCATGCAGGGCACTTCTTGTTAGAAAAGGCTACTGGAGGCAGAACAGCAAAAACTCTGTGTCTGCACTGAGGATTTGGCTCGGCAGTTCTGCTGCCTGCCTCGCAAGCATGAGGACCCAAGTTTGATCCCCGGTACCAAAAACAAAACAAAACAAAACTCTGTGTCTTGGAATAAACCTACTAGCAGAAAGAAAAACAAAAGACTGGCCTGTCCATAGTTCACGACTTGAAATTGATATAGCCACCTAAAAATCAAATATACACCATTAAGGGCATAATCATGATCCCCATATAGGTCCACGTTATGATACTCAGAAGTGCAGAATGTGCTACCTTTTATGACAAGTGAAGAATTAGGTTGCAGATGGAATTAAGATCACTATCCACTGTCCTTAGGAGAAGGTGATTATCTTGGATTATCCAACTTCAAGGTAATCCTTTGCAAAGGTCCTAAAATTAGAAGACCAGGGAAGCAGAGGGAGGAGAATGAAGGACTATGATTTCAGAAGGATTGGACCGGCAAGATGCTGGCTTTGAAGGTGGAGAAAAAGGGTATGCAAGAATGCAGGAGGTGCCTTGAAGTTGGAAAGGCAAAGAAACAGATTCTTCCTTGGAGCCTCCAAAATGAAACAGCTCTGCACAGGCCTTGTTTTAGCCTCATGAGACCCATTTCTGGCCTCTGAACTCTGGAACTGTAAGATAATAAAATTGCATCATCTAAGTTTGGGGTGATTTGTTAGTGCAGGAATAGAAAATGATACACATGTGATAAAAATGCATATACCTGATATATTTTGCTGGTCAGGGAAAAAAGGTGCATGTAGCAAAAATACGTAGGGTAGGAAATTAAAATTCCTTGCCTTTCCCATCTTTGACCCTGCTCTGCCAGGCCAGAACAGGTGGTGGCATGAGGTCTTCTCTGGAGAGCAAGTGTCCTTGTGCACACAGCCTGGCCCTGGGTAGCTTTCATAGTGCAGCGCACAAAGAGTCAGGCTTCTCTAGAGCAAAGTGGCAAGAGCCACTTTCAAAGACTATTGATAAAACTCTCTCTCTCTCTCTCTCTCTCTCTCTCTCTCTCTCTCTCTCTCTCTCTCAGCTTGCTTGTACAAAGCCTTCCTCTCTCCCAGAGAGATTTGCACCTGAATGAATTGCAAAAGTCTCTCATAATCAAGAGAAGCACACTGGGGAGGTGACAGGTGTAATCACAGGAATTAACAGGTTTATCTCCTCCCCTGTCCTCCCTGAGTAAGACCCAGCTCCAAATCAGACCTTTGCATGAGGGTCCCTGGGCAGGGTCTATCTTCAGTCTGTGGTATAGGAAAGACAGTCGGATGGCTGAGAGGGATCAGCATCTGTCTGCTTCTGCAGGTGAGGTCATTATGTCTAGTGCGATGGTCAGTCTAGGCCTGACTGAGGGTTGGGTCCTTTTCCTGGTTTTCTTTCTTTTCAATCAGTATTGTTTCAAGATGCCACAAACCAGAAAGACAGCAGAAAAGAAGGGGAAATGTCAATTCTGAGAGAAGGTGACAGGAAGGAAAAGGCCAGGAAGAATAATAAATGCAGCTGAGGTTCAGATGCTATTTTATGCACCAACTCAAAGTCCAAAGATTGTTAAGACTCTTGCAGATGGTTATGTATCTTATCACTAGGAGAGTGGACTAGGAGAGGGGCCAACTATTAACGTATAGCCATATCTCCAAGAACATTAATATACCAAAGATTATACCTGACCAACCCTAAAAGCAGTTATTAGCCACAGCATTATTGCTGATCAGGCATTTATGGCATGATAAGTTTTATTTATCTCAAAGTGTGGGCTGTGTTTCCTTTAAGTTGGTCAATAGCTTTCTTTTCACTCAAAATTTATATACAAGTGGAAATGGGAAAGTCACACTACTGTGAGACTTACCATACAGGAAACTGAAAGACATCTCCATTCAAATGATCTAATGTTTACTATAACCAAGAAATGCTACGCCTAAACTCACTCAATTTCCTGAAAGAGATCTTTCACTTCAAGAAAAATTCCTTTTGACACAGCACAGGGCAGATGATCTGAACACATTTATATTCCACAGGGAAACCAATGGGCCACCTGGAGCAGTCTTTCTGTGGGTCAATCTCCTACACGGGTGGAGCAAAGACAACTTTCCCAATGATCCTGCAGTACTGACACAGCATCCCCACTAACACAGCAAAGGAAGATGTTCACCTGTACAAAGTTCCCAAGAAAGGGTCTGTGCTGCCAGTTTAGACAAAAGGAATAATCTTTCTCCAAGCTTGTCCATAGAGATCTCCTCCATACTGGAAGCAACGTAAAATCGACCAGTTCTTGATTCTCTTACCTCAGCTGCCTGCAGCACAGCCCCAAGGATGGTACTCCTTGGATGACTGGGGCAGTCCCTGACCCTACTTTACCTTGTTGAAGTCTTCCGAAGTGGCCCTCATCTCCTTCCAGGTCTTGTTCAGGAGTTGGATGGAGATGCAGAAAAATTCCTCGAAGGATCTGTCATGAGTGAAGAACATCGGGTGGAAGTCATTGCAGGTCTCACTGGCTGGAGGAAAGAGAAGGGAAATAAGAGGGCATTTTAAGACAGGGAAACTGGAAGACACAATCACAAGTCAGTGCCTGAAAGACAGATGTCAGGAAACATCTTTGCTTAAGCAAATAGGGAGAAGAGGCATTCTGAAAAAGTAACTAAAGGATAGTCCTCATGCAAATCAGAAGTTCAAAGACAGATGGTCCAAGCTACCCTTAAACACATATGTTTTTATGAACGAGATCAGTTCTTACCTGGAGCAGGACCTATCCTGATGGCTGCCGGTGTTGAAGATGAACTCTCCATCTGCCTTCCTGATCTTATGAAAACTATTCCAAATGCCCCTCAGGCACAGCTCCTCCTGCACCCTTCATCCGCCTTTTCTTTACTACACAATTCAATCCAACTCTTGAAACAGTATCTGCCATTATTTCTCTTGGGAGCTCTTAACAGCAGTGAGCAGGGGACACTGGTGATCATTAACCATCTGATGCCATTCACCATTCCTAGACATGGGTGGCTGGAGGACAGAGCAACCCAAACAGCTCTGAGAGATGAGACATTGTGTCTGAGCGAGACATGCAGCCACTTCTCCCTTCCTCCTCTGCAACCCCATACCCAGCTGCTCCCTCCATCCCAGCCATGGGCCAGACTTACACCTTTACAGACATGACACCTCCCCTGAGCTTTGCTCTGAGCCCTCCAATTTATACATTAAGGATGAGGACACCACAAAGCCAAAAGATGAGGCTTTGTGACTGCCCCATAAATAGCATCCCAAGGGTTTTCAAAAAAGAAAATAGATGGAGCTTGAGTAAAATATACTAAGGTAAATTTTTAAATTAAAAAAATGTATTACAGTAAAAGATACATTGCCATGAATCCCTCCCAAATTTTCCCTTTCACTTTGAACATACTTATTCCATTTTTCTTGCCAACTTTCTGAAGCAGTACTAGAAGGACTCTTTTACAAGTATCTTTAGTTGCACTGTCATGGTGGCCTCAGTATCCTGAATCAATTAAAAATACCTCCTTTTCATGATCATTTTGACTTTTGGGAAGAGCCAGAAGTTTCCTTTTGCCAAATCCAATGATTAAGATGGACAAGGACATACTTTCATGTTTCTACAGACTTGCCTTTTCATTGGATGGCACTTTCCAGAAAAATTCACTGTATTTCTGATCACATCAGGCAGAGATCCTCACGAAAGAGGACTTCCAGAACAGAACTGCTTCAGAAAGTGGCCAGGACAAGCGGATAAGTGAGTTTGAAGTGAGAGAGAATTCTGAGGGGGATTCATGGCAATGCGTCTTTTAATTTTCAAAAAATTAAAAAAGTATAAATACCATGTGTTTTGATCACATCTTGCACAAACAGTTTTATTAAAGAAGAACTTAAAAGAAAATCAGTTTTCCTTTAGAAAGCTCCTTGAAGCCTCCCGCAATATAATGGTTGACCTCCTCTCCGCTACAGAAAAGGTAAACAGACAGATTGCTCCAGGAATCTACTTTCCTTCAAGGCTGAGTCCCCCAGGACAGATAGTGACATTCCTATAAATAGAGTCTTTGGGTCCTTTAAGGAACTATATGCCCTCAAAGATACAAATGAGACTGGAAGCTATGCCCCATAAACAGAGTTCACGATGCCCTGATCTCACATGATTCACAATTAAAATTGTCACCATGTGAGATGCGACTAACTTGCTTTTTGTTTGCTTCTGTAACCTTGCTTACTCACTCCCTCCTGTTTCATGTCACTAGAAAAACCACCCCTTTTTGTGGAAATGTATAAAAACCAAAAATATTTCCTTGTCTGGTGCTCAATCCTTTGGACAAGAGTCCAATTGGGTCAAGGTGAACCAATGAAATTCTCCTGATGTGCATTTGGTCTCTCTCCTCCTTTTGGAATTCTGCAACAATATACAGTGAAAGTATTTCTATTTTAATTGAATCTCTTTAAATTGTGATTAGGCCTCAAAGACCAGGGTGGTAGAATTTCAGGGACTGGAAAGCTAGGAGAGGAGAAAGGGGAAGGGTAGGAGCCAAAGTTTCAGAAGAGACCTCTGCCCTTGCTGAGAGCCCTGGGAAGACCAGGTAGGTGGATGAGCATCAATGCAATCAGAGAGCAAATACTCTGGTACAGACTGCAGGTCTTGTGCCCTCATCACACTTAAGAGGATGTGCTCTGGCCTGGCCTCAAGGTATTACATACCACCCTTTTCTATGTTCACCATTCTTCAAAACAGCCAATTCCAGACCTCTGAACAATCACCAATCAGTATGTGTTGGTACACCTCACCCCTTCTGCAAAGGCACAACCAGATCTGAAGGTATAGGAGTCTCCATTTCTCCCAGACAAGCCAAGGGCACAGGGTGCACTATGTTTAGGACAATGATATTCCCCCAGAGTCTCACATGTTCACAGAAGGGGCTTGTGCAAGATGACTGGATTCTGAGGGCACTATACTCTTCAGTGGATTAGGCCACTGGTGAGTTCATAGCTGAGTGTGCAGTTAGGAGGTGGGCCCTGGTTGCAAGAGGTGGGTCCCCTGGGCTGGTAATGTGGAAGGATGTAATCTCCCTCCCTAGCTCCTCTCTTCTCACTCTGCTGCCATGAGTGCAGCAATATTCTTCTATCCAGGCCCTTCCACCATGTTGTTTCTGAATTGACGCCGGTCAACCATGGGCTGAAACCATGAGCCAAAACAGACCTCTCGTCCTTTAAGTTGCATGTGTTGGGCATCATGTCCCAGTGATGGGAATGTGATTGATACAGGATACAGACTGGCTGCAAAGGGCAGCCATGCAGGAAGGGTTCCAGAGCACTGGATTTGGATGCAAATCCAGCCAGCCATGCCAATCAGGAGCAAGGCCTTTGCTTTTTTGAGGCTGTATCTTCTAAACTAAAACGGAAAGACTCTCCTCTTTTGCTCCCTATGCTCTAAAGAGGATAAAATGACCCAACTCACAGAAAGCATGTTGGAAAGAATGAAAGTTAATGCAAATATGGAGAGAGGTGGCAGCTATGACAATAAATAGTACACCAGTCTGTTTGCTTCCCAGAATATGGGTTGTTCTGTGACATTTCCCCTCTTGCTAGTCAAGCTTGTCCACATCTCAGCAATGAGAAGCAAGAACACACTAAGTCACCACACCACAGCCTGTGTCACTGGCAGACAGATGCTGGCAAATGTGAAATTTTGACCTGAGACACAAAGCTATTTAGAGAACATGGGATGTCAACACCAGCGAACTGTGCTGTTTGCTCCCCTGGGCCCAGAGCTGTCAGGCCCACTTTTCATCCGCACTGAAGCCAGTGAAATTTACAAGTGTACAGAAGCACCTTGAGATGCTATGGCCACTTGTTATCAACCACATTATCACAGTATCATTTTGGGACCTAGTGTGATTATATGTGTACTTTGTGCCCCAGTTAAAATTTTTATGAGATCACTAGAGCTGAGAGAGTCAGAAGGACTTGAGACCCACCGGCTCCGCTGGGTGAAGCGGGAGGGAAGTAAGCTAGTTAATAACTGGTCCAGGGCACATTCTGTGCCAAGGGCAACCATGGCACGACGGCTGCTGCAGCCTGGGAAGCAGGCACTTGGGCATCGTCATTTATTCAGGAGGCAGATGGAACCTGCAGAAATGAAACCTTCCATCATGGGCTTTTTGAAGATGGCCCCAAGTGAGCATTTGAATGCACAGTTTAGCTGAACCAGCAGCCGGCCTCCTGCCTTCCTAGACATCAAGAGCTCAGGACATTTCCTGATAGCTGCTGCTTTGAAAAATAATTTCTCAACCCACTCTCCTGGACTTCCTGGACTCCTCCCTTCCACAGAAATCCAGATCACGATCTGCAGTCCGAGGGAGCTCCCGGCAAGTGCACAATAGACACCTGCTGAGGAGGACGCCAGCACGGGGCCACGACACCAATGTAAGCAGGACCTGCACCTCAGGCCTCATGTAGGCATGGTTCGGGCCTTGACTTACCTCACTAGGTGCAATCAAAATACATGGTGAATGTTTAGCTTTAAAGAACTTGTTACAGTAAAAGACAAACTGCTAAAATACTCCTGCAACACACCCTCCCTTCACACACACGGATCCCATCATTCTTGCCACTTGCCGAAGCAGCTCTGGAGGTCCTCTTTCGTGAGGAGCTTTATGAGATGTGATAAAAATACTGTGAATGATGCTGCCAAGTGTCATCCAAAGGCAAGGCAGGTTTGTGAGGATTTTTTAAAAAAATGATGGTGTGTCCTCCTCCGTCTTTCACTGGATCAGGTCTGTATGACTTCTGGCTCTTCCTCAAAGTCAAAATGACCATGAAAAAGCCAGGTGTGGTTGTGCACGCCTGTAATCCCAGCAATCAGGAGGCCAAGGCAGGAGGATTGCTGTGAATTCAAGTCCAGCCTGGACTACACAGTGAATTCCAGGTCAGTCTCAACTACAAGGTGAGACCCTGTCTTAAAAACAAAACAAAACAACAACAAAAAACCCCCAAAAATCCCAAACCCCCAAACAAACAAAAAATGACCATGAAAAGTAAACTTTTCAAATGGACCCTGCACTTTGAGGCAGCTAGGACAGCACAACTAAAGACACTCATGAAAGAGGACTTTCAGAGAGTGGCGAAAAGGATGGGATACATGTGTTCTGTATTCCTGTGTTTGAAGTGAGGGGGATTCACAGCTATGTGTCTTTAACTGTAGTAATGTCTTTAAAAAGTTTTTTAAAGAAGTCACTTCTTTTTTTATCTTACTTCATACAGTCACTTCTTATAACAAGCACATGGGAGGGGCTACTAATTTCTTCTTATTTCAAGATTAGAAACAGGAGATTCGCAAATGGTAGCTGACTTGTGTGAGATCACGTGGATCACAGCATTGTTGCTGAACTCAGTACTTGGGTCAGTGTGGCTGCAAAACCCATCCTTGTGCTGCTGGACTATACCTGCTCATTCTGTTCTCTGATAACTTTGCCTCCTATTATAGCTCCCCAGAAGAGACTGAAGATAGCAGCTCTCCCACGCATCAACGGTATTTATAAAGTAAAATCACACAGGGGTAGGGCCTTAAGTGTATAGGGCTGGGATTCCTCTATTTTTGTTCTACTTCTCATGGACCCTACGAAATCAGACTCAAATCACCACAGTCGCCACCCACTCCTGGACTACTTCTTTCTCTGGGCCTGGGCCAAGTTGCACTCTTGCCAACTCTCTTAGGTCCCCAAGAAACAGTCTCCCTGGCTCCTGGCACCTACTGACTTCTTCTATCTTCCTTTAGATCTTCCCAACATCTAAAAACACAGTGAATTTTCCATGGGAGTTGGTCACTGGGGAAGGGTCTGACTGGAAGGATTCATTTATATTTTTCAAGAAACTCACTAGCTGGGTTCAGTGTTAACAGAATTCCAATTTTGTTCATGAGAACAATGAGCCCAGCTTAAAAAAAAGAGACTCATTTATAAAAGTAGTCATAGGAGAGAAAACTAACGATAGAAAAGTAGAATTTCCTTAGTAGAGCTTTCAGAGAAGACCTTTAAAAAGGTGAAGATTTAATGGGCTTGCTCCCTTCTGCCTCCATCTTCCTATGTCTTCTTCATGTTTGGAACATAGGAGAGAGGACCGGAGGTCCTACAGTTACTCTGTCAGCATAAAATGAGTGCCACAAACCAGACAGTTGGAAGGAGGAGCTCCTAATAATGACTTCATAATGCCCACACTAACCTGCAATTGCCTTCCTTTGAAATTTTTCATATATGCTGTGGCTAAATCACTGTTTTAGGTTATTTATTATTCTTAGACATGTGCAATTATTGATATGGAAAATAAAAACTCAATCAAGCACACAGACACTAGCTTAAAAAAAACCTCATATCCAAGATTACTGGAGGCTACAAAAAAGTAAGAATGAAAAGGCAGGAAGTGCGATGGCTACCTGAATGCAAATATCAAATCTAATGATCCCTCTTCCCAAAGTCTTTGTAAACAGGTAAGGGTGGAGGGGGTGAAGGGAAGACAGGGGTATGGGGAAAAATAAGAGCCAAGATACGTCATGTAAAGGTACAAGATCCCAATGATGCGTGTGATTATTGTATACCTAAAAAGTACCAATAAACTTAATGAAAAAAAATCTGATAATTCCTACCATCTATATATCCTTCAATAATGAAGCTCCCAAACCTGCTTCATCATCTGTGAAACCACATCCATTTGTAAGCATCAAGTTGGATTATTTCTAAGTGAGTAGAAAATGCCCAGGCCAGACTATAGCCTTAGTAAACAGTGGCTGTTACTACTTTTGTTTCACCAGTACCACACTACGCAGCTTCTTACAGACTACAACAATTTTAGGACTGGAGAGAGAGAAGAGGAGAGGGACACAGTGAGTACATGTTGAGCTCCAATAGATATGAAGGGGGAAGAACCACCAATCATTCTAGTTGATTGTATAAAAAAATGTAGGAGAGTATTCAGATCTGAAATCTGAAATCGCACACACCGAGGGTATATTATGCTACACATCCTTCCAAGAGTCTTTTCTGTTCCAGGTCTCTGAATTCACAGTGACAACAAAGACACTGTCAGTATCCCTATTTTACAGATAAGAAGATAGAACAATAGTGAAATCAAGCAACCTGCAATGACAGAGCCGGGACTCAAACCGAGAATTCTATCTCCAGAGCCAGTGTTTCTACCTCCCTGGAAAGACCTGGGCTTATCCTCATCAGATGCACCTTTAGTTCCACTGCCTCTCCGTAAGAAATGCAGAAACAACAAAATAATGACAATTTCAACCTTGCCGTGCTACAAAGAAATAATGAAAATAATTTTATGCACATGGGATTTATGAATTCTAATATGACTTCCCTAAATCTTACAAAGTACAGATATTTAGGTTTAAAGGGTATCCAGCAGGAAGGAGTGGTCCAGACCATTTGATCTATTTGTAGGTAAGAACTGTCAGAAGGGTGAAGGGCTTGCCTAAGAGCTGCCTAAGAGTGGTAGAAGGTCACAAAGATGCTGAAGGTAGACTGCTGAGGTTCAAATTCCACCGCTACCACCGACGAGCTGAGTCACTTAGGCAAATAACTTCATCTCTCTGTGCCTCAGTTTTTCCAACTGAAAACTGGAGACAACAATAGTGCAAAGGGTGCTCCACTGTGAGGATGGGAATAATATCACTACAAGGATAAGCTCAATGCAAGTTTGACCCAGGAGGATTACCAAGTTCAATTACCAAGGACTTTGCCTTTGGCTATCCTTTTATAAGTGTGAGCTCCTGTCAGATTACAGGGATGGACTAAAGGATAGGGTCCTGAATTTGAGGTTTAAAACAAAAGCAAAGAAAGACAAGGCATGTGAAGTTTATTACTACTTTGTAAGGAAAACAACAATTATTATGAGGGAAAAATAAAGAACTGAATTCACAGGCAATGATTTTATAAATGAAATTTAGGCAGAAGTTTTCAATGAGACAAAAATAGTAAGACATTTTAAAAACCAAACTGTTTTTAAGCACACTATTTTTAACACAATGGGACTCTGCTTCATAAAAAAGAATTCAATTTACTGGTCTTTTAAGTCTGGATTATAAAGGTGTTTTCAGAGTTGAAGGCGAAATAGATTCTATTAATTTGTCATCATCTAATTAATTTATAAGTAGGCCAGCTTTGAAAGCAATCATAACCTACATATGTAGTTTTTAAAAATACAAACATGGTAAACTTATGTTACATTTTGTTTGTTGTATTAGTCCTTTCTATTGCTCTAAAAAAATGCCTAAGGCTGGGTGCTTTAAAGAAAAGAGGTTTAGTTAGTTCACCATTTAGCCATCTGCTGGCTCTAGTGAAAGCCTTTGACTACACAACAACATGGCAGATGGAATAATTATGGTCATGTAGGCCAGATAGAAAAAAGAACAGTATGCAGGGATCAGGTTTACTCTTTTGTGACAGCTCATTTTCTTGAGACTCCATACCAAGAGCCCAGCATTAATCTTTTCCAAGGTCATATGCTCAGGGATCTAAATATCTCCCACCTCTTAAAGGTTTCACCACTTATTAGACTACATTAGGGGCCAACAGTGTAGCACAAGAACTTTGGGGTGCAACCTACACCCAAACTGGAGCACTGATCAAAGTCAATTTGTTCTTATTTTGCATTTGTTTGTGAAGTAAGGCAGCCAGAGTCACGAGGGTCTCAGACAACAAGGGCTGATGCAGGGTAGCAATAGCTGCTCTGTGACCTTGAGATCATCTCAGCTCTTACCTATAAAAGAGATAGGCTGATTTCTAAGGTTTCTGCTAATTCTAACATTCCAACTGTCTACATATACAGACATACATCACATCATGCATTTTTTATTTTCTAATATTCATAAAAATTATAGAATTTGGAGACTGTGCTTACACTGGAGTTTAGTTCCTTAATTATTACTTCCTTTCTGACAGGATGGCTACATGTTTCATTAAGGGGCTAAGGTATGGGAATGGCATTGGATAGGCCTAGCAAATAACTGATGAACTAGTATTTACCCTTCATAAGAAAATGGTTAGTTGTTTTCACACCCTTTCAACCTATTCGTACCACCTAATGCAGACCATTATGTAAGAAAATTACTTGACTAAAGATGCAATGACATATACCACAGACCATTTTTGTTCTTTCAAGGGAATTTTCTAAGACATATATAATTTTTGAGATGGTGAAATGCTTTCTATGATCATGGTCATGCTAAAAGAGACTTTGAACCCATTTACAAATGACTAGGGAGAAAAAGATTTGCGAGACTGGGTAAATTATAATGTTTTTACCATAGCATTATGAGCTATTTCCCTAGCACTAGTATGTGGAAACAGTTCACCCCGGAACAGAGATAAGTAGGCCTGATATACAGGGACATTTGTTATAAAATTGTAACAAGAAATGGGGGATGCGTCACACACCTCGAAGAACAGTTAACACATGAAAATTGCCAGGAAAGTCAGAAAATCCGACCAGCGATCCACAGCACAGAAACTCATTATGGTTTGAGGGTCCATCTGGATTACAGGGTTATGAATTCTCAGATGCAAATGGATATTTATACCTTTGCAGAAAAAACTGTCCCACCCTCTCTAGAAAAACTTGAGGATTCTATTTTTAGTCTTGGTATTCTGTGATGATTTGATTCAGGAGGGTGGTACTATGTGGGAGGATGCTAAAAGTTCAGCACCTTTTGTAAGTAGAAGAGGTGAAAAGAGGAGAGTGAAGGCAAAGAACTCCAAGTTCTCCCAATGCTCAGGATCTGGGATTTGAAAGAAGCTGCCCTGTCGGCTATTTGGGGATGGATGATCAAAGGCTTTAAACCTTCGCAGTCATTCCCAGCTCTTGCAGTCTGGTTTAGCAGAACTCCCGATTGTCTCTTCTCTCCTTCGCCTTGCCTAAAAATAGTGTGAAATCCACACTGAAAAGACACAGTTGCTAAGCCAATGCTTCATTGTTCACATTCTCCATAGGCTTTTTCTTTTTTTTTTTTTTGACATGGAAAAAGGAAGAAGAAAATATTGGCTAATATTAGGACTGAAAATCAGACAGATAGCCCCCAAAGACAGCCAAGTCAGCCAAAATGACAGAAGCTGTATCTCAGGCTAGCAGGGTGTGTTGCCAAAAGAGCAGGGATCCCTTAGCCAACATTGGTCAGGGTGCAAATCCACATGTTACTACTTAACAGCAATCTGACCTCGACCACTCTACAACTCTACACTATTTCTTCATTTAGAAAAAAAGAGGTAACATCCTCTCCGTCATCATGTTGTTAGGATGAAGCACAAGTATAAAATGATTCATGTATTACCTGAGATAAAAGAAGTCCTCAGTAAATGTCAGTTGCTACTAGGTTTAATACCAAAGCAATTATTACAGTACTCAGCCAAAATGTAAATCTGGAGCACTTACTGCTACCAAATGAAAAGACTCATTATAAAACTACAGCAGTCACACCATTATGGTCTTGGCACATGAATGGAAAAACAGGATGCTGTAAAAGAGTAGGGAGACCAGAAAGAGAGCCGAACATGTTGTCACGGATTTATGGCAAAGTGGCAGCACAGCAGAAAGGATTTTTCAAAAATTGTGCGGTGTCAATTACATCTGCACCTGGAAGAAATGAAATGAGATTATGTATCACACACCTGTGCAAAAATTACACGCAAGTGGGTTATAGTAGAAAGTAAAAACATGACTTTATGCAATGTAAGAACACGTGTAAATACCAAACAGTTTCTCTGGTGTGAGAAACTGAAAGTATAAATAAGGATCAAAATGTATCAGATAATGTGAAATAGAAAGAAAAGGTCCAAAGGGGAAAAAGAAGGGTAGGGGAAAGGAAAGAAGGGAAAGGAATAAATATGAGAAAAGGAAAAAATGGAAACAAAGTCTTTGTAAATAGGAGGGCTGTAGGGGTTAAAGGGAGGACAGGGGAATAGGGAAAAAATAAAAACCAAGATATGATGAATGTCATATTGTAAAATGCACCAATAAACTTAATAAATAAAAAATAGAGTACTATCTATGATATTAAGTTGGACAAAAATTTCTTCAACAACAGAAAGTGATTAAGGAAAAGATTTTCCATAAGGAAAAGATTTTATCAGATTATATTAAACACAAGAATTTCTGTTTATCAAAAGATACATAAAAATGGCAATCCCAGAATAGGAAACAAAAACATGCAATATTATCTGAGAAGTGGTATCCGTGGGATCTGTAAGTCAGTAAGGAAAAGACAGACAGCTCAATAGAAAAATGGGCTAAATATGCTATGCACTTCATGAAATAGAATATCAAAGTGGCCAAGAAACATATGGAAAGGTGCTTGGATTTTTTTATTCTCGAGGGAATGCAACTTCAAACAACAGTGAGCTACATTCAAAGTCCACCAGAATGGCTAAGAGGAAAGGATGCAGAATATTCATTGTTGATAAAAATACAGAACTAATGGAATCATGTACTGCGGATGAGTGTGTACAATGGCTCAACCACTTGAAGAACTAGTTTAGCAGTGTTTACTAAAGCTAAAACATTCTTACTCTATGCCACAGCAATTCTAGCCAATGATATAAAGCCAGGAGAAATACACAAGAATGTGCCTTCACTGTTCATGAATGTTCACAGCAATACTATTACAGTCCCAAACTTGAAACAATGAAAATGTCCACCCAATGTAGAGTAGGCAAAGAAATTATGAGTAGTATATTATTTACAAAGACATTATTTTTAAAGTGCTATGCAAAATAGCATTAATGACTCAAAACAAACATAATATTGATTAAAAAGAGCCCTACCCCACTCCAAAAGTACACAGAGTATAATATATGCCCCACAGCCAGGCATGGTGGCTCACGCCTGTAATCCCAGCACTCAGGAGGCTGAGGCAGGAGGATTGCTGTGAGTTTGAGACCAGCCTGGGCTACACAGTGAGTTCCAGGTCAGTCTCAACTACATAGTGAGACCCTGTCTCAAAAAAAAAAAAAAAAGCTCCAACTTATCTAAAGCTCAAAACAGGCACAATGCATCTAAAATAGAAACATGGCATTGTTCTTTTGGAAGGAAGAAGCATTGGGAGTAGGGCAGAGGTTTCCCCGGAGAACCCATGATGGTTGTATAATATGTCTGAATAGTAACTATATGGATGAGTGGTGGCTTGAAAATTCATTGAGCTCTGTTGAGCTCTGAAGATTTGGTCACTTCTGTGTATACAAGTTACGCTTTTTAACAAAAGTTAATGTAAAAAAACTCATAGTAGACTATGAGTTCTCAGGAGAATGAGAAGGACAATGACTTTATAAGCAGGGTAAAATTGTTTCAATGGGCTTTTAAGAGTCAGTGCTGTGTTTGCCTTGCCCATCACTATTGGAAACAGATTGATATTTCAGGTAACCAGGTTTACTAGCTGGATTAAAAGTCATATAACCAATAACAAATCCTGGTGGGGGTGTGGGGAGAAAGGAACCCTTCTCCATTGTTGGTGGGAGTACAAACTGGTGAAACCTCTGTGGAAATCAATATGGAGATACCTCAAAGAACTAGGATTAGAGGTTCCATTTGGCCCAGCCATCCCTCTGCTGGGCATCTTTCCAAAAGAATTAAAAGAATCCTACCACAGTGATATATGCATGCTCATGTTTATAGTGGCACAGTTTATAATAGCTAAAACTTGGAAACAGCCCAGTTGCCCATTGGTTGGAGACTGGATAATGATGTGGTTTTTTTATAAAATGGAGTACTACTAAGACATAAAGAATGAGAAACTAGAGTCATTCACAGGAAAATGGATGTATATTGAGACCATACCCTTAAGTGAAATAAATAAGACACACATGTAAATACTGAATAGTTTTTCTGGTGTAAAAAACTAAAAGTGTAAATAAGATCAAAATTGTATAACTGATAATGTGAAATAGGAAGAAAAGGTCTAAAGGTGTAGGGGAAGTGGGAACGGTAGGGGAAGGGAATAAGGGAAAAGAAAAAAAAATATGAGAAAAGGAAAAAATGGAAACAGAGTCTGCAAATCGGGGAGAGTGGAGGGGGTAAAGGGAGGGCAGGGGTATGGGGGAAAATGAGAATCAAGATCTGTCATGTAAAGTTTCGAGATCCCAAAGATGAATGCAACTGTACTGTATACTTAAAAAGTACCAATAAACTCAATAAAAAGGGGGAAAATGTTATATAACCTATCTACATGGGAAAATGAGTGCAAATCACCTAACTGGTACTGGCTTGTGAGGCTGGACAGATGGCACCTCTCCCTTCCATGAGTTCATATATGCACTGTCTTTCATGGATGGGGATTCCACTCTTATAGAAAAAGTACAGCACTTGGTGATACAAAGGCTATGATAGATCTGACTGGTTGTGTATGAATGCTAGGAAGAGAAGCAAGTTTCTTTTAAATTACCTGTCTACCTTCCTTCCCTTTATCAATGCATGCTCATATTTATTCGTCTGTCAGTTCCACCCTCTGTTCATTCCTCCATGCATCCATCCATCTATCCATCCATCCATCCATGCATGCATTCATCCATCCAACTACCAAGGTGGTTAGGCATATGTCTCTGAAAAAATTTCTGAGTTTAGATCTTGGCTCTGCCATTTATTTCTGTGTGACCTTGAGCTTGTGACAAGTAGAGATGGGTCAAAGGCCAGGCTGAAAAAGCAGGATATCCTTAGCTCACACAATGCTTTGCAGATCAAATTATAGAGTATGGACTTTATTTCACCTGCAATAGGAAGCCATCGAGGGAGTATAAACAGAACTGTGATAAAGTGACAACCTCCCATATGTATTTTTACTCTCACTATTTGTCTCTCTTATAATGGAGTTAAAATTCAGGTAATCTGAGAACTCTTGTTAATCTGGAATCTAATTAACAGATGTTTTGATGTATCGAGGATGAGCGCTGTGAACCAGTTGGAAACTTCAGCAGCTAAGAGTATTTATTTTGGAGTTAGGGGGCTGGGGCTAGAATTCTCCCTCTGAAATTTAACTGAGCAATTTTAATCTGGTTCTTTAATGTTTCTGAGGTTCTCCTGCTATGTTAAGAATAAGATAACTTATTAACAATAACAATCTGGTAGGATTGAATGAATACATAGGCCATAAAATGTCCAGCACAGTGCCTACACTTGAGTAAGCAATATAAATAGGATGCACAATTTTTTTTCCAAAATATCTTTGGTTTAACATTTGACTTGTGATGGAATCTTTTTCTATTTTTCCTAGGGTTTTTTTTTTTTTTTGGTACAGGGGATCAAACTTGGGTTCTTGCACTTGTGAGGTAGGTGGCAGAACCACTGGGCTAAATCCCCAGCCCTGTGATGAAATCTTATGCATTAAACTTTCCATTATGAAGGCACCTAAGGCTGTGTGTGATGCTTAACCAAGGTCAAAATACACAGAAATTTCAATAAATCAAGATTTCTGATAAGAAGAGCAGAGTGCCCCCTGGGAGCTTGCTTATAATTAAAAAATGATCTTGCTCATATGTATTTGCTCTTTTCCTTTGTCCTCTAATTGCAACAATCAAGAATCGTAGGCAATAGAACCTGGGTGCCTAACACCTCATCTGTTCATAGAATCATTGTTGCTAGAGCCACTGACAAAGCTAAGAAATAGTTCTTTCTTAGACTGAAGAGAAGAAAAGAAGGGCCAGAAAAAGAACTTGTTGGAAAGGAGTATCATGTTTGTGCAGTGAGTCAGCAACATAAACAAGTAAATGTAAGCAATGTAAACTATGGAACACAGATATCATACTCTGTTTTCATTACCTTCCTTGTGGGAATCATGTCACTGAGCGCAGGACTGGCTAAGGGGTCAAGGCTGGTCTACTCAGAGGAAAATGTGGATGCAGGAGGCTCTTTTCCCTGCATTATCATCCCGTGCACAGCACCTGAGATCTACATCATTGCTCCCCCAGTTCTCAGGACTTCAGCATGGACTGATTTACCCACCCAGCCCCTAGGTCTGCAGCTTGCAGACAGCACATGCTGGGCCTTCTCAGCCTTCGTGATGCTGTGACATCACTCCTCATAGCCAATCTCCTGCATATATACATATTCATGAATATGTATATGAGATAAAACCTATTGGTTTTGCTTCTTTGGAGAACAGTGACTAAAATGGGAAAGTATGGAGGAAGATTCAGAAAGTTCTAGTTGTGTAGAAACAGTTCAATGCAGTCAAAGTACAGCATGTTCAGAAGTGATCTCTGCATGCACTTGTTACCACTTTCTTTAGGAAGAAAGCCTGAGAAGTGGTACCTTAAGAGGCTGTCCCAGAGTATTTAGCATGGGCATAAAGCATTGCCTATCCAGCTATGTGAGATGGGCATTCCAAGCCTGGGCTGGGATGGAAGCAGATTTATAAACAACTGGGATATGCCTTGCTGAAGACCAGCAAAGACTACTGTGCTGGGCTGGGTCATCAAGAGACCTTGGGTTATACCACACGTGAGCTGGGTCTATGGAACTGTCAGAAATAGGCTAAAAATAAACAATCCTGAATAGACTGGATGAAAGCTTAAGGGAGGAGCACAAACCAAAGCTTGTTCAAAGCACGTGTGTTTTCTTATTTTCAGGGTTCTATAAATGTCTCCCCATGAGTTCATTACATTACAGTGATCACCTGCAGGTGTCACAAAAAATGCAAATACTTCAGCAAAGCAGTCACCTCCATGTGACCCCCTTCATGCCACCACTTCCAACTTTCTCTCACCTGCAAGTCAACCCTCATGTCAATCATGGCTTCTGCCTCCTTTGCGGACAAACTAGCCCATTTGGTCATCACACACAGCTCTGGTTTCCCTTGTCATGGGGTACTGAGTTGTCTCCTGAGGCCTAGCCTTTTGCAAAAGGCCTTTTGCCCCCAAAGCTTGGTGAGGCTCTGTCTTCCTTTGTTTGAACAGACCTCTGCTTTTTACATCTTCTGCTCCCGTTGGGAAACCTCCACCCTCCCAGATGAAGAGCAAAGAGAAACTGAGCCCTGTCTTGGTTGTGTCTGAATCCTTCATGGTCCTCACCCAGCCAGCCTTCTAGAGACACAGAGCACCTGTCCTTTTTGCTTCCCACCTCTTCATGCCTCTACCCACTTCTCTCTGGTTTTCTCTGTGTCTTACTCCATGCGTAGGACAGAAGAGTCCCTGAATAATGGAAGGCATCGCAGCACTCTCACAAGGGGCCAACATAGACCTATTGCCTTAAAATAAGCCACCCTTCAACAGGACCCTGTCTTCCTCCCTGTCTCCAACTTTCTAAACTGGAAGTGGGTATTCTCTGAAAAGAAAACGCTAAAGAACATTCTAACGGAAGCAAGTCATTACACAAATTCAACAGAAAAAGTCAGGTGTGGAGGCACACACCTGTAATCACAGCACTCTGGGAGGCTGAAGCAGAAGGATGGCAAGGTTCAAGGGAATGTGGGAACTTAGGAAGACCTTGTCTCAAAATAAAATATGGAAAAGGACTGGAGATATGGCTCAGTATAGAAGCCCCTGGGTTCAATCTCCAGCATGCCCACAAACTTTGAAAATCAACAGAAAAAAATAAATCTGTTTTTGAAAGATAAAAATTTAATTCTCCTCTGAGAATCAGTTGCCGCCTCCAAGTTCCCTACAAGGGGACTCCCTTTACAACTGCCACCTGCCTCATTTACTAGGCACCCACTCTGTGCAGGGGTGCAGGGTTTAGTGCTCATCCTGGGCTTCTCTGGGTCTCCCTTGGGTGAACACATGACCCCAGCATTTGCTCAACAACATTAACAACGAGTTAACCCTGGGTGGTAGAATTAAGGGAGATATGGGGGATATTAAAGGAATAATCTATTGACAATTGAGCTACTGTCAGTGTGGGAGTTGAGAGGACAGAGATTTTTTATCAGTAAACAAAGTCAAATCCCTAACATCTTTGGCTTATGCAATTCTATCCTGTCCCTTAGACAAGAAAGCATAAGAACCACACTATCAGATGCTCTGGTCACATGGAAGGGCGCCCTCTCCATTTGTGGACAGAGCAGCAGGCCTCAGAAGCACATCCTGAAGTACGATGATAATAATTTCGGAAAAGGTCAGGCTTCATCCAGGCACTTGACTGAGATTTACCAGGAAAAAGGGAAAGCGAAAGGATAAGGCATTAAATATCAAGCTGGTAACAGCTGGCTGCAGAGTCTGAAAAGGACATAATCTGAATAACACGACACTTGAGGCGTCTGCTTCAGCAAAGAAGGGGGGGGTGCATGTATTTTTGAGCTGTTTCCTCCCAGTCACTATTTTCTTTCATCTGCATAACAATCCCACAAATTTGAGGCAGCTGTGGTCAACCCCATGTACAGATGAGGAGAGGAGGCCTGGAGGAGGAGTAGGAACCCCAGAACTAGCAGGAGATGCAGCCAGGGGCACACAAAAGTTTGGAGCCAGAGTCCCAGCTGTCCTCCATTCCCTAGGGAGCCATATCCTCTTATGGAAGAAAGTTGGTACTGTCTATGATGCTTATCCGCTGTGATTTAAAAAAAATTTTTTTAAATCACACCTTTCTTCTCTGACTCAGCATTTACATGAAGATTTGATCTGGACAACTAAGGACATATGATTCCATTCCCCTCCTCCCAGTACTTGAGAACTGAACCTAGCTAGGGCCTCCTCAATGAGCTACATCCTCAGCCACACCTCCCTTTAAACTTTTTTTTAAAAACATGGTTTTGCTAATTTACTAAGTTTCCCAGGCTGGGCTCAACCTCCTGCTTCAGCCTCCCAGAGTGCTAGGCTTATAGCTCCAATGAGTGCACCACCATGCCCAGCTTGGACAGGTAGTACTTACAGTTGGTAAGCCAGTATTGGATTTTCTAATACATCTGCGGCAGATGTGTATCTCACAGAAATGCTACTGTTTTAATATGTAGACTTAGTTTCAGGAATTTTTTTATTTGTTCATTGGTGTAATAGATCCTTATCTAAAAAGAAAAAAATGCATCTCTAATGAAAGGTAATATCTTAGATTAAGAAAAATCAAGCTAATCAGAGTGGTTTCTTTTTGGTTATGTAATTCTATAAAGTTCCATTCATGGTGCTGAACAATTATTAAATTATTCAATTCTCATAGGATCCCCATAAGACAAGTTTAGGTCTTGTTTCTACTTCACAAGTGAGAAACCTGAGGCACAGAGAGGCAACGTGACTCACCTAGGTTACACAGTCAGAGGCAGAGCCGGGAAGTATATACAGGAAGCAAACTGTCAGCCAAGGCTGCGCTCTTAACCAAATCAGGGTACCTGCAGTGCACCTGTCTAAATGCTTTCTAACTACCAGTCATGCTGTTGCTCCTACCATTATGCAGTGGAAGATGTAAACTTGCCAAGAGTTCATATAACAGGGCCAAGGGCCTCTCTGATCCTGACGAACCCGTACATGTCCACGATTCCTCCAGCTTTCTCAGATTTTAGAATCTTTTATCAATAAGTAGCCAAATCAGCCAGGCGTGGTGGCTTGTGCCTGTAATCCCAGCACTCTGAGAGGCTTAGGCAGGAGGATTGCAAGTTTGAGTTCAGTCTGGGCAATTTATGGACTTTTGAGACGTCTCAAACTAAAAACTTTTAAACATTTTTTTTAAAAAGGGGTCAAGATCTAACTTCGTGTGAGGGTGTTCAATCTGTAGTGCTACAAAAAGAAAGAAAGAAAAGAAAGGGACAGAGAGAAAGGAAAGAAAGGAAGAAAGAGAGAAAGGAAGAAAGGAAAGAAAAAGAAACAAGTAGCCAAATTAATTCAATTCCATATATTTTTAAACGATTCCATGCATTCTGATTTCTTTAAAAAATAATTCTTAAAAAAAATTATGAAAGATTATGTATGGATCTCTACTTGACAGAAAGAACCTCAAAACAAAACAAAACCAGATGCCAATGTCCAGTGGTACTCTGGGAGGTCTGTGTGAACAGACCATGATCCTCCCAGAACTTATCAATTGTCTCCAACTCGCAGACATCCTTGCGATGAATCTGGTTTTGTAGTTGCTAAAAATCACTTGCAATATGAAAAAGCACTAGTAAAATTAGGTTTAAACTTTTGTTACCACTTTAATGAGACAATTTTTCCATCTGGCTATTTGGTGTCCCAACATTAAAACAGCAGTTTCTTGTTCCCAGGCCACTGGGAAGGATGCATAGGTAGGTACTATTTTAGAAAAGTGTACTTGTGAGAAATTCAGTTTTAAATTGATGGGTAAAGGTAATGTTCTTAAAAAATCAATTATCTCCTGTCTTCTTAATACTGAATGTCTGCTCCTTTTTCCCCAGTCTTGCTAACTTGTAATGAACCTTTGCAGTTTAAATAAAGTCCCTGAAGTTCTTGCAGGGGGTAGTACTCAATTGTAGACTTTACGTCCAGCTCAAATGGCCTTAAACCAAATTCTGCAAAGGCTACTTTGTCTTCTAGCGGTTTTGTTTGTTTGTTTGTTTTTTTGTTTTTTTTTCATTTCTTGGGTTTTTTTTGGGGGGGTACTGGGGATTGATCCTTGTGCTTTACGAGGCAGGTGGTGGAACCACTGAGCTAAATCCCCAGCCCTTGTCCTCTAGCTTCTTGATTGCCTTTTTTTCTCTCTCTCTCTCTTTTCAAACTTGCACGCAAAAAGAGACCATTTTTCGATAAGAAGATATCCTAATGAAAAAATATGAATAAGGATAAGACTCAAAATGCAACGCTTTTAGCCCCAGAAGGAAGATACTGATGACATTTCTCAGATGTTCCTTCCTCATGAAATGGAAAGTTGCTTTCTGACATTTCATTCCCTTTTTTTGCACACAGTTCTTGTTTTATGTTTTAGTCACTCAATTTTGTGATTGACATTTTGAGACTGTTTTCTCTTTCCCCCTAACAAGAGCATTATGGAACTTTCATTTTTATCAAAACATCTCAATTCTCTAAAAACAGAGGATGTTTTTGTTATTACTCTTATTCTCTTACAGACATAAACGACATAGAGTGCCTTCTATGGACACTAAGATACTCAGTCCAACACCTTTTTCTACCTAAGAAAGACATTGTATCTAGGTTGTGTGTTCTCTGTGGATTCCTGATGAGCACCTTCCAAGTTATTTGAGAGCCTTTAAGATCTCAGAAGGTGAAAAAATAATGGCCCATTAACACTAGAAAATACAATTCAAAAAATTGCTCTTCCCAGTCTATAGAATAATCTCCACAGATTTGCATGGTTTTCTTATTTTGTCCTTTGTTTTTGTCCAGGGCTGTTCTCATCTTCTCTTTATTCTGACCCTTCACTTTTTGCCCTGGAACTCCTGGAGCCCTGTGACTTCCATGTTCCCAGCTGTTCTGTCTTCATTTTGATCCCAGGTATTTCCTGGAGCTCCTACCTGGACATGTCCATCTGGATGTCCCTGAGTCACTTCCAACTCAACATGGACAGAATGGAGCTCATCATCTCGAGGGTGGAACCCAGTGCAATGGGCTCCTGGCCCCAACTCAGCCTGGGCTGCTCCCCTGGATATGCTTCCCTCTCCTTTGCAACTGCTGCTGGCCTGGTCTCAAGGCTCAGCCAGAACAGCTCTGGCTCTAAAAGGCTCTAAAATGGTCTCTGAGACTCAAGACAGATCTGTTTTCACATAGCCTCCCATGAGGAGTGCTCACTGAGCCCTAACCGTGGCTACACTTCCCTGCTAAAAATCCCTCAGTGAAGTCCTAACACTTAAATCTCTCTTTACAACATGGACCCTACGTACCCCTGAATGAGCCCACTCCAGGGTCAATTCTTAAAAATGAAATTTCCAGAATGTATTTGTCAGGGGAGAGAAGGAGACAGTTTCAAAGCATCGAAAACAAAATATATTCAGCAAAAAAAACCACAAAGCTTTGCACAGCTTCTGGACTTGAACACCTACTTTTCCCTGTGACTTACACAGCCTTCCTCATCTCATCCCCCTTCTCCAGGGACCACACCTACAGTGCTCTCCAGACCCAGGGAATTCACCACTGTCTCTAAGGGATCCTTTTCCTCCCACTACCTATGCTCTGATGCTTCTGCGTGTCTTCCTCTCACCCTCTGCCAAGTTTCCAACTTGCTTTCCCATTTCCCTATAGAAATTCCAAGACTCTTAAAGCTTGGGACTCTCTAAGGCTTCTCTGTTTCTACATACTCAGAACTTAGGGCCTTAAAATACGTGTGTGCAATGCACGGTTAGGTAGAAAGCAGTTCTCATGCAAGGCAGCAAAGGTTCTGAAGTCATCAGCTTCAAAATCTCCTTATCTCCTCACACTGAAATACTGCACTGGAAAATCAGATCCTTGCTAGTGCCAGTTAATCACTAACCCTCCCTCCTCAACATGGCAAAACAAAACATGACCACAGGAGAAAGCTCCGTGGAGACCTCGCCCACACATTTCAGGGCCTGCGCTAAAATCAGCGCACTAGTGTGTGGGACTCATCACCCCATTGTGCCAGGAAACCCTCCCTCCCATATTTAAAAATATACTTGTTTGGCTTGATTCAGGCCCTGCATTCCAGGCCCACGGGAGTCACCGCAGAAGCATCCCATTAGCCTGCACCCCACTGATTGGCTTCCTTTGTATGTTGGGGTGAGTCAGAAAAGACGAGTCACAGTTCATGCTTATGACAGAAAGAGCTTGCTCTCCCTTTCTTTCCATATCTCATGTTTTGCGGGTTTTATTGGCACCTTTAAAAACATCTAACGGAGCCAGGGAAAGAGAGCGCAGAGGGCAGCTTGAGAATGGCATTACTTATTTTTAACAAGCGGCTGTACTTAGAGCGCCTTTTATCAAAGTAGCACAGATTTGCTTTGGAGGCTCCACGCAGCCAGTGCTTGCATTATTGTGAGAAGTCAGCAGCCAGCAGTTGGCAGTCAGTGGGGAGCAGGAGGGCTCCAGGGAGGGTGAAAGCCTGCTCAGCGTCCCTCTGAAGGTAGAGACCCACCTGTACCGCAGAGCTGCTCGGTTGCACTGTCTTGGTTATCACACCAAGATTTGGTCCATCAGAGAGACAATCTCCCCGCAATCAGGCAGTGGAAAGGAAGCTGGGCTAGAGGACAGTCCAACTACAGTGACTGTCTGTCTGCCCTTCAAGGCTCCCATGACCTCCTAGTGCAAGACATGTTCAGACTACACACGTAGACTGCACAGAGAGCAACAGGATAAATACAGGAAGTTATGTATAGTAGCCCTCCTTATTTACAAGGGACACCCTCCACTTCTCTCAGTGGAGGCCCCGCCCCAAAGCTGAAGACAGCACCAAGCAGCGTAGGTACTATGCTTTTTTCTGTATACATGGACCAATGATAAAGTCAGGAAACTATACCTTTTCACCTTGCAGCTTCTCTTTGTCATATCCAAATTGCCAGATTGACTACTCTTGCATTTGGGAGCCATTATTAAGTAAAACAAAGGTTCCTACATGCCTGTAACCCCAGCACTCTGCTCTGGGAGTCGGAGGCAGGAGGATCACATGTTGAAACCCAATCTTGGCAACTTAACAACTGTTGTGACCCTGATTCAAACTAAAAGATTAAAAAGGGCTAGGGATGTAGTTCAATGGGAAAGCATTTGGTCCAACCTACATTGCATGTAAAAAATAAAAATAAAAACTTACTCGAACACAAGCACTGTGACACCACACGGTGGATCTGATAACCAAGACAGCGTCTAAGTGGCTGATGGGTGGGCGGGAAGGATATACTGGGCAGAGGAATGACTCAGACACCAGGTAGGATAGAGACACTGTTTCACAGTGTCATCAGGCTGCACAGAATGGACACAATTTAACCTTAGGGCTTGTTTGCTTCTGTGATGTCCTACTTAGCATTTTGGGAGTGTGGCTGATCATACATAACTGAAATTAAAGAAAAGTAAAATCACGGATAAGGGGAGACAACCATACCACACAGGGAGAACAAAGGAAGGAGTCAGGGTCTAGGGGGAGGGCAGGTTTATTTCTGTAGAGCAACTGGCATTTGAATGGGACCAATGGAAGGCTAAGATCTAATTCATTGTTCTGAATGTGATTTTCCTTCACAGCAATTTCCCAGGCAGTCACATCTTGAATCTTATTTACATCCACACCCACATCCCATCACCATTGTCCTCCAGTATCCTCTGTCATACATGTATGCAATCTGCCTGCAGAGGACACACTTTGTGTGTGGTATCAGGGATGGGTTGGTGGTGGCCGAGGAACAAAAGAGAGCAGAGCCAGGTTCAATCCAAACTGTTCTGCTTCCCAGGGATCCGTGTGTGTGTGTGTGTGTGTGTGTGTGTGTGTTTGCAGTTGATTCTGCCTCTGCTTCAATAAAAGGGGCTAAAAATACTTGCCACCTACTTACTGCAGAGGCTCACGGCAAGGGTGGATGGTGTTCCCAGCACTCTGGGTGCAGAACAGGGTTTTATGAAAATAAAAGCTTTGTTATCAGCAATGTTAGGTGCAAAGAAATCAAAACTGGTGTTAGGAACATGTGCTGAACTACACAGGCACACAAGTGTAACTTCCCAAAAGTGGTCACTTCCCTCCAGCGCCTCAGCACCCATCCTCAGGACTAGGTTCTTAAGAGTGCAAGGTCTATGCATCTAGGAAAGAAAGGGGAAGGGGTAGTGTCTTTGACTGGTCAAAGATCTTGATAATGATATAGAACCTGGGAAAGGAATTGGAATGCAAATTTGTCTCACAGTGTGGTATCAGAGACAGAAATACACAAGGTCCACATGAACGAAATTGATTCTTAGAAACTAGAGAGCCAAGACAAGATGTTAAGGACACTAACACTATTCCATGCCCAAGGCTAAAAGTGGTTAGTGGCCTGGAACATTCAGTGTTGCAGTATAAAGACTACAGAAATGAAGAAAAGGGGTAAACAGTTCCTGAGTATTTCTTAGTTAGCTCTGAGATAAGAGTGGCAGAACCATGTAAGAGAAATTAAATTGAGATTCAGAGGGCTCAAATTATAGCTCTCTGGTAAAAAAAAAAAATGTATGTTTTGGGGATGAAATATTTAATTTCCCAAAACTCAAAGTTGAGAGAGTTAAAAAGAGAAAATGTATAATAGTGTGAGTGAGCTGAGCTGTGTCTCCTGCAATGCATATGCTGAAATCCTAAAAACACTAGCACTTCAAAATGCTTGGCGATAGAGCCTTTAAAAAGGAAATTAAAGTAAAACAATGCCTTAATCCAACATGACTGGTGTCTTCCTAAGGTTAGGACACAGGCACACACATGTGAAGAACCAGGGTAAGATGGCATCTCAAACCAAAGAGAGGGCTCCAAGAGGAAATCAACTCTGGTAACACTCTGATCTTGGATGTCTAGCTTACAGAATTGTGAAAAAAAAAATTCCTGATGTGTAGACCATTCATTCACTCTATGGTATCTTGTGATAGAAAACCTAGCAAACTAAGACATACAGGAAGTAGCTTCATTACATAGAAAAGTACCTTTGATACTGTATGAATGTCAGGATGATTATAGTTGACCTAAGTCCAGGAAATGATAGAAATCCAGGAAATGGTTCACAAAGAGAACCATACACTTCAGTTATGGAATTTTCTTTTTTAAAATAGATGCAAGACACTGGAGGTGGAGGAAATCTGTTATCAATTACCTATCCACTTTGGAGGGGATATTCCCATGATTTGGATTCCCATGGAAGGGAAGTACAGAAAGTAAATGATCAAAAATTTGTACATGGAATCTTGGGAGGCTGAGGCAAGAGGATCACAAGTTTGAGCCTAAGCAAGACTTTGTGACTCAGTGAGCTCCTGTCTCAAGGAAAAAGAAAAAATAGGTAGGTGATAATAGAGGTCAAGGAGGATGTAGCTGAGTGAGAAGGCCCTATATCCAATTCCTAGCACCATAATCAATAAAAATACACAACTTTTAAAAAATAAAAATGGCATGGAAGAAAAGACAAAAGAAATAAAGGTCATTTTGGAGCCTGAGTTTCCAGGAGTCACAGGAGAAGGAAGTAGCCCAGAGAAATACAAAGGTCAAGCAGAGGGAAAACCATGATATAACGGTGTAGAGCAAGAAATTTGCCAGTGATAAACACTGAAGAGGTTAGTACAGAACAAAAGACATGCTCCTAAGGAAATCAAAGACAAGGCATTGAAAGCTAATTTACAGAATTTTCTGCACCCACTACTTAAACTCATAACAAACAAAATGGCAAGTCTCCTACATAAAAGAGGAGAAGAAGTCCTTTACTGTTTCAACAAAAGAAAATCTGCGATGAAGAGGTTTCTCACTGGAATACATCTGACGCCGCCAGTTCCTTTGTTTGGTGTGGGAGAGTCACACATGCTCTCCTGTTATTTTCAATAACTTCAAAATTCGAGGCTGACATTTATGTTTGCATTTCCTTCCTACAGTTAGCCCAATCTGATCAGCCCTTCTCTCCCTGGGTTCCAGTCAATTGTGTCCACTGACCCCATGTCAGAGGAGACTAGAAAATAATTGAGCCGCTTCCCAGAAGTCACCCACTTCTCTTGTGGCAAGGACTTAGCACACAGCACTGGGGAACAAAGGAAAGTGGGCTGGGAGAAATAACCGACATAACTTCTTTTTGCACAAACTTCTCGCCAGTCCAAAATGCAGGTGTTTTTGCCAGAAGACAACATTTTTTTCAGAATGGATGATTCTGAGCTATATATACAGATGTCTTAAAGATATGGTTACTTTGGGCAGCTCAAGCCCTACATATTTTAATAATGAATTACAGGCCATTTGAATGAAAATACCTGGAAATTGCAATATACAAAGACCACGTTTGAGTGGACCTACCTACTCTGGCCATCATCTTTCATATCCTAAGATACTTTCCTTAACTGTCCACCAGAGCTCTGTGTTTTTCTACTAGCAAGCCAGGCACAGATGGCCTCATTAGAAGCCATAGAAAATGAGCATCAGACACAAGCCCCTGGGCAACACCTGCCCTGTAGCCTTCAGCTCACCCTCTCTTCTCCTTGTTCTAATGTTTCTATGGCTGGCTGGGCTTGTGCTTGACTTTCTTATCTCCTTGTGCTTACCTGATCAGACACAAAGTACAGCAGCTGCACAGTTGTCTTTGCCCCTAGATGTTCTGGGTCATGACCAGTTGCCCATGCGGTACCTGCATTTCTCACAACTGCTACTTTTATTTCAGTGGAAGTGAAGGTCTGAAAGTGAGGAACTCAGTTCCAGTGATTCAGAGGATGCTGAAATTTGGGGGTGAATTTTCGGATCTCCATTGTTATTTTTTCTGAATATTCTAAACATCACCAGTATCCCAAACTCTCAGTAGCAGAGTATGGGACGGCTTTAAAGAATGACAAGCTTCTGCCTTGCCGAGATTTTCCTTCTAAGACATTTCCAAACTTAGTGTGTGAATTTGCATGGCATAACAAAATACCACAAACTGGGTGGCTTAAAAAACAGAAATATACTTTTTCAGTTCCAGATGCTGGAGTCCTAGAGGAAAGAGGCAGCATGGTTGGGTTTGGTGACCACATTCTTCTTGTGATTAAGGACCATAGACCTGTTTCTTTTAAAGGCACTAATTCTTTCATGAAGGCCAATCCTGGTGATCTCATCCATACCTAATTACTTCCCAAGGGCTCCATCTTCACATGCTACACCTCCCTGGGGATTTGGACTTCAATACATATTGGTGGATGGGGATACTTACGCTGGCAACTCTTAGAAAATTCTGAGATTTCTGCTTTTTTTCCCCCAAGAATTAAGACAAAGGTCTATATAATGTTTAATAGAATAAGTCACTGCTTCTAGAAATACGCATGACCTATGTGCACACATGTAGGGACAGTTGCACATTCAACACACAGGCTCACAAAGGGATGGCCCTGTACACCATAGATTTATCAAGGGGCAGGACACACAGATTATGACAGACTAGGGTATGTGGGAAAATGGTTCAATGTATCTCAAAAGAGTGATGCTATTTCCCTAGTAAGAGTCACATTATTTCCATCCTTCTAGGAGCACTGAACCCAGGAATAGGCAAGAGGAGGTAGATGTTTCTGTGCTCCCCGGCTCTATGCAGCAGGCCTCATGCTCCGGGTGCAGTGGACGGGGATGGGTCAGACATTAGCACAGTGGCTCTCTTTTCCTTTCCCCAGGAGAGTAGAGAATGAATCCCCCGTTCCAGTTCACCTTAACATGAAACCCAAAACAAGTCGAACTGAAGTGTTCAGAGTGTAATTCTGACTTTTCCAGTTAACTCATCATAAATAAGCACTAGAGGAATGCGCAGAACCACCGGACATCGTTGCTACTAGAGGATTAAGAAGGCAGAGACCATGGCAATACTGCACAGCCTCCTGCTGGGAAAATTCAATTGCCTCATCCAGTCTGGGACCAATTCCCCTTCCTACTATTGACAGTCAGGACTTGAAATCCACATAGCTTATTTAGATACATAAAATTCAGAGTTCTTCTTACTTGTTGATAGGAATTCATTCTCCTCTATCCATAATCAACATCATGTTGATTTAACTTAGAATGTAGGCAGCAATCCAGAATAATTAAAAGTGCAAAGATTTAAAATTTCTTCACTTTACTCAGGAAACGTACTGCATTACAGTGGTGACCAGTAGGACCTTCTGTGCAGACTGAGCACTTGCCAGGGGCCAGGGTGGCTTAGTAACTGAATCTGAATTTTTATCCGTTTCTACAAAATTCAAATTTAAGCAAGTGTACTGACAGTACAGTTTTAAGAAGACAACTGTGCAGTTTAGACATTTACTACCAGAGTCATTCTTGAAGCACAAAGCCACATACAAATGGTTGGAGATCTTTTCCTCATCTTGTTCCCTGGGGTAATAGCTCTACAGGTGACTTTGTTAGGAATCTAGTCTTTGGATATCAGGTCTTCAATGGAAGATGACAGGCTATCACTATGACAGAAACATTAAGCAACACCAAAATAGCAACACCAAAAATAGCAAGAGTTCAAACATCAGGATGCCTGGAACCTTTGGTGTGTGTTCACTGTGATGCGCAAAAGTGACAGATGGCAAATCCCTTTGCTTCCAAAGACAGGTTGATTACAGTGTTCCTTGGAACACAAATAGCCAGTCTCAAACTTGAACTAGCATGTGTTTCACCCACTATGGTGCTTAGTGCTTGTTAGTGTTTCCATTTTAGTGAAGAACAAGATAGTGTGTAGTTTATCAGCCAGCATGTGGTTTTAAGAAGCATGCTTCCTTTGTTCTTGTCTCATTAGGATTCTGTACCTCTAAAAGCTATGTAGGAACTGCAAGTTAAGGCGACTACAGAAAAAAAGCAGCATATGTAATAGGTGGCATAGCATTCTTTTTTCACCTTTTTTCTTTATTGGTATGTTTTAGGTATATGATACTGTTATGTTCTATAAAGGGAAGGAAGGAAGGGAAATCCGCACTCAGGTCACATTGTTGCACTGACCTTGGCAATGCCTATAAAGTCCACAGAGGAAAAAAACAACACCAAGATTAATGTGATCATTTATCATTTTGTAGCCATAAGCCTGAATAGCAGGAAGGCCTTATTCATCATGGACAGTATACAAGGTCTATTTTCAAACAGCAAGGTCTTCGCTCACCTGGCTGATGCTCTGTGGGCTCCTGCGTTAGGGCTGAGACAAAGTGTATGTTGGCAGATGCAGACCACGGGGTGAAGAAAAGGCTCTGGGGGCAGCCTATTTATGAGATCTAAATTTGTCTAATCACTTGGATTCACTCTAAGGATCACATTTTCTACAAGATGATAGTTTCTTCTTTATATGTATTATTGCTCAAGGGCAACCTCTACCCATTTGCAACAAGCCCCATTTAAATAATTTACTCCAGCCGGGTGTGGTGGTGCACACCTGTAATCCCAGCACTCGGGAGGCTGAGGCAGGAGGATCGCTGTGAGTTCGAGACCAGGCTGGGCTACATAGTGAGTTCTAGGTCAGTCTCAACTACATAGTGAGACCCTGTCTCAGAAAACCAAAAAAAAAAAAAAAATTTACTCCAACCCATTTTTTTCCCAGAATTTCAGAGCCAGAATGAAGGAGTAGGGAGCAGGTCAAGGAGACAAAAATAATGAGCTTATGACAGGAATCTAAATAAATAAATAATCTAAATAAATGGGTGAGTTTAAATTGAAGTTACAACCCCTGAAATACTGGCTATGTAAGCAGATGAAAATAGGAGTATGGGGCTGGGATGTAGCTCAGGGGTAGAGAGCCTGCCCTGGGTGGACAAGGCCCAGGGATCTCTCCACAGCAATACACACTCACACACACACATACACACACACACACACACACACACGTGCGCGCATGCACATATGTGCATGAAAAGGGAAAAAGAAAAGCAAAGAAGTAGAAAGGAAAATATGAGTAGCACGTACAGCAGCGACACTAATGCTGAGAGTAAAACTGGCATGTCAGAGAAGCAACCTTACCCAGGAACCCCATAACTGAAGAGCTACATCCAGTTACGGCCAGCACGGCTAGGCGTGGTATGGTGTGGTGGTGCCTGCTTGTGATTTCAGCACTACGGGTGTCTGAAGCAGGAAGAATGTAAGTTCAAGTCCACCTCGGGCAACTAAGCAACTTAGTGAGTCCCTATCTCAAAAATAAAAGCAAAAAGGGCAAAAAGGCTGGGATATAGTTCAGTACAAAGGCCCTGGGTTTGGGCCCTATACCCCTCACTCCCCCCAAAAATAGTGTGCACTGAAGTGGTCACAGTTTATCTGACTTTATTTTCTTCTCTATTTTTTTTTTTCTTTTCTTTTTGGTACCAGGGATTGAACTCACGACCTTGTACTTTCAAGGCAGGCTGCTGAACTGCTGAGCTAAATCCCTAGCTGACTTCATTTTCTATCCAGATGGAACACATGCAGCTAATTCTTTTTGAAAATAAAGTGATGCATGATTTCTGTTTCACAACATTTGTAATTATCTTCAAGATTTTTTCCCCCAATCAAACCGATAGGCATCCTATCATGCATGAGCTCTAGCCCTAGTTCTTTTCATATTTTATTTTGAGACAGGGCCTCACTAAATTGCCCAGGAAGTACTTGAGCTTGCAGTCCTGCTGCCTCGGCCTTCCTCAGTTCTGGGATCACAGGTGTGCACCACTGAGTGTTCTTGACAGCTCTGTTTTGTTCAGAGTTAACACTCACTGAGACTGCACTGTAAGGCATATTCAGAATCATATGTTTTCAAAACCCAGTTTATTTTAGCTGCCTCATAGTAGTGGATTGAATATGACCATATTTAACCATACAGCTGCTGCAGGATACTGCTTTCTCCTACTTCTATCTGATTTCTTCCCCCAACCCCCTCCACTGTGATAATCCGAAGGAGAGAGGTATCAGAGGCGGAGCTAATCCACTGCCGTGTGAGTGACATCACAGCCACGGCTACTGTGTCTGGGTGCAGTAGGCGGACTTTCAGGAAGTGATTGGAGGATCTGTATGGGAAGGGTGAGGACTATGGGATCTATCACAAGTGACCGCAGATCTGAGACATCTTGGGTTCCACTCCCTCTCTTATGCCCCACATCCAATCATCAACAAGGCCAGGGAACCCTGCTCCAACGTGATGTCTAAAGCTGCTGCCCTCCCTCTCCAGGGACTGGAGGCTAATGCAGACCACTGCCACCTCAGTCCTCACACCCCTCAGCCCACCAGCCTCTTCTCCATCAGCCTATACCCCTGGACACCACTCCACTGTCAGAGCCCATTCTCCACACAGCACTCACAGTAGTACTTTAAGATGTAGCATAACACAGAGCTTCCCTGCACCAAACAACACACCTGTCACACTCAGAATGCAATCTGCTCAGATGTTACTCTAAAAGCCACAGGAAATGTAGCTCCTGCTTGCCTTTGGTATCCACCTTGTCCTTACCCACTACAGGAAGGCACACTGACCTGCTTTCTGTCTTCCCTCCAAAGAATCTCATTTCCAACTGGAAGGACTTCCTGTTGCTGTTCCCTCATCCAGGAATACTCCTTAACCCACACAGCTGCTTTCCTCGTGACACATGCATCTTAGTGTCACTGTGAGCCAAGAAGCCCTTCCTGGGCCACCAAGTATCAAGTAGCCCCCACTCTCTCTAGCATGTCCCCAGATTCAGTTCTGTGCGTGACACTTTCTGAGTCAGAGTATCTTCTTTATAGGCTGGAAATGCTGATCTCCATTCAGCTGAATGGAGCCCGATCTCAGCAGGGATGCTGCTTACATGGCTCACTACCTGACCACAAGGCTGAGGACAGCGCTAGGCACCTAGTAAGGGCTTTATGTGTGTCTGATGCCCTCAGCATCCACCATGGCAGGCCTGGATCGAGCATTCCCAGATGATGCCACCCTTCTCATTCCAACCCTTCCTCCCTTGGAACCATTACTGAAACAAAGAACCATCAACGGGAAATGGTAAGGCTGTCTTCTCTTGGCTGATGTGGTAGAAAGCTTCCGCAGGAGGTCATCTGATGGATTTCCTATCCTATGCTACCAGGCCTAGCAGCTCTTCTCCTCCACACCCTGGCATCTATGAATAGCTGCCCAGAAGCAGGATTCAACCTGGCTGCAGTTAGAAACACCTGTCTTAAAAAGCATGCTGATGACACAGGAAATAGACTTCTGCATGCTGGGGGCAGGGTAGTGGTGCAGGTGGCCTGCCTCTGCCTGTGGTGTTGCCTGCATGGTGAGGTGTGTGTGTGTGTGTGTGTGTGTGTGTGTGTGTCACAGCTCAAAGCACTGTCTGTGCAAAGTAGTAAGTGCTGTTGTGTGCAAATTATGTCTCAATAAACTTAATCACAAAAACACAGTGATGTCTGGGTTTATGCCTAGGTGAAATAAGTTAGGAAACCAGAGCGTCAGTTGGGACACAGGCCTTATTTAAACTTTCCAGTGATTCCAGTATGCAGGCAAGATTGGGATGTATAAAACTTGGAATGGAAGAAAACCACAGCAAGAGGAAGGAAGAAGCACAGTGGTAAGAGGGGCGCCAGGGCCTCACTGTGCAGGCTGCTGGTCTTCTGCATCCTCACCGCAGGGAGGCCAGCTCCACTCACAGGGGCGGGGACCACAAATAGCTTCACTCTCTCTCTTTTTTTCAAGTAAACATTAAGTGGACTCCAGAAGAAGAATGAAGCATGGGGTGTTTATTTCTAAGAGGAAAACCTCCAAAACTCACTCGTTTTTAAAAATGAAGAATTACAACAAATGGGTTTGTTTTTTGTAATATAGTAAACCAGATGTGGACACTCAGGGAAGCAGAGACTGGGAAGAACTCTGTCCCAGCCTCCTTAATATTCCCTTCCAACCTCTCTACAAGTGAATGAGCAAGGACAGTCCCCTGCCTGCATGTGGTCTCTCAGAATATCCAGCTGCTATGGATGTGATCTATAGCTTCTATCCATCTAGGCAGCAAACAGAATTCATAGTTATTGTGCTAAATGCATGCATATAACATGCATTATGTGTTAATTTCCATAATTTGCAGGAATGCACTGTAACTAATTTCATTTAGAAATACAGCAACAATGGCTTTCCCAGTCTCCATGCTACGAAACTTAGTGATAATATGGCTAGGTCCCTTCTGCCTCTGCCTACACAAGAGTTTGATATGGTGACCATCTTCCCCTTGTAGATGGGATGGCATGCCCTCTTGCTTGTTGTTGTTGTACTTCCTCCTCCTCCTCTTCTTCTTCTTTGAACCTGGGGCCTCCAGACTGAGTAACATCTCCAGCTCTTTTTTGCTTTTCACTTTGAGACAGTCCTGCTAAATTTCCCAGGCTGGACTCAAACTTGCCATCCTTCCACCTCAGCCTCCAGAGTGCGAGCACCACCATGCCTGGCCTTCCTGGTTTCCTTAGGATCTACTGCCTGTTTCACTGGCTCCTCCTCACAACTCTTAACCTACAAAGCTGGAGCTCAGCCCTGCTGGTCTGTGCTCACCCGCTGAGTGATGTGATCTCACCTAGTATCATAACAGGGAGAGGGAACTTTTCATCAGTGCCTGACATCTCCATTCAGATGGCTCAGACATCTCCAAGCCTGAATTCTCGATTTCCTTCCTTAAGCTGCGGTTCCCTTGTCAAATTGATCAAAGACCTTGAGGCATCTTTGACTCCTCTTTTCTTAAATCCTATATCAAATCCACTAGCAAATCTTCCTGGTTTATTTTGAAAATAAATTCAGGATGGGAGTGATTGTTACTACATGTGCTGCTACACCTGGTCCAAATCCCATTCTCTGGTTGGGTGAGTTCATCTCACTGTCCTGTTCCAGCCTTGCTTTCCCAAAGAATTCACAGTGATCCTTTTATGACTCTAATGAGATGCCAAAATTGTCAGTATGCATCACAAAGTTCCAGTCTTGCTTAGGGGAAATCCTCAATTTTGGCCTTGGTGGAAATCTTGGACCTATCAGCTCACCCTGGTCTCTGGAGGCAACAACCTTCTGCCCCAACTTTCTTTCCACTTGGGGTCTCAGAGCCTAAGGTTTCAGCTGGAATAAAGTCACAGTTATTGATCTGCCTGACAACTCTGAGTTTAAAAAGGATGATTTCATAGTCCATCTTTAAACCTTTCTCCAAGTTCAAAACTTTCTGAGACTCAGCAGAGCCTGGGTCTGGACACTAATCTTTACTGTTTCTTCACACTGTTACTGTTTTTTACCAGAGGCATCTTCACTTTTGTGATTAAGCTGAATGCAAATCATCTTGAAATTACTAAGAGCATCACATTTTCCCACACACTATCTTTTGAGTCCTCTGACTCCGAGAATTATGTCTGAACTTCAATTAAACTTCCACTGCTCATGGATATACATTCATTCTTCAAAACTGTCTATGGTAAAAATGAAATCGTTAGCAATGGAGGTGCAGTAAAAAACCAGTAAGTACAAACTAGAGAAACAATGCTAGAGGTGACATGCATGGATATGGTTAACACTGTGCCATTTACTGTGGCTGCTCTGGGCTATTTAAAAAATTTTGGTACTAAGTTTTGCCTGTGTTTTGCTTAGATAAAGTGACTACTTAACTGAGCTCTTGGATAGAGTTCAAATTACATTTCTAAGAGTAATGAACTTACTACCCAAAGACACATATAGATGTTCACACAGCAACCTGAGGCTGAAATTATGATCACCTACAGTATATATCAGTGACTAAAGGTAACGTCATATCATGGGTGAGACTATTAAACAGAAAAGGGACAACAGGTAAAAACAAAGAAAATCTGAATAAAGGATGGACCTCAGTTAAGATTACCAGTATTAATGGTAACAGATACAGTACAAATGTGAATTATTAATAGGAAAAACTAGGTGTAAGATACAAGACCCTTCTGTGCTACACTTGTATTTTTCTTAAAGTCTGATCAGTATAAAAAGGTTTCACTAAATATATAGTGGTACAGGAATATTAGCTTTTGCATTATCTACTTTCTGCTCCAAACTAATGATGTGATTATATCTAAAAAAATCCCTGTTTTGCAAAACATGATAGTTCCAAAGCATTTAAAAATGTTTTTCCCCCTTTGGTTTCTGCTTTTGCTCAGCAGCATTTCCTTTTTTTTTTTTCTTCTCCAGTAAAATTTAGTATAGAAGTAAAAAATACATTTGAACTTGAGAGGAGGATGACTTATGTATTTACATGTTTATGTAATGCTACATTCCACAAAGGAGTAAGAGTAAAGGTTACATAAGGTTCTTGGATTTCCTAAAGCAATCTAGGATTATGAACCACTGTATATTTCCATGATAATAAGTGCTTGTATGCAGTATTTTGGAGTTAACAAAGCATTTGCACAGATTAGAGGTTTAGGATTTCTCCTACCTTATGGGCTCTGTGAATTGAGGTAAGACCTTCTTAGTGTATGCTTTCTGCAAATTCCATCACCTCCTTTCTGCTCTGCCTGCCTCTATGCCTTTATGCCCTCAGTAACTTCTTGCCTAAGTCTAAATCTGTCTTAAATTCATCATCACTGTGTCCACCTTCAGGTGCACAGCATTCCTTGCTTCCAGAAAATAAACAACCCCACAGCCAGCTGATCTTTCTCTAGAGCACATATTTTCCTTGTGTCCTTTTAAGACTGCAGACTTTTAAACTGCCAAGTAATTATGCACAATTTCAACAGACTCAGGGCCAGCCTTTGAAAGAGAGAAACTGTTTCTACATATATAAAATCATGTTTGTCAGACATCATAGAGGATTCTTCCAAAGCACTCTCTACATTTTCCCCAAAAGGATTCCCAAAGTGTTAGCTAGTGCTCACTGATGTGAGAAAAAGGAGGGCAGGGAGGGTGGCCCAGTGACCTTGCTGGAGAGTGAAAGTGTGGACATGTTCCTCTGGGTTTCAAGTCGGGCAAGGAAAGAACCCAAGTGTACCGCTCTCATCAGACCAAGAGTCTAAGATTTATGTTTTGATATTTTATAACCATTCAATGCTGGAATGGGAATGATGGCAAAAAAAAACCAAACAAAACCAAACAAAACAAAAGTAAATCAAAATATAAGACAATCAGAGTGAAGTCAATGTCTGCAGTTAATCCTAACTCATAGTAGAATCAAGGGAGAGACAACAATGTCTCACATCCGATTGTTAGAGTAAGATCTTTCAAAGATCAAAGGCGTTTCCTTAGCAAAATAACAGCTGATATAAATTTATTTTCTCATTTTTTTTAAGGAAATGAGAACTTTGTGTAATTCCAGTACAAAGCTCACAGGTCATTCTCAAGATCCATTCAAGCTTGGGAAAGAGACCTGGAGATGTTGGGAGCAACTCACTGTATTTTCACTAATAAAATAAATTCTATTTTTTTTAAGTTTATTGGTACATTGTAGGTATACAGTACAGTTACATTCATTATTGGGATCCTGTACCTTTTCATGACAGGTCTTGGTTCTCATTTTTTCCCCTTACCCCTGCCCTCCCTTTGCCCCCTTAAATTCTCCTTCTAGCTTTAAAAGTCACATTCCCATATAAGCAAATTATGACTGAGGGTCAATATAACATCATATTTTTAAAAAAGACTGTCTTAGACAGTTGTTTTGCTAATTTAGCTTGCAAAGAAGAAAGCCAAAGAGCCGACCCACATAAATGAGTGTGCTCAGGAGCAGGGCTGTGGGTGCTCGCTCTTCTGTCCCAGTGCCCCCACCACCTTCCCAGCACTCTGCAGAGTATATATTTGTTGAATATAAATGACTTGGCATTTCATGTAATAGGCCAATTTAACAAAATAGCTTGTTGAAAACAAAGAAATAGCTCATTAATCACTCTTTCCTTCCTGTTGCAACCTTCCCTTCTCTCTACACCAGATAGGTGCTATTTTGTATGAGCTTTAAAACAACATGTAAGGGAGTTGGGCTGAACACAAAAGTGGGTTCAGGTCCCTTCCCCAAATACGAATACTAATGGCAGAGTTTGCGCCAGGAAAAGCTGAGCCCAGATTGGCTGACCACAGCATGACCACAGCATAACAATGGCTTGCCACCACACATGTGCCTGAATTGCCCCTCAACTAGAATGAATGCCCTCTGGTCGAGTTTGAGGGACTTTTCCCTCAACAGAGTATAAACTTCAGTGTATAAACTTGAAATTATTCATCAGCACTATGGAAATCAATACGGATATACCTCAAAGAGCTTGGACTGGAGATTCCATTTGACCCAGCCATCCCTCTGCTGGGTATCTTTCCAAAAGAACTAAAAGAATCATATCACAGAGAAGTATGTGCACCCATGTTTATAGCGGCACAGTTTGTAATAGCTAAATCTTGGAAACAGCCCATTTGCCCATCCATTGGAAACTGGATAAAGAAGATGTGGTTTTTCTATAAAATGGAATATTACTCAGCCATAAAGAATGAGAAAATAGATTCATTCATAGGAAAATGGATACATATTGAAGATATACTCCTAAGTGAAATAAATAAGTCACACATATGTAAATATCGAATAGTTTCTCTGGTGTGAATAATCTGCAATAATACATAAGATCCTAATAAAATTACTGACACTTTGAAAAGGGAAGAAAGGAGCTAAAGGTGCAGGGAAGGTGGGATGAGTAGGGGAAGGGTAATAAGGGAAAAGAAAAAAATGTGAGATAATGAAAAGATGGAAATAAAGTATTTGTAGATGGGGAGAGGAGGAGGGGGTGAAGGGAGGGCAGGGGTAAAGGGAAAAAATGAGAATCAAGACTTGTCATGTGCAGGTACAAGATCCCAACAATGAATGTAACTGTACTGTATCCCTAAAATGTACCAATAAACTCAATTAAAGCTAAAAAAAAAATTATTCATCAGCAAGAGATCTTTGTGTGCTCAGTTGAGGCAAATAGGTAAATGGCCCCTGGAAAAGAATTTGTGTTATACATTTGTTTTCCTTTTTCTATCTTCTTTGTAAGAAACACTGTGATTTTTAAAAAAATCTTAAAATAAGAGACCTTGATTTCTTTCTTCAGAATATGTCACTATCTTAAATATTTCCCGTGACAGTTGATCTGAAAAATCCTTAGAGGACTAAATTTTCACATCTTGAAGTTCATGCATTACTAACGTTTGTTGAGAGAAGACTGTTTTGCTCACTGGAGGATGATCTGCAGCCTGGATGGCTGTGACCCTCCCTACCAGCTGTGACAGTCAAACCTATCTCCAGACTGCACAGCTCTCTGGTTCAGAACCACCCTGCCTGAGTGTACTGATTTATGAATTAAAGCCTGGCCAGTAATCTATTAATTACAAACTCACAAAATAAATCTCCTTAAATGAGAAAAATGAAATAACTATTTTGCATTGTAGTGATGGATTCTGATTCTCTTATAAGAGGATAAATGAAAACTGTTTTCCTGAGCATTTGCAGAATCTTTATGATTATTCTGCTACTTGGGATGCTGAAACATACTCTGGTCCTACTAGTATAAGAGGGTGGATGCCTTTTTCTTGGGATCTGTTGCCTGTCAGCACATAATGTCATTCTAAAGCCAAGGCCTAGCCTGAGTGTGAAACATATCATTTATTTTATTCTTGGCAACAGATGAAATAAATAAGCAAAGATATGCATGTTAGAAAGTTGTCACAGAAAGACTTACAAACATCTCAGGAGACAATCAAGAAAGATTCCTACCCCCAGATTCTTTTACATTTTCAAGGTGCTTTCTTGCATATTGTTTCACCTTGGAATCCTGTAGCAACTGTCTTTTCTAGGAATTTAAAAAACAGGGTTTAAGGACAGTTGGCCTTCCATACCCTCTGGTTGTATGCCTTAGATTCAACTAACCACAGATAGAAACATTTCAGAGGAAAACCCTGCATCTTACTGAACCTGTATGGCTATTTTTTCCTTGTCATTATTCCCTAAACAAAACCATACAACAATTACTGACATAGCATTTATGTTGTATTAGATAAGTAATCTAGAGATGATTCAAAGCACACAGCAGTATGTAGATTATTTGCAAATACTGTGTCATTTAGTAGAAGGGACTTGAGCATCCCTGGACTAGGGGGATACTGAGGAGGGCTATAGCAGCATATTTGGATGAAATCTCATTGGCCCAGAACACCCTGTATTTGCTGAAAGATCTTGGATTACATTTCCTGATGTGTGCAGCTTTTCACCTGTTTCACAGTAAGAACAGGATACTGAGGGATGTTTTCAATGAGTCCACTGGAAGTTTTGTGCTTAGACAAACCCACAAACAGTACTGGCTTGCTATTCTCTACTCTGGTTATAACTTAGTATGATTGGTACTTACTTATTTTTAATTTGTCTTTATCTTCCCACTGGACTATCAGCTTTTAAAGTGGAAACCACTGCATCTTGCAAAAGGATAGCTGCTAAGTGCATTCTATATCACCTGGACCCAGAATGTGTGACACCTAGAGGGCTCCTAGATCAGCTCTTTGGAAGGGATTTTCTTGCACCCACATCAACTCTTGAAAAGACCATACTGTTGTACAACAGATTAAGCCAGTGGCCCCTCTGAATTAAGTACAAAGATGAGCTCAGCACCATTCTTTTGCAATTAAGCTTATTAAGCCTTCCCCTTCTAAGGGAAACCAGGTCCGGAATTGTAGAAAGCCTCAAACTGCTCAACTTTTCTGAAGAACTTGTGTCTGATCTCTAACCCCATCTTCAACTAGATCGATTTGTTGATTTCCCTCCCAATTTAGTCCAGGGAATGGATGAAGAAAGAAAAGCTCTTCAAGGAAACACAATAAAAGCAATTGTTTCTTTTAAAACAGTTTGAGTAACGAAATAGATCCTGAAATGGGATGGCCAAAGTTTCTCTCACAGCAGCTTCCTAAGGGCTCTGTACTCTCATCCTAAAGGTTCATCATCTATTGTTAGCAACACATCAACATTTTTGCCTCTTTCAGGTAACTAGCATTGCAGAGGGGTTTTCTATAAATGAAGCATTCTGATAGATGTTTATAGACAGTTCTTGTAACATCCACACAAGGAGGTTTGCTGATATCCATGGGAGAAGTGAAGAAACTGAGATGCAGAGATAGCAGGTAATCTCCTCAGGGACACTCAACTATGAATACAACTCTGTGAGGGTCTGGACCCAACTCGCTTTCTCTTTCATATTTGTGCTATTGGAGAATACGACCTTTTATTCTTTAAACTTTCCCAGTTTATTGAGACATGATGCACATAACAAAAAATTAACCCAGTTCCGTGTATAAGTCAACAGAAGTCAGTGTATCCTGAGAGCTGAGCAACTAACATCGCAATCTATTTTTAGAACATTTTCATCTTCACAAAAGAAAACCTCGTATCCACCGACAGTCTCTCTCTATCTGCTTTCGGATTTAAATTTTATTTTCCTATCCTCTGTCATTCCAGTCATTAAAAAAAGACAGCATTTACTTTAACAAAAATTTAAGTCTCATATCACATCAACCTGTCTATACTTGCCTACCCAAATGTGTCTTGTTTGGGGGGGCTTATAGTTTATCTTTTTGTGTGGACAACTGGATAAAGCAAGAACTTAAGTCAGCAGGCTTCTCTGTCATATTCAGTCATAGGACTGGAAGACAGCTGTCCCACTGGAGACTCTTTTCAAGAGTAGGTGGATCCATCATCAACTTACTGTGCAGCCATAAGACTTTCAGAGGCAGGTGAGTGAGAGCTAGGTGTTTGAGCATTCTGACACTAATGAGCAGGAATTAAACTTCCTTCCTAGCGCACTTTTTTAAATAGTGCTTATCACAACCTTGAAAGAGCCAACAGCTTCAGTGCCCTACCATGGTTAAGTGCCTTACAGCAACTCTCTGAGGTCATTTATACAGATCTGGAGATCTAAAGTACAACAAGAGAACAATTATTATATTGTGTCCTGAAAATATGCTAAGAAAGTAGATTTTGGGTGATTTCGCCACATACACACATGGGGGAAGGGATGTGGGGAAGCACATGCAATGAGGAATATATTAACTGGTTTGCCTGAAATAAGTAAGTATATATATATATGTGTGTGTGTGTGTGTGTGTGTGTGTGTGTGTG